>NW_003852412.1:15925255-15933559 GCF_000181295.1 Otolemur garnettii
AAAAAAAAAAAAAGAAGTTAAGACGAAAGTGATGCTATGTGTATGTGACCCTGTAAATGAGACTGAGTACCCAGTGAACCACTTATGCCATGCAGGTTTGTTTACATGTGTGGAAGAAACTATTAATAATTCCCAAATTATTAACTTAATTATTAATTATAGATTATCCTTATGGGGAATCTTGGAAGCCCATTCATAAGCACTGACACTGTTAAGTCAGGTCATTCGTAACCGGGACTCCTGTGTTTGCATATAACCTACACATATCTTTCCCAGTATACTGTACTTTAAATCACATCTAGATTACTTATCGTACTTAAGTCAGTGGAAATGCTATGTAAATAGTTGTTATGCTGTATTGTTTAGGTAATAATGACAAGGAAAAAAATGTGTTTAGTACAGATGCGGTTTTATTTTTGAATTATTTATTTATGTTTTTATTTTGGGGGATTCATTGAGGGTACAAAGAACCAGGTTACACTAATTGGATTTGTCTGGCAAAGTCCCTCTTATTAATGTGTTCCTTCCCCAAGAGGTGTGCCCAACACCGTGACCCTCCATCTCTCTCCCTCCTCCCTTCTCTTCACTCTGCCATTCCCCCACCCCCCACCATGTACTAGGTCATCAATTGTCCTCATACCAAAATTGAGTACACTGGATTCTTGCTTCTCTATTCATGTGATGCTTTACTAAGAAGAATGTGTTCCACCTGCTTCCAAGTTGGTACAAAAGATGTATAGTCTTCATCTTTTTTAGTGACTTAATATTTTTGAATATTTTTGATCCGCGATTGGTTGAATGCAGAGCCTATGGACATGGAGAGCCAACTGTATATGTGCAGTTTCGTGTATATTTACTTTTTAAACTATGTTTAATTAAATATACTGTATTTAATTACTATATTAATTTGCTATATTACTTTGATTAAAATGAGTAATAATTTTTTAAAAGAGGAAAATACATTTGAAAGCACCATCATTGTGCTATTATTTACATATATCTTATTTAATTTCATCCCCATAGTATCTCCATGAGCCAGCTGTTATTCCTTCTCCTGTGGATGAGGTTTATAGGCATAGAGAAGTTAAATGACTTGTCCAGGATTATATAGTCTTTATGTTTGAGGCAGGGTGAAGACTGGAATGGGAGTGGGTCTGCCTCCAAAGGATGTTATCTTAACCTTTAACCTATAGCTTAATATTTGAATATTTATTGAGTAAGTTACAAGTTGAAGTTAAATCTATACCATACCACTGCTTTGTAGCCAACGGAACGGAAGTGGAATGTATGTATGTCTTTTTTTTCTTTTTTCTCCCCTATTAACAATCTTTCATTGCTTCTTATCAACATGTAGTCTTGAAATGAAAAAGTAGATCTTGGGCAGATTCTTCCAGTATAATTAAATTTTCTCTAAGGAAAAAATACCTTTGTTTAGTACTTTGAGTACCATATTAGGTGTTTATATGTCACATAATTGGATTATATTAGCATACATATTTAGTGTTTTTAAAAAGTATACTTGTACTATAAGAAAAGGATCTGCAATTAGGAGTTTTTAGCAAGAAGAACTGATCTGTTTTGATAAGTTTTCCAAGTTAATCAATAGCCAGGTGTATTATCTTACTTTAGGTGTTAAAAGTCTGATAAAAACTTCATATACAACATACTAATTGCTTTTAACAGATGCTGTAGATATTTATTGCAAAATGTCATTGAAAAGACAGACTTAATATATTAGTTTAGTACACATGGTGATTTAAAGTTTAGAATATGTTGAATAAACTGTGTCAGAAATTATAAATAAACTAAAATGAGTAAAATTATCCTTAAATTGCTAGACAAGTCTTCACATTTAATGTTACATTAATGAGTTTTGTACAGAGACTGTTTAGAATGAAATCCTTTTTGCATCAGATGTTGCACATATGCTTTCACTGTTTGTTTTTCTTCAAAGTAAAACTTAATGAAACAGCTAATAAAACCCAATTTTGCTCCTGATTCTTGAAAGAAACAGGCTCTTGAAGTACACCCGCTGTTTATTCTTTTGTACTGTTTTTTTTTTTTTTTTTTTGCTAGTTTTCAGCATGTAAATTTTCTAGTAATGGAAAACAGTCAAAGCCATAAGCCTTTTCTTCCAAGTCTTATAAACCCAGTGTTTATTTCTTATTTGTGGACCAAGTGCACAATGGAGACATGCTTTGTACATGCACAAGAAGTTTGGGCTCTGATCTTCATGTTCACCTCCTGCTGGCTTTACTAGGGTGTAGTGCATGTGCATTTAAATGATCTTTATTATGTAAATAACCAAGAACCAGAATAGGGGCTTAACTAACCTAAAAAGCTAAAAGGTTTCAAAGGAAAAGACATGTATGAGATTAACCCTGTTACTCTCATAAACCACAAAGTATGTTAGATTGGTGAGCAGTTTATGAAAAAGAATCAGATTCTAATGAAAGAAATTTGTCAGTGACAAATAACCCCAGTGGCTCTTTCACTAATCATAGCATATAACATGCTATGTCTTTCAGTTTCTTTCTAGCGTGAATTGTTTGACTTTGGTGAAAGAGAGAAGGTAGATTTTTGAGCTGGGCTGAGAAACTATATTCTAAGGCAGTGTTACTCAAAGTATGGTGCTAGATTGGGGCTAGTCCAAGGAGATAGTATAGAAATGAAAAAATAAGGGACTAGAAATTTTCAAGCAATTTGACAATTTTATATCTGTCGAATCTACTAAAAGATTTAGGGCTTGTATTTTATATGTTTGGGACTTTTTGATTTTATTTTTTCTAGTAATTCATTTTTAGTGTTTTTCACAAAAGTATGTCTATGACAGATTGGAAATAAAAATCCTGATCTTTCACTACAGATGGTTTGGAAAGCATTTGGTGTAGGATAAGATTTTCAAATGTTGATTTATGTCCCTTTGCCCCAAACATAACATTAAGTATTAAACTTTCAGTAAAAGAGAGGAGGACATCATTTATAATTCCAGCACCCTAGGAAAACAGCTTGGTGGCACCGAATGATTAATAAGCTCAGGGCTGGATAGTAGAACCTGCAGTAGAGACATTCTGTGTTTCCTGTCAAGGCCAGGTCCATATGCGGTACAGACCACAGAATGGAATTGGTGTTGACATTCTCATTTGAAAATTAGCAAGTCCAAGCAGGATTCCTGCCTGAATGGAGGTGAACTATTGAGAATTTAAAATTGAGATCTTAAAAACTTGGGACTGGATTTTAGGTGGAGAAAAGGGAAGAAGAGGGAAAACTGGGTTGTGTACTTTGGAAGGGTAACGGAAGATAATTAGGAACTTTGGACCACATGGGACGTTATGGAGGCTTTGATGACAAAGCAGAGGTAGAAATAGGGGAGCATCAAAGACAGCTTTCATTTACTTCTCAGTTTTACCTAGGATGTCATAGTGCTACTAAAAATCATGAGGCATGCCTCTTTGATATGTATTTTATTCATTGCTGATACCCAGACAAGCAATCAGAAGATAAAGCTGAGATTAATGTGTTACATAACTTTGGGTCATAAAAACGTACATAAGTCATAGAAATAGAGGTTTAGAGTTAGAAGGTCATATAATTCACCTTGTTCCAGATATTGCTTCTATTATATTAAGGCTGCTTACAATGCATTAACTTTTTTGCAGGCACTATATGGGCATTGCTTATGAGGGTGGGGTGTGCTGAAAGGGAAATGCCCTTCAGTATAGCATTTAATAAGCAGAGGTCCCACATCATGGTTGAGTTAGGATGAGATTTACCCAGATGATTGTCCAAGACTTTGCTGAGCCTGGGAAAGACAGGAGGCTGATCAGGCAGAAAGCTGAAGGTTGGGGATTAGATAAAAGCTTTCTAATTGCCATGCCGTGACACACTGCTGTGTCATGAACAGGCTACAGATGGGCTCAACATACTAATGGTCATAATTCCTTAGCAGTGTTTTATACAATGATTCAGAAAGTTATGATCATTGAAATGAACAATATTTGAAGGGCTCCTTATGTAAACTCCCTAAATTCATTAGTTTTTGAACCAAAAAGCTTTGGTTCAGGTGTAGTGCCTGTGGCCAGGAAATTTTCTGTAGTAGCCACTCGTGGCACCTAACCCGATCTTGGACTTTAAAGCAATTTAGGCAAGAGGATCACTTGAGCCCATGAATTGGAGGTTTCTGTGAGCTATGATGCCATGACACTCTATCCAGGGTAACAGCTTGAGGTTCTATCTCCAAAAAAAAAAAAAAGAAAGAAAGAAAAAAAAAGAGAAGAAAAAGAAACTAGGCTTGTATAGGATACGTACATGTGGTGCAAGTCCGGTCGATGAACATTAGGTCAACTTAAGGAGGTGGTAAATGTAGGGCAGTGGTCAACTATGGAGGTTCTACTATGTATTACAGTCCAGCAGCATTAACTACATTCACATTGTTGTGCAGCCTCACCAACCACCATCCTTCTCCTCAACTGTTTCCTCTTCCCATTGAAGCTCTGAAACAACCACTCCCTCCCTGTTCCTTTTCCCCACAGTCCAGCAACTGCTGTTTTAGTGTCTGTCTCTATGAATTTGATTACTCTTGGTACTTCATATAAATGGAATCATATAATATTTGTCCTTTTGTGACTGGCTTATTTCACTTAGTGTAATATCCTTAAGGTTCATTCATGCCATAGTATGTGTCAGAATTTCCTTCCTCTTTAAGACTGAATAATTTTTTTTTTGTATGTATGCCACATTTTATTTATCCATTCATCTGTTGATGAATATTTAGGTTGCTTCCATCTTTTAAGATTTTGTTGTTTAATGCATGTAAAATAATGTAAAATATTTGTATTTTATTTCAGTTTCCTATTATAATTTTTATAATTTTGCTGACTCAGAACACATGTATGATTACTTTTATTACTTTTGCTACCATTTTTTTTTTGAGACAGAGTCTTACTTTGTCACCCTTGGTAGATTGCTGTGGTGTCACAGCTCACAGCAATCTCAAACCTTTGGGCTCAAGCGATCCTCTTGCCTCAGCCTCCCAAGTAGCTGGGACTACAGGCACCTGGCTATTTTTAGAGGTGGGGTCTCACTCTAGCTCAGGCTGGTTTCCAGCTCCTGAGTTCAGGCAATCCACCTGCCTCATCCTCTCGGAGTGCTGGGATAACAGGCTTTTGTTACCATTTTCTGGTAATAGGTGTTGCTAACTAAAACACTGATTTTGCTACTTCTTGATTAACTTATTTACTCTACTTATATAGTTTTTGCTTTCAGTGTCAACAATTAGAGTTATATTCTTGATAGAATTCTATAATGAAGTATTTGGTTTTGGAAATTAAAAAATATATTTATTTCTAAAAAAATCGAGTAATAACCGAATGAAATTTAATTATGTTGATTCATTAAAAGCCTTTTCACCACAGAAAATAAGTTAGTAAAAATATTTTTAATCACTTAAGTATACATTTTTTAAATATTCAAAGTTTAAATTTATTTAATTTAGTTTTAATCACTTGGGTATACATTTTTTTAATATTCAAAGTTTAAATTTTTGAAATAAATAAAAATCAATGATTGTTTGAATTTTGGTGAAATTTTGTTTTGTTTTGTTTTGAGATAGGATTGTGCTGTCACTCCAGGCTAGAATGTAGTGGCATCATCATAGATCATTTCAACCTCAACTCATGGGCTCAAGTGATCCTCCTGCCTCCCTCACTGGAGTAGCTGGGACTATAGGTGCCCACCACCATGCCTGGCTAATTTTTCTGTTTTTTGTAGAGTTGGGGTCTCGTGCTTGCTTAGCTTGGATTAAATTTATTTTTAAAAAGTTTTTGTTTTAAAAACATTTTTGTTTATGGGTGGGTATCAAATGATCCTTTGTGCTTTTTAACTGGCTGGGCATTCATGGCTCTACTGTTGGTGTCATCTATGATGTTATGGGGGTGGTGGCCATCAACATTGTAACCCACTGACTGGGCAGTCTCTAGGATCTCTTTAACTGTTCCAGAGAGTTCTCAGGCTAAAGACTGGTGTCACATCTGTCTGGCAATGTTGGCAATCTCATCAATAGTGATATTTCTATAGTGTCTAATAGCGTTCTGTTTCTTTCTGTCTCTTGGTGGTACTTTGAAAGCTTTGATGATGAGGGCAGAGGCAGAAGGTGCCAGGTCACTTAAGGGCCTGTCTGTTTTGGATAGTCAGTTTCACTGTAATCCTCAGACCCTCTCCTGACTCTGGTTACTTCAGCCCAAAAGTTTTATAACATCTTAATGAATACAGAGGATTCTCCATTTCTATAGATTTCCTGTAATTGAAAAACCTATAAGCCACATTAATTCTTTATATTTAAAAAAGATGTTATTTTTATAGTGTACTTACTTTTTAATCTTATTAGATAACTTTTCATTGAAGCTAGAAATTCATCATATTCATAAGACAAACACAATATTAAAAATGTTAAAGTCACTAGTTAGATGGTGAAATGACAGTCATCTCAAATTTGGATGTATGTGCCCAGTATCTCTTTTTTTCTCAGCCTAAACATTTTACTGGCAGGGAGCAGTTATGAGATAGAGACAAGGCGCCAAGCACACTGCACTGGCACCTCTCTGCAAACACTCCTCAGCAAAAGATTTGAACGTTTTAGAGTTCTGCAAAAACAACACAAAAAACCAGAGCTCTTTTTGAGATTGGTTCCAACAATGTTAGATTAAGCCAGGTAAACCTGTTATAAGATCATACCATTAAAAGCTGAAGCCAAAGTGCCTCAAATGAGGATGGAAACCCTCATTTTTACCACTCAGTGTGGATATTGTTTGAGGCCAATAAAGAAAAGGAATGGCAAAGGTGAAACTCTCAAATAATACTAGTAAGTGTACTGATGTTGTGTCAGGTGGAGTAAAGACGTTAATACATGTCATTAAATGAAATAGGTTTCACTTCAGATTGATAAATCTACTAAATGCATTGAAACTGCTGAATGCGGTACAAGTTAGAATTTCTCAAGAAAAATGCTGGGAATAATAGAGTGCTCTCATGCTTTGAAACAAAAATGGGATTATGGAAACAGGCTTGAATGTGCATACATTTACCACCTCCTTAAGTTGACCTAATGTTCATCGACCGGACTTGCACCACATGTACGTATCCTATACGTATCTAAAAATTGAAAAATTTAGGCAAGAGGATCACTTGAGCCCATGAATTGGAGGTTTCTGTGAGCTATGATGCCATGACACTCTATCCAGGGTGACAGCTTGAGGTTCTATCTCCAAAAAAAAAAAAAAGAAAGAAAAAAAAATTAAATCAGAGATTAATGAAATTGAAAACAAAAGAATCATTCAGAAAATTAATGAAACAAGGAGTTGGTTTTTTGAAAAAATAAATAAAATAGATAAGCCCTTGGCCAGACTAACTAGAAGTAACAAAGTAAAATCTCTAGTAACCTCAATCAGAAATGACAAAGGGAAATAACAACTGATGTCACAGAGATACAAGAGATCATCTCTGAATACTACCAGGAACTCTATGCTCAGATTTGACGATATGAAGGAAATGGATCAATATTTGGAATCACACCCTCTCCCTAGACTTAGCCAGAAGAAATAGAGCTCCTGAATAGGCCAATTTCAAGCACTGAGATTAAAGAAACAATAAAAAATCTCCCCCCAAAAATGCCCTGGTCCTGATGGCTGCACACCAGAATTCTATCAAACCTTCAAGGAAGACCTTACACCTATACTGCAGAAATTATTCCAAAAGATTGAGGAAGAAGGAATCTTCCCCAACATGTTTTATGAAGCAAATATCACCCTGATACCAAAACCAGGAAAAGACCCAACTAAAAAGGAGAATTTCAAACCAATTTCACTAATGAATATAGATACAAAAATTCTCAGTAAAATCTTACCTAATAGATTACAGCTTATCATCAAAAAAGTCATACATCAGGATCAAGTAGGTTTCATCCCAGGAACGCAAGGCTGGTTTAATATACACAAGTCCATAAATGTTATTCACCATATGAACCGAAGTAAAACCAAAGACTACATGATCCTCTCAATAGATGCAGAAAATCCATTCGATAAAATCCAGCATCCTTTTTAGTTAGAACACTGAGGAGTACAGGCATAGGTGGTACATTTCTTAAACTGATCAAAGTGATCTATGACAAAACCACAGCTAGTATTTTATTGAACAGAGTAAAACTGAAAGCTTTTCCTCTTAGAACTGGAACCAGACAAGATTGTCCTCTGTCACCATTACTATTCAACATTGTGCTGGAAGTTTTAGCCAATACAATTAGACAAGACA
>NW_003852412.1:15933767-15967052 GCF_000181295.1 Otolemur garnettii
GAAACCCTAAGAAAGGAAATAGCAGAGGACATCAACAAATGAAAGAACATACCATGCTCATGGCTGGGAAGAATCAACATTGTTAAAATGTCTATACTTCCCAGAGTAATTTACCAATTCAACGCCATCCCTATTAAAATACCAACATCCTACTTTAAAAACTTGGAAAAAATGATTCTGTGTTTTGTATAGAACCAGAAAAAACCTCATATAGCTAAGGCAGTTCTTAGTAACAAAAACAAAGCCAGGGGTAGCACTATACCAGATTTTAGGCTGTACTACAAGGCCATAGTGGTCAAGACAGCATGGTACTGGCACAAAAATAGACATAGACATTTGGAATCAAACAGAAAACCTAGAAATGAAACCAACAACTTACAGCCACCTAATCTTCGATAAACCAAACAAAAGCATCCATTGGGGGAAAGACTCACTATTTAACAAATGGTGCTGGGAGAACTGGATATTCACATGTAAAAGACTGCAATTGGACCCGCACCTTTCTCCACTCACAAAAATTGATTCTAGATGGATAAAGGACTTAAATTAAGGCATGAAATGATAAAAATTCTCAAAGAAAGAATAGGAAAAACATCGGAAGATACTGGCCTGGAGAAAGACTTTAAGAGGAAGACTGCCATGGCAATAGCAATAACACCAATAATAAACAAATGGGATTTAACGAAACTGAAAAGTTTCTATACAGCCAAGGAGACAACCACCAAAGCAAATAGACAACCTACTCAATGGGAAAGGATATTTGCTTATTTCGAATCAGACAAAAGTCTAATAACCAGGATCTATGCAGAACTTCAATTAATCTACAAGCAAAAACCAACAATCCCATATATCAATGGGTAAGAGACATGAATAGAATCTTCTCTAAAGCCAATAGACGAATGGCCTACTAAGCATATGAGAAAATGCTAATCATCCCTAATTATCAGAGAAATGCAAATTAAAACCACCCTGAGATATCATCTAACCCCAACGAGAATGGCCTATATCACAAAATCTCAAATCTGCAGATGCTGGTGTGGATGTGGAGAGAAAGGAACACTGTTAACACTGCTGGTGAGACTGCAAACTAATACAACCTTTTTTGAAGGAAGTATGGAGAAACTTTAAAGAACTAAACATAGTCCCATTTGATCCTGCAATCCCATTACTGGGCATCTATCCAGAAGGGAAAAAAAACCTTTTATTATAAAGACACTTGTACTAGGCTGTTTATTGCAGCCCAATTTACAACCGTTAAAATGTGTAAATAGCCTAAATGTCCTTCAACTCAGCAATGGATTAGGAAGCTGTGGTATATGTATACCATGGAATATTATTCAGCCATCAAAAATAATGGAGATTTTATAGCTTTTGTACTAACCTGGATGGAGGTGGAACACATTATTCTAAGTGAGGCATCACAGAAATGGAGAAGTAAGAATCCTACCTATTCAACTTTGATATGAGAACAATTAATGACAATTAATGACATGGTGGGGCATGGGGGAAGGGGCAACCAGACAGAGAAGGAGGGAAGGGGTGTGGGCAAGGAAAGAAAGAAAATAGTGACTAATTCTCATATAAATTATATTTAATTTTGACCAAAGTATGTTACTTAAACATTAATTTTTAATTCAACATGTTAATATGTTGTTTATCATATTGCATCCTCATTTATAAGTGAAATATGTTTGTAATTTCCCCTTTATAATAATATATTTTCTCCAATTTTAATATCAAGTGTATCCAGATTAAGTAGAATGATTGTGAAGTATTTCTTATTCTATTATCTATAAGATTTGGCATGATCTGTTTTTTTGATATTATCTTTTACTTTTATTTATAAATATTAGTTGTCTATTTTTTTGAAACTTTGGGAAAAACAAAATAAGAAGTTAACTGATCAAAGTATTCTGTAATAGACATACTTCTATCTGACAATGTGAATGGTACTTTCTTTGCATTATTACTATGATTATTGCTTACTATTTCATTGCAGCAGTTGTCTGATTTCTTTTCTGAATGTATTTATCTTCATTTGTTCTTTATGAAAGGTTTTTTGTTCTCAGTCCTTATGTTAAATATTGTTATTGCCATTAAATTTAGCGTTTTTAATTCTGTGAAGGCAAAAGTGGAAACCTAATATACACATGTATATATAAGAAAAAAATAAAAAATAAAATTCCTAAACTTAAGCTAAAAAAATCCAGTTACACAAATACAGGAGCTCTCCCTAAACAATAACGTACAATTTTAAGACATAAGAGCTAAAGATGATTTCAGAGTTCAATAAAAGCCAAGGTGTGACAGGCTGTCCTGTAGTGATTATTTAGAACTCAGTTTGTAATTGTTACACTTATAGGCACATAAGAAGAGGTGAAAAGAACATGGTTAACAGTATCACAGAACTGTTTTAAAGAAAACAAATCTGATATGAACCAGCAACTAATCACCATCCCAAACCTATTATCTTCCTATATCACTACCTTTCACAATATGAAGAAGGAAAGATGGGTGCGACCAAGGAGA
This sequence comes from Otolemur garnettii, assembly GCF_000181295.1. Lineage (NCBI taxonomy): Eukaryota > Metazoa > Chordata > Mammalia > Primates > Galagidae > Otolemur > Otolemur garnettii. Next base: position 15,936,297 of record NW_003852412.1, read on the forward strand.
AGTAAGCCAACTGAGTTAGAAGCCAATAAAAAATGAACTCTCACCTAAGATAGAGCAGACTTGGAAAAGTGGACTGGTGAGAATGCTGTTATCCAATAAAACCATTTGCAATGATGAAAATGTTCTTTGTGCTATCCAAATGGAAGGCAGTAGCTGCTTGAAATGTGACAAATCCAAGTACAGAACCAAATTTTTTTTAATTTTACTTAATTTCAATTTTAATTTGAATGGCCACATGTGGCTAGTGGCTACCATATTCTAAAGCACAGCTACACAGATGACAGTCTGCTGCAGAATAATTTTATTTATTATTTCTATTAGGTTTATTTATTCAGTTAATTAAACTAATTTTAATCCAGTAACTACCTTTTAACAAATCTTCTAAGTAAGACTTACTAAAGGAGTTCTAGTTCTCCTTCTAGTTCCTAAACTTTTGCCTAAACTCTTCCTTGGACAACCACTGTACTTTGGGAAGCAGTGGAAAGTTATCTTCCACTACAGCCCATACGGCTCAGAACAGCTTCAGGCTGTGAGTCCATCAGCTTCATCCACCAGAGTGTGGAACTACTACACAAGAGTTTCTTTGTGAGTGAAACATTGTACCACTTGCATCTCAGTGTTTTCACAGTACTCTTGATGTGAAGCCGTGACACCTTCCTGTCCCTACATCAAGCCTGTTTCCAGGGACCGATAGCCCTCTGAAAGGAGTATGACAGAATCTTGAGTGATATTTGAGAACTTTTCATTTATAATATTCTCTAGGATGGCTTCCATTTCTCTGGGGCATTCTTCTTCCCCTTTTGGGATACCTATATCTTGTATGTTTGAATGCTACATAGAGTGCCACAATTCCCTCAGTGAACGTTCTGCTTTCTCTCTCTTCTTTTCAGCCACTTTAACAATCTGGGTTATCTTGAGAGCTTTATCCTCTACCTCTGAGATTCTTACCTCAGCATGATCTAATCTGTTGTTAATACTTTCTGTTACATCTTTGAGTTCCCTAATTGCTTCAGTTCCTTCAGCTCTGCTATATCCTTTCTGGATTCTTTGTATCGTTCATCTCTTATTTGATTCTGTTTTTGAATTTCCTTTGATTATTATACACTTTCTCAGCAATTTCCTTCATTATTTTCATCATATGTATTCTAAATTCCCCTTCTGTCATTTCTGACGTTTCTTTATAGGAGGAATCCTCTGCTGTAGCTACCTTGTGATCTCTAGAAGGGGTTACTCTGGACTGGTGTTCCATGTTGACAGGATTTTTCTGCTGTTTCTTCTTCATGAGTGCTTTCTTCTATCTGTTTCCTTACTCTAATTTTCCTTTCACTTCTTCTTGCTCTATGTTACTATGCTGCTGGCCTAAAGTTTTAATGAGTCCTTTTGGTGCAAGACCAGAAGGATGAGAAGATTGAGGAGCAAGAAGGGAAAAAAGGTTAAAAAATAAAAATAAAAAAGAGAGAGAGAAAGAAGAGCTGGTGAGTAAAAGGAAGTATTGACAAAAAGAAGATAGGCATCAAAAGAAAGAAAACAGGAGCAATATAAGTGTATATAGGGTACTATGACCCACCCTTAAAGACCTCCAGCCTCTGGGGGTTCTGGGTTGGGCTATTGCCTTAAAGTCAACAGCTCTTTACTCGCTGGCTCAGACGCAGTACTCCACCTCCACCAGGTAGAGAGGAAAGACAAAAATACTATAAATCAAACTGTAACAAACAAGCAAATACCCTAATAGGATAAAATTGGGGGTAAAAAAAAATAATAGGGGCAGAAACACTGGCAAAAATGAAATTCTAATTATTAAAGAAGGCAAAAATGGAAGATTGTATTTAAACTAGAATAATGAAAAAAAAAGAAAAATGTCAAAAAAAATGTTGAAATTAAAAAACAAAAAAACAAAAACCCCCAAACCAAAAAACCAAACAGTATATATATCTTGGTAAAATATTGTCTGGGCAAGAGGTGATCTTCTGAGGAATGAGAAGTTAATCCCAGTGTTGATACAGCTGTACAAGATGGAGACTAGAGGCCTCAGCTGATTTCACAGATCCCACAGGCTTAGGAGCCCAAATGTCTCCTCAGCCCACTTAAAAGACACTCTAGACCATGAACGTTGGCCAAGCAGAAGCTTTCCAAGGAAAGCACTTATCCCTGGGATCTCTCCTGGTGTAGCTGCCTTCTTATCCAGTGTGCCAAATCCAGTTTCCCTTAATGCCCCTGAGGGCCAAGGCTGTTAATCTGCCCAAAACTTGGATCTCTGCACTTCCCCAGTGTCTCAGCCCCCGCCTTTGGGCAGCTCGGTCACTAGATTACTCCCCGAAAGTCTCCAGGCCTATCCCCACAGTGCAACTTGCAGGGGCAGCTCCCCCACAGTTGCTGTGAAGGCAGCCCACAGCTGAACGGCATTAGCACCTTACCAGCTCAGTGGGTCAGTCCTGGGCCCCAGACACTGCCCAAAGTCATCTGCACACTGGCCCAAGGTCTCCCAAGGCAGTTCAATGGAGTGCCCAAGTCCAGAAAAACCAAAACAGCCCCCAGGCAAGGCTCTTCCCACTTGCAGTCTCCCTGTTGCTATAGGTACAGCTGTAGGCAGCCTCCGTCCAAACAAATGGGCACCCACTATTTGTCAGTTTTCCACCGCTTCTGTCCTCCTCATGGGGTCCAGAAGTCTCTTGCTGACTTCCTGGGTCAGCAGAGGACAGCCTCTGGGCAAAACCCACCAGCCAGAGATGCCTGGAATCTTCTCTCACCATTCTTGCTGCACCTGGTTACACAGAAGCTGCTACTTGACCTCCATCTTAATTCTGACTTAGGACTTTATTTTTTTCACATTATCATCTCATCTCATTTTTGCCTATTGTGACTATTTAAAACAACAAAAAAAATTAAATCTTAACTTAATCACCTGTCAAACCATTATTATTGTTTTAGCTAGATTTTATAAACATAACTTTGTAGATTGGCTGGAAATAAGTCATGTCAAACTAACCTCTTATTTATTTTTGGAAGAGTTACCAGACTGGCAGGCTGCTGTAAACAGGAGTGTCCAACCATTCTTCGCTCAGCCATACATCTAAAGAATAAGAGTTGTCGTGGGTAAGGTGACCAGACGTCCCGCTTTTGGCGGGACAGTCCCAATTTTTAACAATTTGTCCCATATCCCACAGTGTTTTATAAAGGTCCCAATTTTTGGAAAGAATGCACAACAAGCTAGGGAACAGTGGGAGAACAGGAAGGGAATATACAGTTTTCGGCTGCCATGTGGCTATTTGCCAGGGTATGAATATATGAGTTTTATATTATTTTTGTTAATTTTATAATGTTAAACTTTAATAATAACAAATAATTGTTGAGAACTGATTATCGAGAATTGGAGAATTGCTTATCAAAGCTTGCATTGTTATCAAGCCCCCCCCCCAATGGTCCTGCTTTACCAATGTTAAAATCTGGTCACCTTAGTCTTGAGCAACAAAATAAATACACAAACATTATGAAAGCTGATTACCCCCCCCCAAAAAAAGATCTATGCATACTTTTCGTGATACCTGACACTACAGATAAGCAAAAAGTCCTCATAAAATCAGCATGTAGGTGTCAGCCCTCAAGTTGGACACCTCTGCAAGTAGGGACTTTGATCTCAACCAGATCATTTAGAATGCTTTCAGAGGGGGCCAGTCATGTGAGTGAGAACTCCAGAAATCACATCAAATTTGAAAAAACTGACAGTATTTAATTTGGAGAAAAATAGACTATTTTAGATATTCTAAAGGATTATGATTTAGTAGTGTTGATCAGAAGGAAAATTTATTGTATTGAGAGAAAAGTTAACAAGTTTGGTTATGGAAAATATAATGTGTGAAGTGTATGCAGGGGAACACACATAAGTTACCAAGACCTTTGAGCAACATCACAAAAGAAGGGGTAACCGAAGGATATTACCATTCTTGGGACCACAAAGGTGAAATGAGCCAAAAAAACACAGTGGGAATTAAACGAAGTAGGGTTAAGTTTTCATTAAAGGCTATGCCTGCATTCACCACTCCTGGTTGCCTTGGCAACAGGGCTCCCTTGCATGCTAATGACATTATAATGAGAAAAAACACATGCAAATGCAGTAAATAGTAATTAGAGGCAGAGACATACATGGAGTAGCGTGCTCCACCTTGGGAAGGTCTGAGAAGAGCTGGTGAAGGGTTTGCACTGAAAACAAAGAGGTGGTGAAAGGAGGACATCAGGTTATGCATAAAAGGGTTGAGTCTGCATAAAGCATGCTCTAGCAATTGTGTCCTGTTCATACTTGTTTCTCCAACAGAATTCAGTCAGTCAGAAGTCATGCAGTTGTTCATCCACATTGTCTGGACTATTTTACCTGTTGGCAGCACCAGATGGAAAGAATCTTCCTTGTCCTTTGGCTTAGGTTTGGTGCAACTGTAGCTGCCAGCTGCCTGGAGTGTTCTCTCTGCCCACACTGGGCAGGGCTGGGCCTGCCCAGACAAGGTAGTGGGACCAGGACATGTAGCCAAAAGTCTGTCTTCATGAAGAGAGAGAAGGCTTAATTCTATGTTGCTTCAGATGAGAGGAGCAGGACCAATTGGGTACTCTGGTTGATACAAAGTGTAACCAAATAGTAATACATACTGCCGTGTCCAGGGGTTTATGCTAAGTGACTACTACTCTCAATGTGATGGATGGGGACTTTTATTTGCCTGATTTGTTAGACTCAGAGTCTCTGAATCTTGCTCAATTTCATTCTCTTCTTTTTCTTTCATTTTATTCAGGCTTTTCTTTTCTGTCTTTTCTAATTTTATTGCCACAGGTCGGTCTGTGTGTTTTTCTTGGCAATGGCTAGAGAAGATTGTATTGCCTCCTTCACGATGTTCCTTCAAGATCATTAGAACGATCTTTTTGGTGTCGTAACATAGGTCATTGACTAAAACTTGCCAGGGATAGTCATTGAGATCCATAAACTTTTACTATTCTTTTTTCCCCCCTCTAAATTGAAAAAAAAGTTAAAATTTTCTCGAGGAAAACACATACAATTTTGTTAAAAATTTGCGCAAGTATATTATTAAAAAATCCAGGTAAACTTTTCACTCTGTCTGCCAACTTCCAATCCCAAACTTCTCTTCAGAGATATTTAGTGTTAACAGTTTGGGAATTTAACTTCAAAACCTCTTTCTGTGCACTTTTACATGTTGTTGTTACAGATTATAGTACATACCATTAGGATATTATTAATGGGTAACACTTACTAATTCTTATGTGCCAGACACTGTTCACACCTTTTTTGTATATTAATTCATCTAGTCCTAAGAACCTCCCTTTGAGGGATTTTATAGAAAGGGAAAGGAAGGCCAAGAGGAGTTTAGAAATTTGTCCAAAGTGGCATGCCAAATTTATATGCCAGGAAATCTGCTTTGGATGGAGCTCATGCTTTCTCTCACCACACTACCCTGCCTGCTTTGGGGGTAACATATACATGTATGTTTTCTTTTTCCATGTATCTGGAATCAATCCTTCTATGTGATTATTCTTCAAGTAGTTTTTTCTTCATTTAATATTTCAGAAGTAATCTATATCAGTACCATTCTCCTGCCAGCTTTTAAAAATTGTTGCATTTTATTCCCTTTTTCAGATGTACCATAATATAACCCATTCTCCTATTGAAGGATATTTAATTTGCTATTACAAATGAAACTTTAATAAATATCCGTGAAATACAGTTACTATGTGTACATATATATTTATGTAGAATAGATAGTTTGAAATAGAATTGCTGAGTGAGAAAGTATGCTTCTTTACATTTTAATAGATAATGCAGAATTGGCACAGTTATCCCTCCCTTCTTGAAACACTCTTTGCTTGGCAACTGGGATGCTGCCCTCTTGGTTTCCTCTTGTCTCAATGGCTGTTCTTTTTTGGCTTCCTCTGCTTGTTCATCCTCATATTCCAACTGCTAAAATATTGGGATGCCCCATGACTCAGTGACTTCTCTTCTCCAGTTAGAGTCATGCTGGAGAGGATCTTACCCAGATCTTTTGCTGTAAATACTATATACACACTGATGGCCCTTGAGTCTTTATTTATTTACTTATTTATTTTTTTGCGCAGTTTTTGGCCGGGGCTGGGTTTGAACCCACCACCTCCAGCATATGGGGCCGGCGCCCTACTCCTTGAGCCACAGGTGCCGCCCGAGTCTTTATTTTTAATGCCTGTCATGTTCCTGAATGTCAGGTGACCTAATTGACCCTCCGTTTGAATGTCTGCTAGCTGTTGCAAATTTCACTCACTTTTATAACCACTACCCAAACTGCTTCTTTCACATACTTCTCTATCTCGGTAATTATTTGGTTCTAATTGCTCAGGTCAAGAACCTTATATTGCCCTTGACTTGGCTCTTTCTCTTACGTCCCATGTGTGATCCATTAGTAAATCCTAATTCTAGAGGGCAGGGTGTAAGATGGAGAAGATAAACAACAAATAATTAAATATTAGAGCAAGTGGTTTTAAGTACAACAAAAATTAATCAGGAAATTGACGGTGATCCTCTTATACCCTGCCTCTCTTCAAATTCTATCCATAATAATCAACCATTTCTTACTACCTTTACTGTACCACCTTAGCCTGGGCTGCCATCCTTTTTCACCTGGCTTCTTGAAATAGCTTCCTAATTAATGTCCATTTAGAACCTGGTCTCCAAATAGCAACTAGAGTAATCCTTTTAAAATGTGACTTCAGTGCTCGCTGTGGCAGTGTATATACTAAAATTGTAACAACACAGAGAAGATTAGCATGGCCCCTGCACAAGGATGACACGCAAATTCGTAAAATGTGAGTTGAGTCATGTAATACTTTTTCTAAAAACCCTCCAATGACTTTTTATTTTAGTCTGACTAAAATCCAGAGCTTTAGAACATGGCTTCCAAGGCCTTAAATGGATCCTGCCTCCTTTCTTATCTAATTGTCTATCCTTCTACTTCTTTACCCTGTTCCAGACTTACTGATATCCCTGCTGTGTCCTGGGGCTTTAGCCCTTCCCAGCATCTAGTGTGTTCTTCCCCTAGATAGCTTTATGACTTCCTCTCTCACTTTCTTCAGATCTTTGCTCAGATGGCACCTTATAAATGAGATCCTACCTGCCCATCCTATAGGAAATAGCATCTTCCCAACATGATCACTGTCAATTCTCTGATTAATTTTTGTTGTACTTAAAACCACTTGCTCTAAAATTTATTATTTGTTGTTTATCTTTTCTTTCTTACACCCTGCCCTCTAGAATGTAAGCTTTGTGAGGGCATGAACTTTTGTCCGTTTTGTTTACTGGTGTATTCCTAGGACCTTGTACAGCATGTTGCATGAAATAGGTGTTCAATAATATTTACTGAATGAATAAATGAATGAGAAAATGGATATTTTCTTTCAAACAGTACTTATTTGTACTACTATCAAGAAGTATACAAAATTCCCATTTTCTCATATGCTCTACAAAATTGGATATTACTGATATTTTTACTGTTTTCAGTAAATTATTTCTAAATAATACAAAATGATATATTGTTTAAATTTGCTTTTCTTCTTCTTGTATTATTTCTAAATAATACAAAATGATATATTGTTTAAATTAGCTTTTCTTTTTGTTTTCAGTAAATTATTTCTAAATAATACAAAATGATATATTGTTTAAATTTGCTTTTCTTCTTTACTACTGATATTGAGCATATTTTTGTATGATTATTGGTCATTGGTACTTCTGAAATTTCTTGTTTATGTCTTTTTTCTTACTGTGAAATTTCAAAATACTGATTTGTAAGAGTAATATGTATTATGACCATAACACTTCATTTTCTATATGCTTTACAATTTTTCCCAATTTTTAATTTTTAGTGAATCTGCCAGTCTTTTGCTTTATGGCTCTGGATTGGTGTTTTTCTTGGGATATCCTTCTTCACTTCCAAATTATGAAAATACTCTCTTGTATGAGGTATGACAATTAAGTTCATAAACAGTACACTGTGCACTTACATTGACAGCCCTGTACAAACAACTCAGGTTTCATAACCTTGGTATATCAGTATCTCACAGCTGTGTTCATGTTGATGTGTGGTAGTGTCTTATTGAGTGAAGTTTATTACTGCTGTTGCATGTTTTTGTGTGCTGTTATGAGAATGTTAGAACTTGAATTAGAGCAACAAATAAATATTAAGTTTCTTGTTAAACTTTGCAAGAGTAGAAGTGAAGTCATGGACATGTTAATTCAAGTTTATGGGGATAATCCCATGAAGAAAATGGCAGTGTATCAATGGATTAAACATTTTTCTGAGAGGAGAGAAAGTGTTGCTCATGAGAGGTCAGCTAGTAATGAGCAGAACTGATGAAAACATTGCTGAAATCATCTAATTGTGTGTCAAAATTGTCAGCTGACTGTGAAAAGCATAGCAAATCAAATAAACCTCCATAGAGAAACAGGAAAATCTTAACTGAAAATCTTGACATGAGAAAGGTATGGCTCTTGCATCACAACAATGCACTGGCTAACGTGACACTGTCTGTGAGGGAGATCTTTAGTCAGGAAACAAACACCCTCCCTACTCATCTGATCTGGCCCCCAATGACTTTTATTTTTACCCTTAAGAAAATAATTTAGAAAGGGTTTGGCTCAGTGCCCGTAGCTCGGTGGATAGGGAGCTGGCCACATGCACTAGAGCTGGTGGTTTCGAACCCAGCCAGGGCCTGCTAAGCAACAATGATAACAAAAAAGTAGCTGGATATTGTGGCGGGCACCTGTAGTCCCAGCTACTTGGGAGGCTGAGAAAAGAGAATTGCCTAAGCCCAAGAATTTGAGGTTGCTGCGAGCTGTGATGCTACAGCACTCTACCCAGGACCACAGCTTGAGACTCTGTCTCAAAAAAAAAAAAAAAAAAAGAAATGAAGACATTTTGATAACATTGAAGACATCAAGGGTAATATGATGAAAACTCTGATGGCCATTCCAGAAAAAGAGTCCCAAATTGCTTTAAAGGGGGGAATAGACACTGGTGTCAGTGCATAGCTTCTCAGGGGGAGTACTTTGAAGGTGACTGTAGTGATATATTGAACAATGAAGTATGTAGAACTTTTTCTAGGATGAGTTCATGAACTTAATTATCAGACCCTGTAATTCCCCTTAGACCTTAATTATTTTATTTTTAATATTTAGCACTATAATCCATCTGAAATTTATTTTGAGAGAGTGTGTGATATGGTAGCTTATGTGTTTTATTGAAGGTGAGCCAGTAGACTTCATGTTGATTACTGACTCAGCCGATCTTCCATCTCTGATCCGATATTCCCAATGCATTATATATATATATATATATATATTAAATTCTGATATGTAAATGGATCTATATAAATGGGTCTGGAGCCCTGATCTAGTTTCCTCTCTATCATAGTGACATAAGTTTTAATTATGTCATTAATGCTCTTTGACTGATTTTAATATCTGATAATTATACCCATCATTTTTTCTTAATTTTATGTATTCCCATATATTTTCTTTTTCAGATACATTTTAGAATTACTTTACAGTGTCCTTAAAAATCTTGGAATGTTTTTCATGTCCTACAGTAAAGTTGTACAGTTTTTTTGTATAATGACAGGTATTTTTCTGGATACTTGACAACTTTTGTTCTTATTGGGCATAGTATATATTACCTTTATAATTTTAATTGATTATTGTTAAAATTATAAAATCTATTTATTTTAATATGTTGGTCTTTTCCTAGCTACTCTCTGGAACTCTTTATTAATTTTTCAGTTCAGTCTCTTAGATTATTTAGGTAAACAATTAGGTCATCTACAATTTTATTTTTTCTAACATCTATAACTTAATTTACTTTTCATCTCTAATTGTATTCTAGTATAATGTTGATTTATAGTCATGATGGTGAGCGTTCTATTCTATTTTTGTTTGCTTTAATGGAAATATAACATTTAATCATGTATTTATTAGATTCTTTATCAAATTAAGAGAAATGTCTTATAATTATAGTTTTTTCCAGAGCTTTTAAAAACCATTGGGATTGAATATTGAATGTCATTGAATGTTTTTCAAACATCTATCAATGTAATCATATAGCTTTCTCCCTTTGATTTATTAATATAGTGATTATGTTGACAGATTTCCTAATGTTCAACCATTCTTATGTTATAATGTTTCTGTGATAAATCTTACTTGGCAAGATTACACATTATGCATTAATGTACTTCTAGATTTAATTCAGTATTATCTGATTTAAGATTTTTTGGTACATTTCTCTCATTCTTAACTATAGTTTTTATTTTTCTTTCTTTTTAGTTTTTAGTTATGTTCTTAAATTACTTTTGATTGCCAACGCAATAAACCCTGGCTAACCTAAGCAGAAAGAGGAATTTATTTTCAGGATATAGAGTAGCGTATCTTAGCCTGAGTTTCTTCGAAAGCCTGAGATAAAGGTGTTTGAAGATGCTTCTTTTGAAAGAAGAATACTAGGCATGAAAGTAAAGAAGAGGAGGAGGAAAAACCACTACAAAGATGTGTTATTGAGTCCCTACTGTTTGATGCCTGGTTCTTAATTTTTCCAGAACCTTCTGAGGAGATGTATGTAGTAGATCTTCCATAGTTGACCATCACCCTGTGTGGACCACCTCCTTAAGTTGACCTAATTTTCACAGACTGGACATGCATCACAAGTATATGTCAGTATAGTAGGCTTCGTTCCTTATGTTGACCACCTCCATATGTTTACCAGTTTGGTACACTGCCTTGGGTGGTCAACTTACAGAGGTTCTGCTGTGGTATGGCTATCCTTTCATGAGCTGAAAGAGAGAGCATTTATCCATTGGTTTCATTTGCCCATTGGTCAAAGGTGGCCCCACAGTGTTGACTACTCACAATTCCATACTGTGTACAGGTACCATGTGAGTGCAGAGTAAGAGTGCCTCCATATGATGGAGGTGCCACAGTGTGAGGATTGACCAATTGCACCTGTATGGAACTGGTCAGAGTCTCCAGGGAGTGGTTTGGGAGCAGTGGCTGAAGTAAAAGGTGGGGCTGAAAGGTTTTGAAATGGTGCACAAGAAGTATCTAGTATACCAGGATTCTTTGCAGTCTTGATAGGAGTTCCCTGGGCCAGTTCCATCTTTCTAAGCTATCCCAAACAAGAGCCATGCTGTAACGTTGTTACAGGCTTTTGTTGTTGCTGCCATGTTGCCTCCCAAATTTGTGAAAGCATAGGACTTTCACATAAAGCTGTGTAATGATTTAACTAGGTCTTAATGTTGTATTAAAACATATGTGTTTGATTGGATTTTTCGCTTTTTATTTCAGTTATAATGAGGTGGTTCCTGTCCCCCACACCCTAGTTTATCTAAGATCTCTTCCATTTTCATTACTAGAAAACAAGCACCCATCAAGATTTGGGGGAAAATCAGTTATATTCAGAAAAGGGGGCATTCATTCCTTTGTAATTAGGGACTTTACATAGATTAGCAATATCATTAATTCTATGGAATACTTTATCTATGCTTTGTCATAAAAATAGGGAAGAACCAGGGAATTCAAAAGAGAGAAGTTTGAAGTATTAATAAGATTTTTTCTTCTAATAAACTGTAAGGAAAATTCTTTCAAAATGGATTTAAAGGTTAATACATTTATATAGGTCTATTATAAATTGCAGAAATAATATAAGAAAAGATGGTCATAAACTTTGAAATGAAATGCTAAAAACACTTAAATATTTATAATCAAGCTATAATCAAAAGGAAGATATATGATTTGAAATATATATTAAAAAGTATGACAGATAAAGATAGTATATTCTTTAGATACTCAAATATATTATCAAAAACATTAATACCTGACTAGATATTGCAGAAGCTGATAATTCGCAGAAGAGAATATGCGATTTGTGTTTCACATATCTCTTCAAACTAACCCCAAACAAATCTCATTAAGCAACAATTAATTTTTGTTATATCTTCTGAATTTTATGGGTCAGGAATTCAGCCAGGGCTTGAATGGATGATTCTTCTGCTTTATGTGGTGTTACTTTGTGCTGTTCACTTAACAGCTGGGTTGTTTTGGAGGGCCTATGGGGCTTTGGTAACATTTCCGTCCAGTGCTGGGGAAAAGAACTATTCATGGTGAACTAGGGTCTTACACAGGGTCCAAGGGCTTCTTTTGTTTCTTTTTTGAGACAAAGTCTCAATCTATTGCCCAAGCTAGAGTGCCATGGTGCCTGCCCAGCTCATAGCAACCTCAAACTTCCCATTTCTCCTTCCTCAGTCTCCCCAGTCGCTTTGACTGCAGGCACCTGCCATAATGCCTGGTTATTTTTTTCTTCTTTTTTAAAACATGAGTTCTCGTTCTTGCTCACACTAGTCTCAAACTCCTGAGCTCAAGTGATTCTCCCACCTCAGCCTCCCAAAGTGCTAGGATTATAAGTTTGAGCCACTCTAGCAGAGTAAATGGACGTCATGGTTGCTCAGGGCTCCAAGTGATCCTTTTTAAAGGCAACGCCTGGAACTGGCAGAGGTTCACTTAAGTAGTCACGGCCAGCCTATTTTCAAGGGGAGACAAAACACCCTGTCTCTTGATGGGAGGAGAGTCAAAGAGTTTGTAGCTCTTTTTAATCTGCCACAGTTATTAATAAAAGAAATATAAAATAAAGGCAACATTGAAATACAGCTTTTCACACATCAAGTTAGCAAAGAATAAAAACAAACTGTATTGATTTATAAAACAACCAGAATGATAAAACCAGTCCTGGCATGGGTGCAGTGAAACACGCATTGTCATACATTACTGGTGGCATTGAAAGGCAGATTTTGAAAAGATCTTGGCAACATACATCAGAAATGTTAAAAATAGCAATATTTGACTCAAAAATTATACTGTTTGAATTCTGAGGGGAAAGACTATTCACTAGATTATACATTATTGGAATCAAAATTTTAACAATAGTGAATGCACTTATTGTGAACCGTTATAACTATCCATATACACTTTTATATAGCCATTAAAAATGATATTCATGAAGTCTATAACATAGAAAAATTTTATAACATGCTATTCTTATTTGAAAAAAGATTACAAAGTTATATTGACAGTCTGACCAAGTGTAAACAATTCCTATGTGTAAAAAATGCACTAGAAAAAAAATATTACAATTTAACAGGACTTGTCTTTGTATGATTAAACTACAGATTATATCTTTCCCCACTGTGGTTTTACTTGTTGAAGTAAAAGCAATGTTGTATGACCCAGTTTTTCTCTTTTAGAATAATTTCAACATAAACACTTTTAATAAAATGGGTAAAAATATAAACCTCTTGTTATGGCCAACAGTCCTTATATGATCGGGCTCTATTGCCCTTTTTACTGTTCTTCACAAACACCAAACTCATTCCTGCCACAGGACCTTTGCAGAGTTGTTCTCTCTGTCTGAAATTCCTTTCCCTTTGATAGTTATGCTGCTTGTATCTTTACTGCATTTAGATCTCCTTGTTTTATGTAAATGCCAACATTTATGGGAGATTTTTTTTCTGACTATTTTCATACCTTTCCAGTAGCTGGTCTATTTGGATCTCCAGGGTACTTATCACTATGAAATAATATTACATAATTTTTTCTTTATTTATTGTCTATCTTTCTTCATTTCTCTCATGTTCTATGAGGGCAGAGACTTTTTCTATTCTTCATTGTTTTCATTGTGGAAATTATTACTGCCTAAATTATATAATATATTTTATTGTGTATGTATTTATTTTCTGTTTTTCATATTAAAAAATAATCTTTCCAGGGCAGATGTTTTATGTATCTTGCTGACTGTGGCTTCACTAGTTTGAAAAACATAATCAACATTCAATAAGTATTTTTGGATAAATTAATAAGCTTAGAATTTATATAAAGAACTATGTTTTTGAGATATTTTTCATATATTTACCTCTTGTCAAAACATTAGCACCTGAAAATAGGAAAAAACATTAAAATATTTCAAGTGTAAGGCAACTTACAGTAATTGGGTAATAAGTGCTTCAAATATTCAAAGTCAATAAAATAGAAAAAGAAACATGAAAATAAAAATACAAAAATAGGTCTAATCATATAGTAAGTAAAATATACTTATTTTTACTAATACTTATTAGAAATATGAAAATAAATGTGAGTTGTTCTTGGGTTAATAAGCTCCAAAATTTCTTACTATGCTCAAAGTTGGATGGAATACAGAATGATATTTAGGACTCCAATTATGTGGTTTTTAGGCCACTTAATGTTAGTATTTTTCACTCTCTGTGTTTCCTTTCAGATGATTTCTCTTGCTATCTTCACTATGCTTTTCTTTTGGAATTTCTAGCCTGCTATTAATTCTATCCAGTGTATTTTTTAGTTCAGATATCATGTTTTTTTAGTTTGCAAAAGTGTGATTTGGGTCTTTTTATTATCTTCCATTATTCTGATCATTATTCTCCAGCTTTCCTCTACTTTCTAGAACATATAGAGTATACTTAGAATAGCCCTTTTCATGTCTGGCCTCGAATTCTATCATCTGCATATTTTTAAATTTATTCTCATTGACTGATTTCTTTTTTTCTTTTGATGTCAATCATATTTTCCTATTTCTTTTTATGCTTAGCAATTTTTTTTATTGATAGCCAAACATTGTGCATGCTGGAGTTTTTCCCCCCTTGGAATGTTTTTAGGCTTTTTTGTGGAATGCAGTTAAGATCCTTGGAATCAGTTTGATTCTTTTCAAGGGTTGATTTCTTGGGCCTGGTCTCAAGCAGCCTTTTGACTAGGTTTAATCTGGACCATCACTAATGCATTTCTTTTCTGGGGATGCCACTCACTGCTGTACACGTTAGGATGTTTTCCTACTCTTAACTAGTGGGAGTGTGAACTATTCCCAGTTGGGTTTGGAGGATTTTTCTGCCTACTTCTTTTTGCTGTTTCTTGCCAGGACTCAGTAGTTCCTCACACACATGTGCAGATCACTGCTCAGTCAATGACTCAAGGGTGCTGTCTGTCCTCTTACGATGTCCAGAACTCTTTCTCTCTGTGCCTCTGTATTCTGCCCTGTAGACCGTTGTCACTCTGTTTTCCCAAATTCTGAACTCTGTCTTCTCCACTCACTGATACCAGGGGCTCTATTTGGATTCCTTATTCCAAATCCTCTACTTAGATTTGGTACTATGGTCTAGAGACTTCCTTCAGGAGAGGAGCTGGAATACTTGTCAGGTTCACCTTACTTATTTCCCTCCTTGCAGAGATCACTGTCCTGTACACCCTGTGTCCAATGTCTGAAAATGTCAGTGTGACTCAATGCAAATGAATAACATCTACTTGATCCATTTGCATTGAACTCAGGGACCTGGGGAGGCTGACACCAGCAAGCCCTACACAAGGACAAGAGTGCTGCCCCTTCCAGCGTTCATCACTGGCTTTTATTGAAATCATAGGCATGAGAAAATACAGCACAGTGGAAAGCTTCAAAGAGAAACTAAAGGTTAAAGTAGTTTATCTTTAGCTGCATGATCGAACTCTTAACACACTCTGTTTACTGCACTTCTGTCTTGCTTTAATCTTATCACTGCTAATATATAATTTAGGGTTGGGACAGTGTGCTGTGTCTAGTGAGTATTGTTTTTAGTATTTGGGGCCAGCAGTGATGCTTGGCTTTTTCCCAGACCACTCTGTCCCTAGTGCCTAGCACTTTTAACCCCATGCTCTATCCTACATGAAAACCCCTGTTTCATATTTTTTTTGGTTTGGTTTTCTACTTGGGTCATTGAGAGTGTGAATCTAGTCTGTTATTCTATTATGGCTTGTGGGACAAAGAAACACTTAGAGCAGTGATTTCAGCTGGTTTGCCATGTCACATGTGCCGTGAGAGGATCTTAGGTATGGTGCAAAAAATTTTAAAGATCATTAATTAAATTATTTTCAAAAACAGTTCAAAGCAGAGTAAGTATGCTATTTTTTTCTCTCTCTTTTTTTTTTTGATCAACATAATTTAAGTGCACGGGGGAAGTTTATGCGTCCAAGTGTGCCATAAGATAAAAAAGGTTGAAAACACTGATTTAGAAGAATAGACAAATATTTGAAGGATACCAGTACATTTCCTCATTTATGTGAAATGTAAATTTAACAAATGTAAAGTTTATGCTGGTGTTACTAGATATGTGATCATCAGATAAGTTGAGGTCTCCAACCCTGAAATTAGAAATACAACAATGGGAGAACTTGATTAACTCATGGAAAAGACAGAGAGGAGACAGCTTGGGGGTGCGTGGGGTCATGTGCTTCTGTCCTTTCTGCTTTCACGTAGGTCCTGTCTCTAAGCAGAGGCTATAGGCTTCCTCCTGTTTCTGAGATATATTAATGCCAAGCTATGGGAAGCAGGAGTTCTGACAGATAATACAGAAAAAAAGGGAATTCAGGGTAAGAGCCTTCTTTAAACATGTACAGGCTTGGAAGGAAAATGACTAGGAGGGCAGAGATTGTGAGTCATTCTGGGAAATATGTCAAGAAACTTTTGTTACATTAATAAAACAGGCTGAGCAGATTATATCCTCCCTCTCTCCTTCCTTGTCTTCCCTCCCTGTCCCTTCTTTCTGCCGATTGTATGAGTTTGCCACGTGGCTGGTATTGATCCAAGCGGTGAATACTGAATGCTCTTTTTGGCAAGCAGAACGACCTCAGTAAAGCCTTCAATCTCACATTATCTGGGTTCCACGGATAAAAAGCAGTGATCACTCTACTATGCAGGCTTCTCTAAAAGCTACTAGTACTCTCTGCCTCTTTCTTTGTCAGAGTGCTTTTGGTTTCCAGCAATAGCACAGAGAATCTGGCTTAGTGTCCTTAGCTAGAACAGCTTCCTAAACACTGGCCATGGACTCCATCCTACCTTATCCCACCCCCCCTACCCCTACTAAGCTGTCTCCAGGTGACACTGTGAGGCTGCCTTTCTCCTGGCTCTTCCTGCCTCTCCAGCTGTACTGGGTCAAATAAAGTCCCCCAAATTCATGTCTTCCTGAAACCTATGAGTGTGATCTTATATGGAAGTAAGGTCTTCACAGACATAATCAAAGATGAAGTTATGTTCGATTAGGGTGAGTCTTAAATTTAAAATGACTGGTATCCTTATAAGAAGAGGGAGATTTGGGCACAAAAATGTAGACAAACAGGGGAAAAGGCCACGTGAAGACAGATGCAGAGATTTGAGTGATGTATTTACAAATTGTCAACAACCAGAATCTAGGCAGAGGCAAGGGAGGATGCGCTGCTGAAGCCTAAAGTGAAAGCATGACCGTGCCAACACCTTGGTGCCAGACCTCTAAACCCCAGAACTGTAAGAGAGTAACTTTCTGTTGTTTTAAGCCACCTGGTTTCTGTGGCCTCGCCAGGGAGGCCATTCTCACCTCCCCTTCCCTTCTCACCGTGTAGCAGGATCCTTGTCTGAGCAGCTCAGCTGCTTAAGCTCAGGGGCCTTTCATTTCACTAAAAACTGGGCAAGTTAATAAATTATCTGTACTTCTTTGCAACGATAGTGCTTTGAAATCAAAGCGGCAACTTGCTACCCTGATAATTTTTCTACCATCAGTACTCGCAGATTTCTTTCAATTTAATAACAGTATAAAATTACTTTCTCTTCTTAATTCTCTTGAGTAATTTCTTTTATAACAGCAAATGGTTTAAAAAACAATAATTTATTTATGTAGAAAGAAAAGGATTTGAAGTAGCTTTAAATTCAGAAATCAGGTTGGAGAAGGTCAGAACTGGGTCTTCTGTAAGTTCTTTTCTTATTTTTATCTATGATATTAGAAAAACAAAACTGAAACCTTTGAGAACATTTCAGTGAGAGCAAACAGACAAAATACTGTGAAATCACTACAAACTTAAATTGGCAGCAAGAATAAAAAAAGAACAAAGATGGTTTTCTGCAGCAGGCCCCCACATCCCCTTCAAAAAGTTATAACATCCGTTAGCCATTCCTCTGGCACAAATAAGAAGGAATGTTCGAGGAGCCAAAACCAAATTGTTTAATATAATAAAAAGTCTGAAGGCAGGCAGGGAGGTCCCACATCTGTGAACTGAAAATTGAAAACTCAAATTAGGTAAGTTGGAAAACCTGAAAACAAAATATTATTAAAAAATGAAAGAGGGAAAAGAAAATGCTTAATAGAGAAACCTAATGCTGTAGAAATATTTGTTGACATTGTTAATAAGGCAAATGGAACTATTGTGTTTTAAACTTACTTTTGATGTTTTGGCTGCGAGCAGGGGAAGGGATGTAGTGTCATTTAAGCTGTAAACATTCTTGAAAAACTTGTGTTTGATAAACAGGTGTGGAAGTGTATGTAAACATACATGCATGTGGACTTCTCCCCAAATGAGGTCACGTATTGCCTTGGGTAACCTTCTTTTCTAGCCTGACATGTGGAAGTAGCTGATGTTTTCCTGCTCTTTACTTTTTGGGGCCACTGTTCTTGCTATGCTTTGTCCTGCATTAGGGGTTGGGGAAACTCTGTTCTACTGCTCACCTTGAAAGTCAGGGAGCGGCTGGGAGTGAAAAGAAGGGTGACTTGGTAGATTTGAGAGTCCTAGCAGGAAAAGAGAGCAGGAATATTATAAGAAAACTAACTTCTGCTGAACATGGCTGCTCACACCTATAATCTCAGCACTCTGGGAGACTGAGGCAGGAGGATCCCTTGAGCTAAGGAGTTTGAGACCAGCCTCAGCAAGAGTAAGACTTCATATCTACTAAAAACAGAAAAATCAGCTGTGAATGGTGGCCAGCATCTATAGTTCCACCTATTTGGGAGGCTGAGAGACAGGAGGATCACTTGAGCCCAGGAATCTGAGGATGCTGTGAGCTATGATGCCACAGTACTCTATCTACTCTGTCACCAAAAAACAAACAAATAAATAATAAGTAGAAAAGGAAACTAACTTCTTATACAAATGAGGACAGGGCTGGAGTTCTCAGCTTGTCTTTATCAAATGAAATTGAAAGCCCCAAGTGCTATCAAACAAGGTCTACATGAACAACAAGGTAAAGGTATGCTGTAATTAGTAACTTAGGAAAGAAGTATTGACTTCATTTTGGTTTAGCAAATAAAGGGTGGGTTCAAAAGGAGAGAAAATGAAAAGAAAGTGAAGTTTGTTTGTCAGAATGTTTCATGTTCTTAGATCATATTGATCACAGATTGGAAGGAAAGTTTGAATGAAGTTTTCTTACCGCTTACTTAGATTTCAGTCTACCTAAACCATTCTTACTTTTTTGCTCATTTGATCTGTATTTTTATTTTATTTTAATTAATTAGTTTATGAGGGGGGGTTTCACTCACTCTATTGGCCAGGCTGGAATGCAGTGGCATATTCATAGCTAACTTAACCACAACCTGCTGGGTTCAAACAGTCCTCCAGCCTCAGCCTCCTAAGGAGCTGGGATTACAGGCATCAGCCACTATGCTGGGCTTTATTTTATTTTATTTTTACAAGGAAAAATACTATCTGATTTCATTGTAAAAATTTTAATAATACATAAATATATAAAATAAAGATGAAAAATATTTCTTTCCCTCTTCTCTGACCCACTTCTGTAGTTTGTTTTCTGTGTACATATGAACATAAACACACACACACACACATATATGCTCAGTATTTACATAAATGGATCATTGTTCTTTAACTTACTTTTTCCACCTAACATTACATTATTGACATCTTTCTTGGTGAGGATGTACAGAATTATCTCATTATTTCTAAGAGCTATGAAGTATTCCATTATATGGATGATTTTAATTTGTTTAATGGAACCCCTACTGATGGTGAATAATCCCTTGGTTATTTTCATGGTTATGTCCCTAACTTTAGGCACATTTGTACTTCCTAGGTTCTCATTTTTGGACAACAGCTGTTGATTCTTGCTATGGTACATGTGGAATTTAGTGTATTATTTCTACCTCCCACCTCTCTTCCTGATCTCTCTTCTGATTTTTAAATTAATTATATTATTATTTTTATGTCATCAAGATTTATAATATTTAGATTCTGCTCATTAACTATGATTTAGTCCTCTGTACTTTGTTCATAGGTTGATTAACAATTTAAAGCCAATAATAGTATGTAATGAACCTGCTTTTGTAAATAGGATTTACTGTGGCACTGAGTGTTGTGATAGAAGGCAGTATATTCCTCTGTTGCATTGCTGCCAGGCAGAGTCAAAATCTAAAAATTCTCTTTTAATTTCATACCATGACTATACCAAGAAAGCTCTTTTATCCAGGCATGGTGGCTCATGCCTGTAATCCTAGCACTGTGGGAGGCTGAGGCAGGAGGATTGCCTAAACTCAGGAGTTCCACACCAGCCTAAGAAAATGTAAGACCCCATCTCTAAAAATAGCTGGACATTGTGGTGGGCACCTGTGGTCCCAGTTACTTGGGAGGCTGAGGCAAGAGGATCACTTGAGCCCAGAAGTTTGAGGTTACTATGAACTGTGATGTGATGGGGACTCTACAGAGGGCAACAAACTGAGACTCTGTCTCACCAACAGCAATAACAACAAAGATTTTTTAAACTGGATAGGGGAAGAGAACCTCCAGTGAAGGATTAATGATCATGATAGTTTTATGTGTTTTATTTCCCAGCTAGTGGATAAATGTGTTCAATGAAGACTCATAAGTTAGGTCACATAAATGAAAGCAATAATCATACCTATACTGTGCAGATGGTGGAGCAAGGAACGATGGCAGAGCCAGCCTCTGTCTGGCTGAGCATGTCCCGAAGATCTGATTCTTTCCCAGGAGAGGTCCAGCTTCCTCAGGTGGAGCTTACTATCCAAGGTGTATCTCTAGCCCTTTCCCAGAAAGTTCTAAGGTATGTCATGTTTAATAACCCCCCAAACCCTATAGGACCAGGGGAAAGTTACAGAAATACAAAATTCTTCTCCAAAAATGAGATATAACCACTATTCCAGTAAATTTATACTATGTATGCTGACAAACTTGATCAGAAGCCTGAAGAATAAAAATGCCAGCATCACACCTAGTCTATATTGTTCCCCCATTTTAATACATTGTTTTATTAAAAAAAAAAAAGAGATATAGCCATTTTTTTTTCACTCTTGAATTTTGTTTCTTGAGTTTTTGGTCTTTTGAGTTTTTATCTAAATGAGCCAGAGGCTATCACTTACCCAGGAATTATTAATACTTCAACTGGATTTGGTCACTCTTTGTATTAACGCCCCTTTGTATAGAGCGTAACCAAAGGCATTGGAGTCAGCCTTGGCCAGGATCACATATGCATCTGGAAGGTAATATCAGAAATTGAAACCAGTACTAATGGGGTGGGGTGGGGACAAGAGATAGTAGCATATTCAGGACTGTGTTCTTGAGATTTCCACATCTATAACAATTACCTTCCTACACTACTTACATTTGGATTTTTACAAAATGGACATATTTTTGTTTGATTTCCAACTGAACCAGTGGAAACCTTGCTTCTCAGCAGCTGGTTTTACTTTCTTTTTTTCACCCTCAAGGGTAATCAGTTTGAGTGGCTATTGGTAGTATTGGTTTGATCTTCTACAGTGGCAAAGAACAATCACTTGAGCTCTGTGGCCTAGGTTTGGCGTAGTCCTCTGGGATCCACTGACTGTGAGTGTCTTGTTTGATCAGTGCTGGCGGTGACCTAGAAACTTCATTTGTCTTCCTCCCCGATGGACTTGCTAAGCCCTTCCTGCAGCTGATCATCCTGGGCAGTTGACTTGAAGTCATATATGCAATGCTTTATTCCAAAGGAGAACTGAGACCCTTAGATGACTACCCATTTTCTTTTAGATTTTCCTAGAGAAGATTTGACAAAGCTTATTAAAATTCAGCAACAGAAGCCCCACAATTACTTGGGTAACTGTATTCCAGAAGGCATAACATAGCTCTCTGGGTGGCAGGGCCTTATGACAGTTGTAAGAAAGCAGACCCAAACATGTTCTGTTGGGAAATCCTTAGATCTCCATCCAAAACGCAGTCAGCACTACACTAGAAAACTTGCTTGTCTCTCTGGAGTTCTATCAGGCCTACAGGACATTTTTTTCCCCCTAAAACTTCAAGATTGGAATCTACTGCAGCAAAGTGATGGCCTGGAGGCATATGTGCAAAGGGCAACTAATTTTTTCATTTAAAGTGAAGTGTTATTTATTTATAGGCACAAAAGGTCTTCTACATTTAAAAGGTCTCCTTTCTAACCCTCTCACTCTCCTCACCCAAACCTTCAGAGGTTACCACTGATACCAGGGGCTTGAGTATCTTTATAGACAGATTCAGTGCACACACAGCATGTGCACTCACATTTAAACAAACAACAACATACATACATATATACACTATTAGATACTTTTAAAAACTTAATGGTCTCTCATGGTTGTTATTCAGTATCAATACTTACAGAACTCATTCATGAATTTTTGTGGTTGCATAGCATTCCATTATTTGGTTGGCTGTAAGGTAATTTATTTAATCAATCTTAGCTAATGGACATTTAGGTTATTTCCCATTTTATACTATGAAAACTATACGTTAGTACATTGCATGAATTTGATTTACTACCTCTGTGACTGTATCGGTAAGGTAAATTCCTAGAAGCAACATTTCTGGGACCAAGATACGCATTTTAAATTTTGATAGTTTTGCCAACTTGCTCTTC
Organism: Otolemur garnettii; assembly: GCF_000181295.1. Taxonomy (NCBI): domain Eukaryota; kingdom Metazoa; phylum Chordata; class Mammalia; order Primates; family Galagidae; genus Otolemur; species Otolemur garnettii. Next base: position 15,959,018 of record NW_003852412.1, read on the forward strand.
AGGGATGTTATACTAATTTAAACTCCCCTACCCTAACAATGTGTAAGAGTGTTTGCCTCTTTTATCTATACCTTTATCTAAGCAGCGTATTTTATACTTTTTGATGTTTGCCAATCTGATAGGATAAAAATATTATCACAGAGTTTTAAATATGCATTTTTCTTATGGCTAACACTGAATATATTTTTATCCATTTGTATTTCTACTTTAGTGAATTATCTGTATATCCTTTGCTCATTTTCCTATCAGGTTATTGGTCTTTTTCTTATTGATTTGATGGAACTATTTATATTTTGAGGAAATTAAATCTACTTACATGTAGAGAAAACTAATCCTTTTCTATGATATGAGCTATACACCTTTTTTTTTTTCCAAATTTTGATATTTGCCTTTTGACTTTATGAAATGAAGAATTTGTTTTCCTGCAGTAGAATTTTTTGATCTCTATGACTTCAGGGTTTTTATCATATTTGAAAGGTTATGGGTTCTATATATTCCCTAGTATTTTCATCTAGCACTTTTATGATTTTTTTTTTCATTTAAATCTTTATTTCTTATTTCGGTATGAGGTAACAAACTTTCTATTTGGATAATGAAGAGTTTTGGCTGTGAGGAAGTGTCCTGTTTTTTATTAGTAGTGTCTGGGCGTTTCCTATTAATTTCTCTCTTGTAATGACAGAGTGAAGCAACCTGCTTTGTGGTGATAGGCAGCAAGGAGTCCAGTTGGACATGGAACAATTTTAAGTCACAAGATTAATGGCAGTTACTGAGGACCAGACTGGGCAAGTTGCCAGAAAGTAGAGTTTGAGGTCGTGGTAAAGACCTCTTAAAAGGCAGCCTCAGCATAGCTGAAGCTCCAAGATGAGCATCAACAGAGGTGATTTTAGCATTTGGAGAACTCCGAGTGAGCCCTGGTGTTCAAGAAGGTCTTGAGTTGTTTGTGGCCTTCTCTGCTCAGGCTGTTACAGATTCCTTGGTTGACTCTATTTCTCATTGAGTTCAAAAGTGGTTCTCAGCTGCTGCATTGGAGTCTGCTAGGGAGATTCTGACTTAACCCATCTGAGGTGAGACCTCAACAACAGCCCTATGAAAACTTCCCATGTGATTCTAATCTGTGGCTAGGACTGAGAACCACAATTAACACCATCAATTTGCCATCTCTTTGAGTCAGGGATTACAATACCTGCCTCAGTGCTTCCAAAGGAACACACAAATTGCCTAGGGATTTAAATACAGAGTTGCCAGGTCTAGGGTGGGATTTGAGATTCTGCAAGTCTAGCAAGCTCCCAGCTAATACTCTGGCTGTTGGTCCCCAGGCCACACTTGTGTGTCTTGAGCTTATTACTCAAAGTGCAAAGCTCTGGTGTACAGTAGTCCATGAGAGTCAAAAGGTATGTTTCTGCAACCATCCTGCCCTCTGGCAAAATTTACTTAGTGTCTAGAAATAATGCTTGAGTCAAGAGATCTGCTTTTCACACCAGACCTGCCCCTAATTAATTAGTTCTAAGACAGGCGTCTTAAAATTGCTTCAGTCCTTCCCCTTCTTATCTCTAAAATGAGAGGGTTGAGCTGAGTGAACTATATAGTTCCCTTTGTTCCTACATCTTCCCATGCTGGTCCAGGATGTTTTCAGACTCTGTGTGGCTCAGGTTTTTATGTGGGACGGAGGTCTGGATTCTGCAGTTAAGACCTGGCATCCCTCCAGGATTGGGGCCTAGGTGCTTACTTATGGTCTGTTGGGGAAAATAAAACTCACAAATGTTAAAAAAAATTAAAGAAGAGTTAACGTTAAATTTTAAGCTACAGTAAGTGCAGAAAGAATGCCGGGAAGTTAGAGAAGGGTGTTGATTGGAACAGTCAGGAGAAACTTCATTGCCAAGGGGAGATTTGAGTTAACATCATTTACCGGGCTGGATGGACTGCAGGGCTGACGTAGGGCAGCAGTTCTCCTGCTTTTGTGTTTTCATGTCTTTAAACAAAGATCTTTCAACAGAGAAGAACAAAACATATTTTTCTGCGTTAAATTAAAACAATGTAGAAGAAGGACTGACTTCTGTGGAAGTAAATGTTTGAAGGGGAATCAAAATGCTAAAAACTCTTTTTTCTATATTAAATTTTTTGAGGCTAATCTTGACCGTTAAGAGAGTGATACTGAAAAGGAAATTGTCACTACCAAATATAGGCTGAGTCAAAATCCCCTGTACACCTCTCTGTAGATAATAATAAATAGAATTAGAAATTATCTATAATGGAAACAAAAATTTCCTGAATTATAAGTAATATTGAAAATGACATCTTTCTCAACTTATTGGAAAAGAAACCAGATTATTGAGACTTTATAACATAGGCACACAGAAATCTGATTCCATCTGTTTTGACATCAAAGGAGATCTACTTTGCATTATAATTAGAATTTTATTAAATTGTATATTAATATAATTATGCATCCAGTGCTCAGGTATAGAAAATACAAAATAGAGTGGTTATCATCATTTGATGGTTGTATTTAGTGCACACAGTTTAGCTCTAATTGTTCTCTTGAATGTCATCAGAGTTTTGGTTTTTATCTCTGTTGCTAGATTTATTTTGAAATTGTGGACTGCCCATACTTTTTCTTGAAAACACATACCATTATAGTTTTATTATACCTTCATGAGCTGCCTAATGATGTTTTGGTCAATGATAGACCACATAGATGTCATATATGGTTATAATAAGAGGAACTACCAGTAAATAATACTGGTATTTTTACTGTATCTTTTTTGTGTTTAGATACACAAATAATTATCATTATGTTACACTTGCCACAGTATTTAGTATAGCAACATGCTGTGTGGGTTTGTAGCCTAGAAGCATCCTACTCTCCAGGAAAGAATCCTCTCTTGCCTCTTCTAGTTTCTGGTGGTTGAGGGAGATCCTTGGCTTCCGTTAGCTTAGAACATCCATGCCTACTCCAATCTTCATGAGACTTGCGCTTCTGTGTATTTGTGACACTATATCCAAATTTCCCTCTTCTTAGAAGGAGATTAAGTAACCACTTCTTCCTTAGTTATTATTTTAATTCTGTTAAAATGTAAAAATGTTGGCATGACAATTTGGTGGATAATTAATATTTATTGGTATATGAGCATGTTTGTGCATGGGGAGGTTACTTTATTGAATTCAAACAAATGTTCTCTTAAAAAAATGGAGCTAACCACAGTTAGATGAATATCTTCCATTAGTATATTTAAAAGCAAGTGCAAGAGACAGGAGAGACATTCAACCGGTGAAGGGCTTAGAAACCATATCTTGGAAGGAAAATTTGCAAATGGTGGTCATTTGTTCAGCTCTTTGAATAAGAGCTTTGTGGGAAAGAGGTTAGACTCCAGAGGGCAGAACTAGAACCAGTAAGTTAAAGTCAAAGGGAAATATTTCAATACATTATAAGACAAAACTTTCTCAATGTACAGTGCACTAAAATGGAAGTGGCTGTTACACTAGGGGTAAAGAATGCAGGTTCCTGGGAGTGCTCAGACAGATGTTATATAGACCTTTCAAGGACATTTTCATTGAGATCTTACCTTGGAAAAGAAATTGAAATGGGAAGTCCCTTCCAGCTTCAAGATCTGACACAAATCCTCTGAAAATTATTCTCAATGTATATGCACTAAAAATCAATATTAATTATGTGACAAGATATTTATATAAGTTTAAATGCTATTTAAATACTATTTAAGATTAGTATACTAGTCTCTTTATTCATGTTCTCTCACATCATTTAGTACACTTAGTTTTTCATTGCTCAGTTTGGAACTTATCAGAAGTAGTTTCTAAAATGATGAATTATTAAAATAATTGGCATTTTCTCTCTTTTTTCTTTGGTAATGGAACACAGGACTGTTCTGATGGTTACATGTACAAAATACACTTTCACATTAAAAATGGGACTGTGGTGTCACATCCAGGGACATCTGGCCATGGACAGACATGTCTTCCCTTGGAGGTGAGTAGTTTAACCCTTCATGTTCTCCTTTCCAGTTTTATGAAGTATAAGTTTGAGAATTTAAATCTGTGAAGTATGTATTTTTGTTGTTGTTGTTGTTTTTGTAGAGACAGTTTCACATTATCACCCATGGTAGAGAGCTGTGGCATCACACAACTCACAGCAACCTCCAACTCCTGGGCTTAGGCAATTCCCTTGCCTCAGGCTCCTGAGTAGCTGGGACTATAGGCACCTGCCACAATGCCCGGCTATTTTTTGTTGCAGTTTGGCTGGAGCTGGGTTTGAACCTACCACCCTCGGTATATGGGGCCAGTGCCCTGCCCACTGAGCCACAGGTGCTGCCCGAAGTACGTATTTTTAACAGTAAACTACCACTGTAGGCAGTGGCACATGTCACACCTCCTGGGTGAAGGGCTCAGCTACAACTTGTACTTTACCTAACAAATGCAAACAATGTAACCTAGTTGTATGTAGCCTTATATTAATCTGAAATAAAAATAAATAAAATTAGTGATCACTAAAAAAAAGAAAAAAGGATTTCCATTGAATACTGAACCTGTTGTAGGGGGATAAGGAGGCATTTATTTTTGTAATATGGAAAGCAGGAATTGTGGCAAAGCTAAAGATCCACTCTGAGTCTATTCAGACTGTAGTGAGCCTTTGTACTTTTGGTTTTTCTTAGCTCTGAAGACCACAGGTGCCTTCTATTTTCTATTGATTTATTCCCCCAGTTATGTTCCCCCAGGATCATACAGACCTATACCTAGACTGCTTAATGCTTTTCTGGAGACCTCTTTGCCTGGTCTACCTTTGCTTTTTCTCTAGCCCTTTGAAAATATGTTTGGTTTGGGTTTCATTCCTTAGGGGATATTAACCTTAACTTGAAAACCTTGCTAAATTAAATTTTACTAAGATGCTAATGGTTTAGTGATTTTCTGGGATATTTTCAATTTTTTTTATCAAAATGCAAATAGTTTATTTTATTACTTATTGTTAAAAATTATATATATCCACTGTAAAAATGACAATAGGGAAATGTATAAAAATGGTAAAAAAAATCTCCCATACCTCTGCCCTTCAATAAATAACCACTATTAATATTTTAGTAAATATCCTTTCATACATTTCTATCATATACACATATGCATACTTGCTTTTTTTGCAGTGACCAAGTATATTGTAAACATCTTTTCATGTCTATTAAAGCAGATTTCCTTAGTTATTTTTAATGGCTTCATTGCATTCTATCCTGTGGAAGCACCAAAATTATGTGGAGCTCATCTTGAAGTAAAATAATTGAATTTTGAAAGGATAATTGTTTCAATACCAAAAATAAGAATTCATGAATGCCTAAATTCTGAGCATCCTAGTAAAATAGGAGAGGTGACTTTTTGTTTGTTCAGAAAGAGCTCTTTCTAAGAACCTGTTAAATCAGGCCCACTTTAGCAATTGGGTGTTAGCTCTCTCTGCCTGTGTGTAATTATGGCCTGGAAGTAACTTTCACCAATATACAGTAGTAGAACTTCCATAGTTGACCACTTCCCTACACTGACCATCTTTGTAAGGTGACCTAATTTCTATAGACTAGATGGACATGGACTACATGTGTGTATCAGTACAGTAGGCCAAATTCCTTATGTTGACCCCCCCTGCGTGTTGACCAGTTTGTTACAGTTCCTTGGGTGGTCAACTTACAGGAGTTCTACTGTAATTTGGTTTCTAAGTTATTCTCCAGGGAATTGTACTTGATGATAAGCTGAGTAGCCCCAGATGGGTGCTTGAATCTTGATTACTGCTTCATGGTTTCAGTAACCAACATCAAATCTGAAGCCAAGAATATTAGGAAGCTTTTCAATTCATTATATATTAACTTTAAAAAGTTTAAAGAAATTAACATAAAAATGATGACTTAAAAGATGAATTACCAGTTTTGCCTCACAAGTTGGCAGAGATTTCAAAAGCACTAAAAACTGGTGTTGACAGTGTGAGGGAACTGACACTTTCTGGTTGATGTATTAACTTCACAAAGTTTAAAGATGTGCACATACTACAAATAATCTATTCCAAGTCTAGGAATTTAGCCTCATAAAGTATAAGTTTTTCCAACATTTTTTTATTTCCAACATTTTTCCAACAAATTTCAAACATATGGAAAAATTGAAAGAATTTTGCAGTGAGTATCCATATACTTACCACCCAACATTATGCTGCACTTGCTTTATCATGTATCAATCCCTCTGTCCATCTATCAACACATCTTTTTTGATGTAATATTATACATCGAAGTAAATTGCAGACAAACACTCATAAAATAATAAAAAATGTAAACAGTCATTTACCTGCAAGTATTTTCCTCTCATCATTATTTATAATAGAAAAAAGTGAAAACAATTAAAATGCACAACAGTAATGAATTGGTTAATTGAGGCACATCTTTATGATAGATGCAGCTATTAAAAATGATCTATTTAATTGCAAGGATTAAGTGTGCATATTAAGTGAAAAAGGAGATTTTGTGGTATGAACAATAGAATCCAAGTATTGTTAATACTTTTCAGACTATCTATTGACTATTATGATTTTAAATCATTATTCTTTTTTCTTTTTTCATTTATCTCTTCAAAAAGTGAAACTTACACCTTTTCTCTCACCCTCTTGAAATCCCTGGGATTATTTTTGCTTGGTCCAGTGATTTTATTTTGAGTCACCATCCATCCTCATAAGCTTCCTTTACTGCTGTCGCTCTTGTACAAATCTCACTGTCTCTCTTTCCAAAGAGCAGAGGAAGATTTTAGAATAAGACAATCCAGTCCAGGGGTCCTCAGACTTTTTAAACAGGGGGCCAATTCACTGTCCCTCAGACTGTTGGAGGGCCAGACTGTGGGCCCCGGGACAAGTCGCTGCTAAGCAGGACAGGCAGTGGTGGCAAAAACACCCGGTGGGCCGGATAAATGTCCTAGGCAGGCCGCATGTGGCCTGCGAGCTGTAGTTTGAGGACGCCTGGTCCAGTCCAATAAGATATACCGTCATGATGTATCTCCCACCCCCCCCATAGCAGAAACAGTAATTGAAAGTTACATATACAAATATATATATATAAACATATATACATACATATTTAAGGAAGGAAGATTACATATACGAATGTATATATACATTTGCGTAGTTTCATAGTAGGGCTGAGTACATTGGATACTTTTTCTTCCATTCTTGAGATACTTTGCTAAGAAAAATATGTCCAGCTCCATCTATGTAAACATGAAGGAGTTAAAGTCTCCATCTTTCTTTAAGGCTGCATAATACTCCATAATATTCCATGGTATACATATACCAGTTTATTGGTCCTTTGGTGGATCGATGGGCACTTGGGCTTCTTCCATGATTTAGCAATTATGAATTGGGCTGTAATAAACATTCTGGTACAGATATCTTTGTTGTAATGTGATTTTTGGTCTTCTGGCTATATATCTAGTAGAGGATCAAATGGCAGGTCTATTTTTAGATCTCTAAGTGTTCTCTAAACATCTTTCCAAAAGAGACGTATTAGTTTGCATTCCCACCAGCAGTGTAGAAGTGTTCCCTCTTCTCCACATCCACACTAACATCTCTTGTTTTGGGATTTTGTGATATGGGCTAATCTTACCGGAGTTAGATGATATCTCAAAGTAGTTTTGATTTGCATTTCTCTGATGATTAATGATGATGAACATTTTTTCATATGTCTATAGGCCATGCACCTGTCTTCTTCAGAGAAGTTTCTCTTCAAGTCTCTTGCCCACCCTGAGATGGGATCACTTGTTCTTTTCTTGCTAATATGCTTGAGTTCTCTGTGGATTCTGGTTATTAAACCTTTGTCAGAGACATAACCTACAAGTATCTTCTCCCATTCTGAGGGCTGTCTGCTTGCCTTACTTACTATGTTCTTGGCTGTGCAGAAGCTCTTTAGTTTGATCAGGTCCTAATAGTGTATTTTTAATGTTGCTTCAATTGCCCAGGGTGTCCTCCTCATAAAATGTTTGCCCAGGCCAATTTCTTCAAGTGTTTTCCCTA
>NW_003852412.1:15967472-16054554 GCF_000181295.1 Otolemur garnettii
CTTCCCAGCCATGAGCATGGTATGTTTTTCCATTTGTTAACATTTTCAGCTATTTCTTTCCTTAGAGTTTCATAGTTCTCTTTATAGAGATCTTTCATGTGCTTTGTTAGGTAAACTCCCAAATATTTCATCTTCTTTGGCACTACTGTGAATGGAATAGAGTCCTTGACTATTTTTTCAGTTTGACTGTTGTTGGTATATATGAAGGCTACTGAGTGTTGACTTTGTAGTCTGAGATGCTGCTATATTCCTTGATCACTTCTAAGAATTTGCAGCCGAATCCCTGGTGTTTTCCAGATATACAATCATATCATTTGTGAAGAGTGAAGTTTAATCTCTTCTAACCCTATATGGATACCCTTGATCGCCTTTTCTTCCCTAATTGCAATGGCTAAAACTTCCATTACAATGTTAAAGAGCAGTGGAGAGAATGGGCAACCTTGCCTGGTTCCTGATCTGAGTGGAAATGATTTCAATTTAACTCCATTCAATATGATATTGGCTGTGGGTTTGCTATAGATGGCCTCTATCATTTTAAGAAATGTCCTTCTATACTAATTTTCTTAAGTGTTCTGATCATGAAGGCATGCTGGATATCATCAAAAGCTTTTTCTGCATCAAAAGAGAGAATCATATGGTCTTTGTTTTTTAATTTGTTTATGTGACGAATTATATTTATGGATTTATGTATGTTGAACCAGCCTTGGAACCGTGGGATAAAACGTACTTGGTCGTGGTGTATAATTTTTTTGATGTGTTGCTGGATTCTGTTTATTAGGATCTTGTTGAATATTTTTGCATCAATATTTATTAGTGATATTGGTCTATAATTTTCTTTTCTTGTTGGTTATTTTCCTCGTTTGGGGATCAAGGTGATGTTTGCGTCATAGAATGTGTTGGGTAGTATTCCTTCCTTTTCTATGTTTTAGAAAAGGTTAAGTAATATAGGTAATATTAGGTTTCTCTTCAAAGGTATAGTAGAATTCTGATATGAAGCCATCTGGTCCCAGGCTTTTCTTTTTAGGAATATTTTGTATAGTTGATGCTATTTCAGAACTTGATATAGGCCTGTTGAATATTTCCACTTCATTCTGGCTAAGCCTAGGAAGGTGGCATGCTTCCACGTATTGGTCTATTTCCTTCAAATTTTTATATTTCTGAGAATAGAGTTTTTTGTAATATTCATTAAGGAGTTTTTGAATTTCTGAGGGGTCTCTTATTTCATCTTTGCCATTTCTGATTGATGAAATTAGAGATTTTACTCTTTTTTTCCTGGTTAGGTTAGCCAAAGTTTTATTTATTTTATTGACCTTTTAAAAAAATCAACACTTAAGGGCAGTGCCTGTGGCTCAAAGGAGTACGGTGCATGCCCCATATGCCAGAGGTGGCAGGTTCAAAACCAAGCCCAGCCAAAAACTGCAAAAAAAAAAAAAAAAAATCAACTTTTAGATTTATTGATCTGTTGTATAATCATTTTGTTTTCAATTTCATTTCATTCTGCTCTAATTTTGGTTATTTCTTTTCTTATGCTGGGTTACTGTTTGGAGTGTTCTTCATTTTCAAGTTGCTTGAGATGTCCCATTAAGTTGTTAACTTCCTTTCTTTTTGTTCTCTTGAAGAAGGCTTGCAGTACTATAAATTTCCCTCTTAAGACTGCCTTTGTGGTATCCCAGAGGTTCTGGTAGTTCGTGTCTTCATTATCATTTTGTTCCAAAAATTTGGTAATTTCCTTCTTAGTCTCATCTATGACCCAGATATCGTTCAGCATAAGATTGTTTAGTGTCCATATTTTTGTATGAGTGTGCAGATTACTGTTGTCACTGAGTTCAACTTTTATTCCATGTGGTCCAAGAAGATGCAAGGAATAATTTCTATTTTTTAAAATTTGCTGAGGTTAGACTTGTGATCTAAGATGTGATCAATTTTGGAGTATGTTCCATGAGCTGATGAGAAGAATATGTATTCATTTTTGTTAGGATGAAATGTTTGTAGATGTCTGTTAAATCCAATTGTTGAATGGTTAAGTTTAAATCTAAAATTTCTTTGCTGAGTTTCTTATTGGAGGATCTATCCAACACTGCTAAAGGAGTGTTAAAATATTATGGTGCTGGAGGAAATCAAGTTGCTCATGTCTGTTAGAGTCTCTCATAAATTGAGGCGCATTCTGGTTGAGTGCATAAATGTTAATAATTGAAATCTCATCATGTTGAGTGTTACCCTTAACAAATATGAAGTGACCATCCTTATCGTTCCTTACTTTTGTTGGTTTAAGCCTATTGCATCTGTGAATAAAATTGCAACACCTGCTTTTTTCTGATTTTCGTTTGCCTGAAATATAGATGATCATCACTTCACCCTGAGTCTATATTTATCTTTTAAGGCAAGATGAGATTCTTTTATGCAGCAGATATCTAGCCTCAGTTTTTATATCTAGTCAGCCAACTTGTGCCTCATTAGTGCACAATTTAAGCTATTCACATTAATTGAGAGAATTGATAAGCCTGGTAGTATTTTGGGTATCGAGTTTTTCAAAAGTCCAGTGAACATGTTTAATCCTTTTGCCACTGTGGAAGTTGGAATTTGGTCAAAAATTTCTGAATGAGTTTACTTTGGTGGTAGAGGATTGCACTAGTCATTATGGAGGATAGGTCTGAGAATATCCTGGAGAGCTGGTTTAGTTATGGCAAATTTCTTCAACATGTGTATGTCATTAAAGTATTTAATTTCTCCATCATAAGTGAAACTCAGTGTAAGTGGATACAGGTTCCTGGGTTGAAAATTATTTTGTTTTAGGAGATTAAAAATTGATGACCACCCTCTTCTAGCTGAAAGGTTTCAGCAGAGAGATCTGTGATCATTCTAATATTCTTCCCCTGTAGGTTATGGTTTTCTTATGTCTGGATGCTTGCAGAATATTCTCCTTCATTTTAACTTTGGAAAAGTTAATTATAATGTGTCTGGGAGATGTTTTATTCAGGTTGAGTCTTGCTGGGGTTCTGAAACTGTCTTCTATCTGAATTTCAGAATATCTTGGCCTGTCTGGGAAGTTCTCTTTGATTATCTCCCAGAGTAGAGCATCTGTGCCTTTGGATAAAGTACATATTAGTGTTTTATTTGGATAAAGCCAATATTAGTTTTTTTCAAATTATTCCAAAGCTCTCTAAGAGAATGATCCGTTTTTGCTCTCCACTTTTCTTCTTCTTTGAACATTTGGGAACATTCAAAAGCTTTGTCTTCAATGTCAGAAATCCTTTCTTCTGCCTGGTCCATTCTGTTACTGGGGGATTCTACTGTATTTCTCAGATCTTTGAGGGCTGTAAGTTCTTGTCTCAATGTGTCAAAATCTTTGGTGATTTTGTCTTTGAATTCATTGAATTCTTAAGATAACTTCTGAAATGCTCCTTGAATTTCTAATTCCAACTTTACCTCCATTCTTTTAATCTTATTTTCAATCCAAATTCTGAATTCGATTTCTGACATCTCAGCCATTTATTTATGAATGGGATGTTCTGTTGTTATCTGCCATGTCCTTTGGGGAGTTGATCAACTCTGATTATTCATGTTGCCAGAGTTTTCCCGCTTATTCCACCCAATGGTTATTTTACACCATTGGCTAGATGAGCAGATAATGTGAAGTTGGGTTGGGGGCTCCTGGAGTGATGATTAACCACCCTTTAAGAGCTGGGACTGGTGTCTGTACCTTTTCCCTAGAATTGTGCATAGGACCCATACAGTACTATGGCCTGAGACACTGGGTACCTGCTTGGTTTGGTGGGGCTAAGTGGCTCTCTCTTGTTTTCAATCCTAGTGAATCAGTAACTCTGGGTTGAAATCTCAGCTGTGGAAAAATACCAGCAAGTAAGTCACCCTGCCCCCTTGGACAACAACTGGAAAAGGAAAATTAAAACTTCCTACCACCACACTCCCACGGTACCACTTTGGATAGTCCTCAAGTGATTGGTCCAGGTTAAGAGTTCCAAATCAATTGTCCCAGTCAGCACCCAGGCTCAAGTGGGAGAGTTCAAAAGGCCTCAAGCAACTAGATAGCAGGGGTCTGCTGGCAGCTTGAGTATGACTTGCTTTGGTGCTCTGTGGAGTCAGAAGGACCCACTCAGCAAATGAACTGGTCTGGGAAGTTTGATGCCTTCTTCCCCACCTTGCACATCTGTCACACCCAGTCACTGGTAACCTGGTAGAGCTGTGACCCAGTTCCCTCCAATGAGCAGATGCTCTAGGGGTTTGTGCCTGCCTGAGTCAGTGGGAGATCTATGTTTCCTCTGCCAGACCGCCACACTCTACCACTCTACCACTCTAGTGGTAGGGGGAGCTGAGGCCTGACAACCTTGGGTGCTTAATGGAAGCTGGGGAGATTTACTCAGTTCCAGCCCCACCCCAGATTGATATTGCTTCCACTTATATTCTCACAGAATTAGTGTTTCTATCCCAGCTATATTCCCCTGTAGGCCAGGCTCTGTTTGAGTTCACAGAAACTGTGGCTCAGCCCCTGCCCTGTGCCATGCTGCCATTGCGCCTATCCTCTTGGAGCTGGCATCTCTGTCTCTGTTGCACTTTGTGTTGGGGTGGGCAGGGTTAAAGCTCACACTCAGCTCTCAGTTCCTGCCTCTTCCTGGGCTGGTACTGGCACACAGCTCTCAGTGTTGTTTTACCCTGGGCTGGTGCTATTGCCCTGCCTGCTTTTGTCTCAGCTGTGTTACCCTGGGGGCCAGGTGCTTCTTAGGCTTGCCAAAGCAGCACTTCTGACTCAGCCTTGCCCTAGGATTTTGTTGTCTCTGTGCACTGTATTCTAGTCTCATCTCTGTCATGTCCCGCCTGGGCAGGTACTGCCTCAGGTATACCCTTTTTGCCTGGGGCCTGCATTTCCATTTCAGATCTGTTCTGCCAGCGGCTGCCCCCAGTTGCCAAGAAAGGCAGGGAGTGTCTCTCCAAAATATACTCAGGGGTATGAGCCCTATTGTTCCCGCCACTGCAGCTGTTGCTCTGTGCCGCTTTTCCCTTTCCCTTTCCCTCTCGGTCCACAGTCCTCTCTTTACTCCTATGTCACAGAATCAGCACAGACCTGCCACTGCCCACGCCTTGTCCACACCTCTTGAGAAAATGCCCCAGAATCTGAACTACATGGGGGACAGGCTTCCAGACCTCAGGGTGAGAGCGGAGGGGAGTGCTGGGAGTTCAGAATTGCAGGTAAAGACTATATACAGTTTTTTGCCTGGCGGGAGAGTGCCACTAATGTTAGCGGGTCCCCTCTGGGGAAGGAGTTCCGGTTTTTAGAGGGTCTCTCCCATGGTTTAAAATAGGAGGCTATCAGCTTGCTTGTTTGTAGAAAGTATACTGCGAATCATTCTCATAGGGGAGGGGACTCCTGTCTGCTTGGCAATGGATTTTGTACCTATTGTTTGTTTCCTTGGAGTTGCAGCTTGCCTCAGCAGGGTTGATGTGCATTCTTCAACCTTCTCTTTTGACTGAGCTCCAAACATCAGCTTACTTGCTAAACTTCTGTCCTTTAACTCTCATTCTGGATGGGAGCCTCTATGGAAAGCTGGCTCCATTCGGCCATCTTGCACACCCTTTCTTTTTTTTTCTTTTCAAGAATTTGCTTTCAAAATGTATGTCCTTTGTTTTTCATTCTTAGAATTCCTCAGACTTGTGCTTATTGTTTTTAAACAGATTGCTTCCTTAGACTGTAAACCACATGGAGGTAGGAAAACTTAATAAATTTCTATTATGTGATTCAATCTCCAGATTTTATCACTCTTAGAACTAGTTCACTTAAAAGATCAGCTACCTCTTTGTTTTGATATAAGCTAGGTTATCAAGTGAATTACTTGGAATTAATTAAACTCCAAATGAGTTTAGTTTCTACTGGAACAACATTCTTTCTAACAACATAGAACTAACAATGTTTTTAAAAGAGACATTTGCAATGAGTTTTTAGTAGTTTGTATTTCTGAGTTGTCACAGGAATGGAATCTAACAATAAGCCCTTCCTTCATCTTCTAGTCAGTTTCAGTGTTTTATTTTTAATTATTTTGTGATTCAGTAAATTTAGACTGCCTAATTTACACAGATTATAACAACAGCATAATTAGAAGACAGAGTCCTAGACTTGGAGTTGGAAGTTGTTTTGTAGCACTTTTAGCCACTTACTAGTAAAGTAACCTTGAGCAAACTTCATTTATACCGGCTTTTCTTACTTGTTTCTTTTGGTTGAATGTAATAAGCATAAAGTGGGGTTATTATTAATACTAATAAGACTGCCCATAAAAATAACTTTTTATGGCTATCTAATAATAATGCAATAATCAAGATGTGAATGGAGAAACAGGAAGGAGCAAGAGGGCAGCAGAGATTGTCACACTTCCTTTCTGACCATATTCTATTCTTGTCCTTTAAAGAATGGGAATAACCTCCAAGTTGGAAGATAACCATTACTGAACTCCTACCTCCAGTAACTCAGGGAATATGAGAGTGACACTGACTAAAAAATAGTGGTGGACCAATTAGGGCATTTAAAACATTTCATTTGCACTGCGTATTAGAATGTTTCACTTTCCTAGATCAATATTGAACAAAATTGTATTTTTTTTCTGAAGTTTGTTCTTCATTATAGATTTATCAATAAATTTTATTTATTCAGAAGTATGATTATAGGTATGGTGATTTGTTAGTTTTTCATTTTTAAATACCTCAGAATTCATTTTTTTAATCTTACTAGATAGTCCAGTTTCTGATGTCAGTAGAAAATATGATTACAATTTAGATGCCTTTTTAGGTAGAATGTAATTAGATGATGAATAGCCACCTATTATTTGTGTCAAAAATTCAGTAGACTTTTGACATTAGATACCATTTGACATTAAATACCAAAAATTTGGTATTTAAGCAAATTTCATGAAAAGGATTGAGTGTGCTCTTGATCGAAGAACTCACAGGATGTATAATCCTAATTTTTGAAAATTATCAAATTTAGCCAGAAGTGTATTTATAGGTTATAATCTCTCAGTCACAAAAAATTACCAGTAGTTCTGTGATAATTAATGAGTTGCATGATCATTTAAGCAATTGTGTAAAACAATATTATTTCTTGAACCAGCATGGGGAAGGAGAAATAACCTGAGTGGGAAATGGTGGGAAATGAGAAAGAAAGACAAGAGACAAAAGATTGGATTGGATCGGAGGTCTGATGTAGCTGATGACTGCGGCAACACCGAATTGTGGTAACAGCTTTATTTATAAAGTATCTTTAACATAGTAAATCTTAATACCTGGTGTAAAGATTAACTTTATGGAGGAAAAGCTGTGTGCTTGCTTATAATAAGGTAAGTATGCATGAGATATATGACTTTTGGTAGGTGAAAAGAATGCTGTTAAAGGAGGAGAAGCAGCTGAAGGGTCCATTCCTTGAACATCTCCCCAGGATGTTGGGGCCCTGCTGCCTCACAGCCCATTTCCCATTACATTATTTTTCATTTTCAGACATCACTTATAAAAAGATCCTTCAACTCTGTACTGAAGCGTGATAACCTTTTAGTAACTACTGTCCTTGGCATTATAAAAATTGAGTTCAGGTAAAATACTTTGTCTCTTGATCCTAAAAATAAGATGATCAAAGAGCTACATTAATTTTTTTTATGTTTTTCTATTAAGTTGATAGTTAATTGTATTTATAGATAGTTGAACAACTATACCAAAGGAATGTAGGTAAGCAAATGAGTAGATATTGGATATCAAGCCTTAGGGATGGGTTTGTGTGAAGCTAGCAGTTCTATGTACTTAGCTCACATTGGTATTTCTGTCAATGACTTTAAGTAATTCTTTTTTTTTTCTTTCTTGAGACAGAGCCTCAAGCTGTCCCCCTGGGTAGAGTGCTGTGGCATTACAGCTCACAGCAACCTCCAACTCCTGGGCTCAAGTGAGTCTCCTGCCTCCGCCTCCCAAGTAGCTGGGACCACAGGCGCCTGCCACAACGCCCAGCTATTTTTTCTTTTTTTTTTTTTTTTTGGTTGCAGCCGTCATTGTTGTTGGCGGGTCTGGGCTGGGGATTCGAACCCGCCACCTTAGGTGTACGTGGCGCCTTAGCCGGTTGAGCCATAGGCGCCGAGCCACCAATTCTTTTTAATAAGCATTTGTGCCAGTGTTCATGCTTTCATGTATTAACATTTTAATTCTCACAAAATAATACTTATAATGACCATTATTGACTCCATATTGTGTGCCAGTTTATCTTGCCAGTTGCTTTATTATCTCATTGCTACTCACAAAACCCCAATGACAAAAGATTATTAATATGTCTAATTTATGGACAAGATTACTGAAGGTGGATGAAAACACAGTTGGTAATAATAACAAGAATAGCAACAGTAATAGGAAAGACATCAGCCTGAATTTACTGAGCACTAACTATGGGCACTGACCTAAGTGATTTTCATGTATTAATTCATTTTGTTTTATAATATAGATACCTTTATTATCTTCACTTTGCATATGAGGAAACTGAGATACAGAAGTTAAGAAGCTTGCCTGAGGACAATAGCTAGGAATTGATTAAGTTTAACTCCAGACCTTATGCTCTTAACCTTTATATGAGGTTATCACTTTGGTGAGCACCAGAATCACCTGGAAGACTTGTTAATACAAATTTGCCGGGCTCCATTTCAGGGTTTTTGGAATTGTGAATTTGCAGTTCTAACAAGTTCCCAGATAATGCTGATTTTGCTGGTCCAGGTACCATGTTTTGAGAATGAATACACTACTTGATAATAGAATGTGCAGAATAAATAAGATGCTGAACAGTGGGTAGTGCCTGTGGCTCAGTGGGTAGGGTGCTGGCCCCATATACCTAGGGTGACAGGTTCAAACCCGGCCCCGGCCAACTTAAACAGTACTGGCAACTGCAACAAAAATAGCCAGGTGTCATGGCAGGCACCTGTAGTCCCAGCAACTCTGGAGGCTGAGGCAAGAGAATTGCCCTAGCCCAAGAGCTGGAGGTTGCTGTGAGCTGTGATGCCAGGGCACTCTACTGAGGGTGACAAAGTGAGACTCTGTCTCAAAAAAAAAAAAAAAAGATACTGAACAGCTTTGAAAGATTAATTAGCATGATGCTCCCCAGAGTCAATACTGGAATTATCTTGATGGGATAGAAATATCCTGGGTTGGGTTTACTAGAAGCAAAGACTGAGATGGGATTCCTGTTCAAGTAATTATGAGAGTGTGTTCTTATGTGAAATCAAGTGGGGGAATCAGGACAGAGAAAAGGACAAAAGCTGTGGGAAAAGTGTTGTCAGTTAGAAGCTAACTTTAGTGTGATCTCCTGGGATGCTCCACAGTACACACCGTACCAAAGACTTGGTCTTACTTTGTGTCACTGGAACTTGGCATTTGTACTCTGTGACAGTCATTGGCTTATTACTCTGTCATTAGCTGAAGTGCCAGTGGACATTTCTTCTCAGACTAGGTGGCTCTGGTTTTACTGAGTAATCTCCCAGAGAAGGGCACTGCTCTGAGTTATTAGCCAACAGTCACATACCGCGTTTGGATGGGTGCACCCACCTTAAGGTGGATCTGATCAGGTCACCAACAACATCACTATCAAAGAATACTCTGAAACCAACATAGTGCAATCTATGGGGAAATATGTGTATAAGGTCTGCATTTAGATGAAAAGAGGAGGCTTGTCTTAATAGCAACTTTTTTTTTTAATTGTGTGGGATTCATTGAAGGTACAAAGAATTAGGTTACTCTGATTGTATTTGTTAGGTAAAGTCCCTCTTACAATTGTGTTCCACCACAAAGAAGTGTGCCATACACCATAACCCCCCATCTCCTTCCCTCCTCCCCTCTCCCCACTCCCTCATTACAACTTTTTAAGCCAGAGCTGTGATTTTAATTGAGCAGAAACTCAAGATAAGTGGAAAGAATGCCACCCATGCTGGAAAAACTAGGAATTTAAGCTATAATACATTGATTAAAGTATAAGTGGATCTCAAATATGGTCTGGGGAACCCTGGTGATCTCTGATGCCCTTTTAGGGGGTCCACAAGGTCAAAACTATTTTTATAATAATGTTGAAATGTTATTTGCATTTTTCACTCTCATTCTCCTCAAGCTTTCCAGAGGTTACCTGTTGTGAGGTATTGCAAGTGATTGAATGCAAAGGCAGGTACAAAGTCCGCCTGTCTTCTATTAAGCCAAACATCAATTTGTACCCCCCAAATCTATTAAAAGAAAAAAATAAAAAAATTAAAAAGCAAAAATATGAACAATGCCACTTTTTTCTCTAATTTGTTTTGTTTTAGAAACTATATTTTCCCTAGAAATATGCTATTATGTTAACAAAAGTGAATTACTAAGTATTTCTAAATTTTCAATTTTGATTCCTAATACCACAAATGTCAATAGCTATAACTCTCTTAAAGGTTATTAGGATCTTCAATGAATTTTAAAAGTTTAAAGCTGTCCTGAAACCAAAATTACATTATTAAATGTGAAGAACATTGGTTTATTTTGTAACTATTATTTATTATTAGCTTATTCTAATAAACAAAATTACAAAACAAATCACAAATAGAATTCATCCAGGCAAAGGAGCATGCAATGCCAATGGGTATGCTTGAAAACATATGATTGTGAGGAATATTTTGGAGCTCTGGGGATGTCAAAGTAGAACTGAGGAAGGAAGGTTAGTTGCTTTCAGGTATCTAGGATAATTTCCTATGGAATTCCTATCCTGTGTTTCTGAGGATAGGACTAGTTCCTGTGTCTGGAAGTTATTCTATACAAATCTCCCTAATATTTAGAGTTGTCTACAATGAAATTGGTTAACTTGCAAAGCTGTAAATCTCCTCCTCTTTAGTGGAGATATTCAGCCGCAGCATGGATAATGCTCTGTGTGGAACATTGGTTGTAGGCTCCAATGCTCAGCTGCTCAAAGCAGATGTGCAGATGACGAGTGAGTGAAGAGGGTCAATTGGAAGTGGAGGGGACTGTGGAGAAGTGGAGAGGCAAGCCTTCCCCAAAGGGGTGGCAGGCATGTAGTTCCAGGCGAATTTTCAAGAGAAGGTAGAGATCTGGGTTTTTGTGTGTTAGCCTAAGTAAAAAAATATAAATCCCATGCAGGCTTGATAGATTCTATCTATGAGCTGCAAATGGTCCTTAGGCCACCAGTTTATAACTTATGGCCTTATATACTATGTACTGAGAAAGGATTCCTGCATTGTATAGAAGACTGAGCTAGGGGACCTCTAAATTCTCTAGAATTTAAGGACCAATACTAATGGCATATATATACATCACATTTCTTATTTAAAGATATTCAAAAGGGATGCCTCAACTAATAGTTGTTTAATTTTTAAAAAAAATTTTGGCCCTGAATGATGTGGGATATCAACTGACTTCCCTATTTTATCCTGAACCAGCAGTCTTGATTGTAGAAAGATAGCTGGATTCATGATTTTTATCCCTGTGAGATTATCTGCAATGATATGTAGATAATCATAGGATTTTAAAAATCAAAGCAAAATATAATGGAAAATGAAGTCATTTGTGAAAATCATAATCTCTACCTTCTTTGGATTTTCTAAATAATATTTAAAATGGTAGTTAAGTGAATGAGATAATACTCTGAAATCCACTAAAAATATTGGGCTGTCTTTTAGTTCTGGCCTTGGGAAACAGGAATTCTAAGAGGTTAGTCATTTATAAGACATTTATTGAGAGTACTTAGTATGATTTTACTTGTGGCACTTCTGAATTTGTAAAATAATAGGCAAGAAGCAAGACTGGCAATTTTCAGACAGCATCTTTTCTTTACCAATAACCAAAGGAAATCCATTATATCAATTAAAAAATTTTAAAATAAATATAAGTGATTTTTTTTTAATGGACAGGGTCTACTCTGTCACCTAGGCTGGAGAGTAGTGACATGATTATAGTTCACTATAACCTTGAAATCTTGGGCTCAAGTGATCCTCCTGTCTCAACCTTCCAAGTAGCTGGCAATATAGGCACATGACTGACTAAGGTTTTGTTTTTGTTTTTGTTTTTTTGTAGAGGTGGGCTTTTACTGTGTTACCCAAGCTGACCTAAAACTCCTGGCCTTAACCAATCCTCCCACCTCAGCTTTCCAAAGTGCTGGGATTATAAGTGTGAGTCACTGTGCCTGGCCTAGTGAATATTTTCAACAGAAGCAAACATAATCAACACTGGTTCTTGGTATATCTTATTTTATGGGACACTTATTTTCATAAATGGGCATTGGTACCACTATGTCACTTTATTAATTTATGATTTTTTTGATTTAATTGAAGACTATTCTTAGAGAAATTAAGATATGAGTATCTAACAGTAGTGAAAAGTATGATTTAACAATTGGTCTGCTTTATAAGTATCCAGTGTACTTAATACTAATATGAAACCAGTAGATGAACAAATACATGCCCACACAAGAGAAAAACACAATTAAACTCAAGTTAGGGGGTGAGAAGAGGGGGAAGGAGGATGGGGATTGACATGCTCTCAGTTAACTGGCACAATGGAAGGGTATATGGCACACCTCTGGGGGAAGGGGCATAACTTGGACTTTGCTTAACAAATGCAAATAATGTAACCTAAGATTCTGTACCTTCATATTAATTTAAAAATGGGAGGAACCCCCCAAATTGGTCAGTTTTAATGAACATAAGCTTATTATGGACAGTCCTTATTGAAGCCTTATTTATATGAATGAAATGATAGTTTGAGATCAGGAATGGGAACACAAGCTCTATATTTCAATTAGAAAACCTTTTGATAACAATTGGCCATTAACCTTCAAAATCCACATGTATATATCATAACAAAATAACTGCTAAACTTTAAAAATATTTATTAAGATTCTGTAATAAATTAACTTATTGGCTAATAAAGGCTAAAGACACTCAAGTGAAGTATTAACTTGTAGGTTTTCTATTATGTTAGCACCAATGCACTTAATAAAAGGAAATAGTAGGATGACTATTCAACATAGATATTGATTGTTAATAGTAGTAAAAGTTACTAATGA
This sequence comes from Otolemur garnettii, assembly GCF_000181295.1. NCBI lineage: Eukaryota > Metazoa > Chordata > Mammalia > Primates > Galagidae > Otolemur > Otolemur garnettii. The sequence goes on from NW_003852412.1 coordinate 15,980,530, forward strand.
ATGTTTGGAAGAGGGAAGTATGACAAAGCCTTTTCTATAAAACGTGTTCTAGATGGCATTGCTTAGCATTTTCTTTTTGTCTCTACCTTTTTTATTTATGAGATTTTTAACCATTTTCATAGAATAGAGGTGGCCCAGATGTTGTCCTTTGATTAATACAGTTCAGATACCCAGACTCATTTACGTTAAGTCGGTCAATCATTTTCACATTATTGAAGTTTGAGTTCTTTTATCTCAAGTTCGATTATTGTGGTTCCACCTTTTGCAGAGATGGCAACTGAGTGTATTTTCTTTATTCATTTACTATCCTTGTTACTTTAGAGCCTCCGGTTGCACCTTCAGATTACATTTTTAAAAACTATGAAAATGATAGAGTCGTAAAAATAGCAATAGTATGCTACTGGAAAAAAGATTTTTGTCCTAGGGCCTTGTAGTTCACTAACTGGGACTTTCTTTAGACAAGGGCAGGCAGAATATTATAGAGAGCAAAGGCCTCAATGAAAAAACAACCTATCATAAATTCCCTGAAGCATAAAACAGAGAATCAGTAGTGGAAGATGATCTCAATTGCCAAAGAACATATTCAGAGAATGATGATCTTCTGAGGTAACCAGGGCTTCGAATATACTCATTTGCCCTAAGGATTTTATTAAGTGGCTTCCAGGATGAGTTCTATTTTGTATGTCCAAAATAGACTCATATGTCAGAATATTATTTTTTTTATAATGGAATAAATGACAAGCCACAGTTCTCAGTAAGTGTTAACAATTTCTCTGTAAAGCCGCTGCTATTTTTAGACTGAAGTATAGACATGTTGATAAATGTAAATGGATGAATAAGAAACATGATTACCTCTCGTATTTGGAAATGTAATTATTAAAGCAACATTAAAACTAGAAAGTCTGTTATGTTCCATGTGTAGATACAAGTGGAAGCATGTGTAGTATTCACTTAGTATTTATTTATTGAATTGGTGATTCTGATAATGGTTGATAAATGGAATTTTTTAAGGAAATAACTGTCAATTGTGGCAGACCCCAATCTCACTTCTGTGTGTTTCTTAAGGTTATAAAAGGGTTCAAAGACAAAATAAATTTTAATTCTATTTAATATAAAGTGTAAATACATATTATAGCGTGGTATGCTGTTTGATGGGGGAGGTTATAGAATATTCTGAAAATAAGTCATGTCTGATTAAAATCTTCAATTCTAATAAAACTGGGAATTATTACATTATATACAATATTTATTATATAGACTGTGTTTTCTTAATTAGTATGTGATGGAAGTGTTCGTTTACTCTTTCTTAGAACTCGTCAGAAAGCATAACGCAGAAACGTGGCACTAAAACTATTTGAATTATCTTGTAAAATTTGTAACTTAGAGGTCTTAATGTAATTTAGTGTTCTGCTGTGAAGCCAGGGAATCTTATATAGAGACAGGGTCATGCTTCATATTCTACTGAATGTTTTTTCTTATTTAAGACCTGGGAACCTGAATAATACCACTCTGCAAAATTCAGAGTGTATTAGGTTCAGTGAGAGTCTATAACCTCAATGGCTTCTTAAAGTTACTTCTATCTTTGAAATTCTCTGTATTCTTTTCTTCTTAGCAAAACAAAGAGATTATCTATTCTTTGAGAGAAATCAAGTTGAATAAACCCAGATAGGAAATTAATTCTTTTTCTATTTATTAAGATAGTAGAAAATCCTTGGGAGAATACTGATCTGGTGTTCTGTATGAAATCTCACAAACTTTCAATGTGGAATAATTATGTCCCATTGTAAAGCTCTAAGTTAGGAATCAGTTGCTTTTGAGGAAGGTCACTTAGTGCATTATTTTAATTGCCCTAATTATATATTCCAACTATTTATTTTAATGAGTTTGAGATGCTTCCCATGATATAGCTTTTAAAAGGCACTTAATGGATTGATTGGGGGTTTCAAACTTTATGTGGGTCTTTTACCATGGAGAATTTCTGAATAGGATAGCTTGATTTTATAATTAAATCTGAAATAAATGAAAGTGAAGCCTCTACTTAGTCCTTTTTTCTCTCCCTTTGGTTTGTTTTCTTTAAGCCAATAGATAGATTATATGTGAAAAAAGATATATAACTTAAAATATATTACAATGAAATTTGATCTCACAGAATATTAAATAGAATCTAAAATATTTGAGTTTTCAAAATAATTTTATTAATCATATTTAAAATTATTTTTCTTAGGTAAATTGAAAAGGTTAATTTAAGGAGGCTGGGCTCAGTGGCTCATGCCTGTAATCCTAGCACTCTGGGAGGCGGAGGCGGGTGAATTGCTTGAGCTCAGAAGTTTGACACCAGCCTGCACAAAAGTGAGATCCTGTCTCTACTAGAAATAGAAAAATTAGCTGGACGATGTGGTGGGTGCCGGTAGTCCCAGCTACTCAGCAGGCTGAGGCAAGAGGGTTGCTTGAACCCAAGAAACTGAGGTTGTGTTGAGCTATAATACCATGCCCTCTACCCAGGGCAATAGAGTAGACTCTGTCTAAAATAAATAAATAAATAAATAAATAAATAAAATTTATGGAGTGAAATATCTATTAGCATAATATTATATGCAGGATTCAAAAAACAATCTTCTCGTATAATCTAAAGAAATTGAATGTTAAAATAGAAATGTGGAATCTAAGGGTAAAAACTGCAACCTATAGATGTTAAAGGAATTATTGAATTTTTTGGAAGGGTGAATGAAGTTAGCTGCATATCAGGACTTTTTTTTTCTTTTTAACTGTCAGGTGAAGACTTACCATTCCAAAGAGTATTATTTTACTATAAAACCATTGTCCAGAACTAGGGACAGTCATATGTGGCCCACAGATAGCCCTTAATATTCCATCTGCTAAATAACTAAAATGCTCAGCTTTTATTAAAAATGCAAATAGATTATTTCAGGAGGAGGGAGCAAAACACTTTCAAACTGGAATATTAGTTCTAAACACTGTGGTTGGACTCTGTGCGGACATGGTTAGATCACTTCCCTACCACTGTGTCCTTAGCGTTTAGCACAGTGCCTGGCATAGAAATGCCAGAAGACATCTGTTGATTTTTCTGGATTGCAGCTATCTGGAATTTTTCATCTCCCCTGTCTACTGCTAACCTGACTAAAAGTTAGCAATATTAATTTGAGTATTTTGTCATTATCAGTTTATTTTCTATTTGTTGATAGTAAAGTATCTATTACTTTTGTTAAAGCTTATTTCTCAATTTATGTGCCTAAGGGTGAATAATAATTTTACCTTAAAGTAAATGGAAATAACCAATGATTGCACTGTAAAACATTTTCAAAATAAAAAGCTAAAGGGAAAAAGTCTTTAAGAGGGAGACATCAAAGTGTTTTAACAATATTGTTTTTTATTGCATAAATGGGATATGGGAATGTTAATAATGTTCTTCCATATGGTACTTGCAAATTTGCTATTTTAGAGGCATTGTTTGCTCTTAGCAAACTGTTAGTCATGGATATTTGTGGTAAGCATTGAGAGTTCTAGCTAACCTCATAGGAGAGATTACAGGTTTGTCTCAACTACAGTTCAGGATGCATTGAAAAGAGTAGGAAGACTGTCAAAGCTGAGGGCCTCGGCTGGCATCCTCATAAATCAGATTGACTGAAAAACACATGGTTGGAATCTGGCAATAAGAAACTTGGGGGCTGAGGATGGACTCCAACTGTCCCTCTGTCTGACTTATGAACCCATGAACTAGTCCTGCCTTCTCCTCCTGAGGAGTTAGGAGAGAGGCTGCAGGACATTCTTGCCATTCTTAGGTGGGATGCCAGCTTCCTCCATGCACCTCCAAATCATACTCTTGTGGTGACATGGTGTGATGGAGTTAACCTTAGTGCCATGAGGGTGTATGTAGTATCTTTCCCATGACATATTACATCTTGCATTCTTGGGAATGGCTGTAGAAGGTTTACATGGTGGGGGATATAGAAGTATCAGTGGGGCTGTGCACTGTGGGTAGAACATGAAGAATGCAGAGCTGAGAATTCAGATCCAGCTAAGTGGTCAGAGTTTTCAGCAAGGTTTGTCTGGATCTCCTTCCTGAGGAATAGTAGACTGGCTGAGCTGGGGAATTAGGTTGTTGGTGTGTTAAATTCCTGAATCTGGGATTCTTCTTCAAATTCTGAGAGTTAGAACGACAGACCAGGTCAGAAGACATGAAGGAAAGCTGAGATTCAAACATGAAAAAGTGCCCAGAGAATTTGATACTAGGCAGAGATGAGACCTTAGTGAGGTTAGGTGGGGGAAAAGTGAGGAGGATCCTAGGTGGTTGTCCTGACTAATTTGGAGCATGTTGGATCTGCATTGTGATTGCGTTCATGGGTGGGTGGTACTTGACTGTGTCAGACGGGTTTGAGGGGTTAACTGTGATGTAGTAGGACTGGGAGAAGCAGATGGTGTCTCTAATTTGAATGCTTTCTCCTGGACCTGGTCCTTGTCTGTGTATTCTTTGTATTAGTCTCTTGCTTATTTCAAGATATCTGGTGAGTCTTTCCAGATGCTATATATCTGTTGCAGGTAGTGGGTGATAGCTGAGGGTTAATGCTTTGATTAGAGGTGCTGTGAAGAAGTTCAGTGGAAATTGTATCCTCTAGGGTTGTATCTCCCTAATTAACTGCTTGCTCCTTGAATGCAAGATTCATAGCTTATGTATCTTTGGGGGATCCCAGCTTTCTCAGGGAGATCATTCTGAATAAGTGACATACTGGAAGGAGTATTATAAAGAAAACCAAGTTTTACTCTGTAGAAAATATTTTTTTGAAACTGTCCAATGTGTGGCATTACTGTCCTATGATATATATTTTATAAATAACAAAGAAAATATTGAGAATATGCTTTTCTGAATCTGATGTTTATAGAGGCTCCATGGGATATTACAATGAAATTTCATTTGCTGTTTATCTGAAAGGACTAAGAGTATCATATTTGACATAAGATCTTCTTCAAGAAAAATCTGACCCAGCTTCCACACTGAAACTTTTACATATGATTGGTAGTTTTGTGTGCTTTTTAAAAATAATAAACAAATGACTGTTTCAGGAAATCTGTGACAGACTGAATCAGGTGGAGCTGATTTAATGTTATGGATAATTACATAATTAGTGCTGTAAAAAATAAACCATACCATCTACTTGATGGACTGGAGCTGCTGCAAAGGGGTGTGTAATTATACAATCAGCATCTTCCTCCTGTGCTGATTCTGGGTAATCCTTTTTCTACCTTGCCTGAGAAGGGGCTTCCTGTCTTGTGTTTTCTGATACTAAATTTGAGTAAAGAGAATCGAGCATTGAGTGGTTCCTAGGCCCTTGACAAGTCTCCTCCTGATCTGGGTCTATACCAAAGCACCCTTGAAGTGGCTTTCAGATTTTTTGATAGAAACCCACAGTAAGAAATCCATTTTACATCAGGACTCAGTACCTTTCACACATGCGTGCCTGAAACTGAGGTTCATGAAAAAATTCTTGCTCTTTCTGATCTACTCTGTTAATATATTCTGCTCTATTTTGTTTTTTGCAAATGCTGGTTGAGGCCCAGCAATTGATTTCAGAATTTGGTAATGGCTCATAATTTGTGTTCATGAAATATAACCTTAGACCCTTAGCGACTGCTAACACCAGTGGAAGGGATTTGGAGCGTAGCATAATGGGGTTGCTGGGGGTTTTGTGTGGTAGGTGGTGTGGCATAGTTAAAAGAACAAGAGCTTTAAAGTTGGGCAAATTTGGCTTTAAATCCCCACTTTCCCTCATTTTAACTGTGTGACTTTGAACATGTTACTGAACCTCTTTGAGCCTCAGATCTTTCATCTGCAAAGCGAGGCCCTGGATACTTGTAAGCCCTGGAAGGTGGGAAACTATGCTCTGAGGATATGGGTGGTCCGTGTGCAGATGTACATTAAATATCATGAAAGAAAACACTTGGCCAGTGCCTGGAAAGTAATACACATGTGTGGTAGGTGCTTCATCAAGTTTAGTTTCCTCTCCCAACTCTTTCTCAATCTGACACTGCAGCTGGAGGAAGATGTATTTATAATGCCTTCCTCACAGGCTGCTTTGGCGAGCCAGATAAGGTGACAGGATCCAAGAGATAACAAATGTGCATCTTATTTTTGTTTTTTGTTGGATTTATTTATTTCAATTTCTATAGCCTGATACAATCAGAGATTAAGAAGTACACTGTGACCCCTTAATATTTATTTTGATATAAAGCTTATTAGAATACTTATTTTACCTATTTTCAAGCCTCTTTAGCTTTTTAAAAAAAATTTAATATGAGGGTACTTCTAAGGTGAAGTTCAAGTTGTAGTTGAGTCCTTCACCCAGGGGATGTGCTGAACACCCTCCCATTGTGAACCCCCAGTCACCCTCCCCTCTCCCTTCTCTCATCTTCCTCTCACTAGAATGTACTTGTGTTTGTCTTTTGTGTGGGAGTGTTGTTGTTTATATATTGGTTTCATATTATGTCAGTAAATTGGATACTTGTCTTTCCATTATTGTGGTATTGTATTAAGAAGAATGTGTTTCAACTCCATCCAGGTAAATACAAAAGATGTAAAGTTTCCATCTTTTTATAGCTGAATAGTATTCCATGGCATACATACACCACAGTTTGTTAATCCATTCATGAGTTGATGGGCACTTGAGTTGCTTCCACATCTTGGCAATTGTGAATTGAGCTGCAGTAAACATCCTAGTGCAAATGTCCTTATGGTAAAATGATTTCTTTTCTTCTAGGTTGATATTTTAAGTGATGGGATTGCAGGATCAAATGGAAGGTCTACTTTAGTTCTGAGACTTCTTCATACTTCTTTCCATAGAGGTTGTATTTATTTGCAGTCCCACTAGCAGTGCAAAAATGTTCCCTTCTCTCCAAGTGTACATTTTGATTAGTATAACTTTAAGGCAGATGGAGGGCCTAGTGAGGCCTACTGATGTTAACTGACAAAACTGGTTTTGAAATTCCATATCATAACAGTTAGCAAGAATTTTTTTGAGATATAGTAGTATTGCATGTTGATATTGGAAAGCTGCTATCAAGACTGTTGCAGGTGACTTGCAGTGCCTATTGTAAATCACAGTATGCATCTGAAGTTCCATGTTACATTCTATATGGAATCTAAACAAACTTTCAATTCCACAAAGAGCATTGCTTCATCAAGACCTAGAAAGTGAACATCAGGAGATGATTACCTTTTTGTATAATATTTCCATCAAATTTTCTTTATTTTAACTGTAATATAGCATAATAATTTAATTGTGAGGCTTAGGAAAATGTAATCCCCAACTTACAGTCTGAAACCTTGGGGCAGGACTTTTTGTTGCGCGTTTCTACAGTTTTATAAAACCTCCTTTTTTCTTTAAATGTATTATAGTTTTTACTACTTCTGAAATAGTTCACGACTGTGAAATGCTAGTTCCTCACTTGTTTTAATTTTGGACTTGCCTGAAAGGGAATTTCTTGGTTTTGTTACTATCTGTTTCCTCTCTTTCATTCACCATTTCTCTGGGATTCTACTGAGATTGTGCTTATTTAGAGGTAACCTGGGCTTTGTTGGTCGCATGGAAGGACGGAAATCAGCCAAGGCAAGTGTGAAGTAACGGCAGCTACAGAGCATGTTTTCCGTATCTCTTCTTCGCAGTATCCACTCTCTGGTCGCTCTGAAATGTTTCAGTCTCACTTTACGCATGTGTTGGTTGATTGCACTTAATTTTAATGCTACTTCGAAATTCTATTTCTGTTACATTGAGTTAGGTAATCACTATGTTAGGTTTGAATTACACTTAGAGACATTCAGGAGAAAAGGCCTGGCTCCTTTAAGACAGAAATGCTTTTTCTCTGCCGAAAAGCTCTTTGTAAAATTGAAGGACTTAAGCAAAAGAGCTTCAATGTAAATGGAATATTGATAGAAGAGGGAGGTTAATTGGCCTTAGTAACTTGGTTGCTAAGGAAGCATTTTCCTGATTGGGAGGAAACTCTCCTGGGTGTTCTGCAGCTTCATGTGGACCTAAGATGCTTTGTTTTATCTCATGCTTTCTGTTTCTGAGTTGGAAGAGGAAAGAGCAGAAAGCTATCATAGGAATGAAAAACTGTGTGAAGCAGATGGTTGCTCTCTCTTCGCTACAGAAAGAGAGAGCTAAATACTGACTAGCAACAAGCCAATGCCAGCATGGACTCTTTGTTTAAGGCAGACAGTTGGAAAATACCATGAGGGCAACATATAAAGAGCTTGCTGGGAGGACATAGGAGAGGTTGGAGCAGGGCTTATTCAGTGCCTGGAAACATGTAGGCAAGAGAAATTAAAGGAAATTTTGAATGGGCATCAAGTGTTCATGTTAAATCATGGAGTTAAATATTTTCAGTATGGTTGGGTTAACTAAGAAAAGTTATTTAACTGGCAAATACAAGATAAGTTGTTTGTGTTTTGAAGGTTTTGAACCATATTGTGTATCAGAGTCAGCACATTCATAATTATTTTAGCAAACAATGTTTAGTTATAAATATCTCTATGTTATTGTAGAGTTTATCAATAATAATAAATGTGAATGTGGAATAAAGTACACATTTTTATTGAAACATTTTTTCAAAGCAGAAATGTCTTTGTATATTTTTGCATATATGCTAGGCTTTCTGGATATACTTAAGTTATTTGTAAGGTATTATTTCTGCAGACTGAATGATACTCTGTTAATCTCAGGAAGTTACTGCCTATATTTTGCTTAATTTCTTTTTTTTCCTTGCTGCTTCACTCAACAAATATTTTTAAGCATGCATTCAACATCAGATCCTGTGCTTTAGGATACCACAAAGCATAAAGGAAAGCATCCTAGGAAATACTGACACACTTCTCAGGAGAGTTTGGAAAATGAAAGTATTTTTGGTGATATTTTCTGATTTGTATTAGGTTTTCTAGGTCTTCTTCATTATGCATATTGAATATTATTTGTACTGACTATTATTATTTAGATTTTTAATGGCCCTTTTATATTATAAAATTCTTTTCAACAGTATTATTTAGATTATTTTTGTGGAAGTATACTTAAAAAGAGGAGCAGAATTTCTTGTCTCCTTGTAGAACCTTGCAGTGTCATAGGAGGATGCAGAAGTCCTCTTTGGCAACTTCTCTGAAATTTACCTTTGATTTTTGTGGCCATTGTAGTTCCTGTCCTGTGAGTGTTACAGGAGGATTTCAAAGAAAAAACAAATTGTAGTAATCATTTTGAGGGCCTCTGATTATAGAAATATCCTCAGAGAAACTAGTTTAATAGGGGATTACTTAAGTATAGCCAGAGAGCTCATATGTGAATGTTATCAGTGATGAGTTGTACACTAGAAAGCTAGCCAAATTATCAAAATTCACATAATAGGCTAAATTGGATTTCCTGAAAAGAACAGAATAATATGTTAAATATATGAAGAATACTCAATGGTCTTCCTTTTTCTGTAATGCTGAGGTATAGGTACATTGTGGTTATTTTACAAAAATATATGCTAAGTCCACATTTTCAGTCTGCCTAATTCTAATCCTGCTTTACATTACGTTGGTTTTGCCTTTGTAAACTGATTGTCTTTTTTTTGCTTTGTTTTGTTTTGCAGAGACAGAGTCTTTTTCCATTGCCGTGCATAGAATGCAGTAGCATCATCATAGTTCACTGAAATCTCAAACTCCTGAGCTTAAGCAATCCTTGAGTAGTAGAACTATAGGCATGTGACACCATACCAGGCTAATTTTTCTATTTTTAGTAGAGGCTGGTCTCCTGAGTTCAAGCAGTCCTCCTGCCATGGCCTCCCAGAGTGCTAGGTTTATAGGCATGAGTCACTGTGCCCAGCCACTTGGATTATCTTTTAAAGATTTGAGATTTAGTAAATAACAGATGTCTTCAGTGAGAAAAAAATAACAACAAATATAGGGATTCAGTGTTGAAAGGTAAATATTTTGTATAGATTTTGAGCAGAATGATGAAAGAAGCTAGCATTTGTAATAATAATATTTAGTGGCTTTTAGATTGTCACACTTACTTTACTTTTGTATCTATTGCTTTATAATAAAAGCTTATTAGTGCTTTTATTATAATATATTAGCTTTGCTTAGTATTGCTTAGTTCTTTTTTGTAGCTATGAAAGAGAGTGCAGTGAGCTGAGTTTAAAAAACATTTTCTTTTTTTTAGAACTCAACTGCTTCTATTAAGATGAAGCTCAGCTAGTAAACTCATTAAGTGAGGACCCTAGGCAGTTCTCCTGTGCCGAGTCTGAAAGCACAGTAGTGCAGACGTTTTTGCATCACCATCATGAATGACCTTGAAGGAAGCCAGCACTTCATAAAGCAAAATCCTCACTGTGGCACTTCGTTCTGATTTGATTGATGCTTTAGAAAAAGCTGTAAGATTTTCTTTTCTTTATACTGTGGGGTATATACTCTTTATACTTCATAGATTTTGCACTTGTCTGGAGTATTTTGTTGGCGGGTTCTTATAGGTTCTGATCTTTCACTGACTGCAGTACAACTAAGCAATGAAATCACTCTCTTTTGATCAATTATTATTAGGGAGTAAGGTCTTAGTGCCTTGAGATCATGGGTTTTAACAATGGAAAAATACTGACTTTCTAACTTAAGTGTTATACATTCATTTTTCTTCCATTATAATCTTTCAAGTATCTCAGTGGTCAAAGGTTTTTTAATACTGAGATTCTAGGATTTATTTTACACAAAGAATATACATTCCTGCCTAGCCACTATCTACTGTACTTTCTTAGACTGATAGTTCCTCTCCGTTTTGTTTCTTACTTTAATATGCAGGGAAGACTTTTAGTATACATTTTTAAATCCAAAGAAGACACCAGAAATCTTAGAAGATAAAATGATTATTTTACCTTTTTGGAGTTACTTGGTCCTTTCTTGTACAAGAAGTTATCATACAAAGGCACAATTATGATTTGCTTTGACATTCTTAGCCTTGGAAGGTATATAAGAGCTCTATTATGACCCTTGGTGTGAGGTATTTAGGGAGTAACACAGACATTGCAGTTAGGTGAAGGTGGACCTCCTGTCAATTGCAACCTGGTGAATTGCCGAGACCATTTAGAGTCCCTTTCTGTCTTCGGAGCTCTGCCTCCAGGAAATTCAAATCTCTTCACCCTTTGGAAACTGAACTTTATATTTCTGACCTGACCCTGCTAAGGGGACTCTGAATTTTGCTCCTTACTTGGCCCCCTTTTCTGCTCTTATTTGCCTTTCATCTTGTATAAGTCTCCATGTGTTTTTAATTGCATTCTTATAACTTGATTCAAATTCCCAGTCTTTTTCCTTTTGTTTCACAATTTTGTGTGATGCTCTATGCTTATATCTGGACTATGCCAATGATTCAGTTTTCTTGATAGACTTCAAGTCTTTGCTCCTAAACTTCTGTTTTATGAAGATAAAAGGATAAAATTAGACTGGCTCTTTTTTCCTACTCCCTGGCCATAAGGATTTATCATAGTCCATATATTCTGGAATTCAGTAAAGTAACTGGTTGAGAAAGTCTGAAGAAAATAGTTAAAATTTCAGAAGTGTGATTCATGAATGCATAAACACCTATTTTATATATCTTCAAAATTTGTTGAACCCAGAAATATCTTGGTAAATAGGCACTTAGCCAGGCTGAGTTTTTTTTTTTTCCTTTTAATCACTTGATTAACATTATGTCTCATGGGCAGCTTCATTTTAAAGACCCTCTTGAGAGTCTTTGAGCCTGCTTAATTTATTCTAAATATCTTTTATAATATATTTTCTGGCTGATGGACTTCTAGATTTTTCTCTTTTAAAGTATACTATGATGCATTGAGATGAAATGCTTTTTATTTGTTAGTAAATGTTTCATTTTTTTTTAAAGAAAACTAATCAAAATGGTTAGAATCTGTTGACTTTTATGAAATAGAAATAAATTAAGAAGACTGGTTGTATACTTTTTTTTTTTTTTTTGAGACAGAGCCTCAAGCTGTCCCCCTGGGTAGAGTGCCGTGGCATTACAGCTCACAGCAACCTCCAACTCCTGGGCTCAAGCGAGTCTCCTGCCTCCACCTCCCAAGTAGCTGGGACCACAGGCACCCGGCTATTTTTTGGTTGCAGCCGTCATTGTTGTTTGGTGGGTCCGGGCTGGGGATTCGAACCCGCCACCTTAGGTGTATGTGACTGGCGCCTTAGCCGGTTGAGCTATAGGCGCCAAGCCTGTATACTTTTTTTAGATAATTACATTCAATGTTTTCTTAGAATCTGAGTTTGTAAACTAGTTAGATAAACAATTGTAGTAGAAAATTTTAAAATATTAATAGTACATATGAAAGAATTGCAGTATGTATTCACTAAATTTTTGAAGAAACTATTACTCTGTTAAGCTTTTTTACTTGGTAAAAAGTTTGAACAAAGCTTTTAGGAAAAGTTTTTCCATTTTTGTTTAAAAACTATTCAAAGGACTCTTACATTTAGTTCTAATTATTTTCTATTAGGCCCTCAAAATGCATTTAAGATGCTGAATTACTTTATTTTGATTTGGGGATTGATTGTGGTTTATTTTGGAGTCATACTGGATTAGAATGGATGATATTGAATTAGAATAAAAGCTTAAGAATTTTAAACAACTATGACAATAGATGTCAAATAAAAAGTCTTTCTATATTTAAAAAATTCTTAACTGGGTCAATGGTGGATTCAGTTAAAGATGTGTGATTGAATTTTTTGCCAAATGGACATTTCCCATCACTTGTCAATTTAATTCTCAACCTTTATTGAATAAATACTATGTATTACTTAATGTAGAAAGAAAATAATCAAAATATTGTTTCTATTTTCAAAAATGTTTTACATGTTGCATATTTTAATGAACAATTGAGTGGATTCTACAAAGAGAAAATGTTTTCTGGTTACTGTTAATAAGACAATTATAATTTATAATATGAAATACTGGAATAGAATTAAAAGTGGCAATAAAATTAGCAAAATAATACCATGAAAACAACAATAGAAAAATAAAATAGTGAATATCTCTAGGGATGTGACTGAAAGAAAATACATATTATAGTCCTGTTTGTTTTGCATGTGCTTGAGTAATTATGTTCTACGTATATGCTGTCTAAAGAATCCCTACAAACCTTAATGGCTTTAAATAACAATCTGAGACTTAGAGCCATTGTAAGGCTCAACTGGGGTGGACATCCAGGATGGCTTATTCATTCATGTATTTGGCACCTCAGTTGGGACGACTGGTTGGGGCTGGTGGGGTATCTCTTTCTCTACCTAACCTCTCCATATGGCTCCATTGTGCTTCCTGTGGCATACTGGCTTCATGACAGTTGAGCTCCTTAGCTGGTGGCCTTCATCCTTCAGAGCACATGATTCAAGAGCCCACATGGCAGCTAAAGAGTGTTGTATGATCTATCCTTGGAAATCATACAGCCACAAGACTTTTGCCACATTGTCTTGGTCAAACTGGGATTCAAAGACAGGAAATCAGACAAGGCCATGTGTACCAGGATGCACATGGGTTCCCCCATGTGGATGCACAGGGAGGGAAGAGGGAAGGAGAGGCATCCTAAGAGATTAGCTACCACAATGTGTAATATTTGTTCATAAGTAGATAATAATCCTTTCACTGGATATTTAGTAACATTTGTATCAGCATACTTTTAAAATTAAAATTCATATTCATTTTATGGGTAAAAAGACTATATAGCCAAAATATACTTTCAGCTGTGTATTTGTAGAGTTTTAGTTGCAATGTGAAATATAAGTCTTTTTAAAAATAAATGCCTACTGCCTTCATTTGAGTTCATGTTGGGCATCTCTTGGGTGCAGGGGCTTGTCCAAGTCATTAGGGAAAGATTCAGGGAGTTATAAGACCCTGTATTTGAACCAGCACTCAAAACAATGTTAGTTTGTGAGACAAGGTTTACACACCAAGAGTCAAATGGAAATTCATAGTAGTGACACAAATTTTCAAGGAAGGGAAAGAAAACCATGGTTTGAAATTATTGAGGAAGGCTTCATGATAGGGTTTATAAATAAAGTAATTAGGCATCTTAAATGCATTTTGAGGGCCTAAGATGAAGATTGGAGGATGGTAGCTGGGCACAGTGGCATGTGTCTGTGGTCCCAGCTGCTCAGAAGGCTGAGGCAGGAGGACCTCTTGAGTCCATGAGTTCAAGCCCAGTCTGTCTGAGACCTCGTCTTGAAAACAAAACAAACAAAAAAACAAAACCCCAAAAGACGGAAGGATACATTATATTTCGATTGAATAAAAGGCCCTAGGGTGATATAAAAGTATTCAAAATACTGAAAAGTGTTATGTAATTATTGAAATTATTATTTATGTGGCTTAGAGGATCTGACTGAATGGAACAGATCCATGTAATGTATGGCTAAAGAGTGGAGAGCTTTTGTAGATGACATTTGTTGCTTTTTACTATCTAGTGCTCATTTTCCAGTTTTCTGATTATGCATGTCTATATTGTCTCAGTTATTCACCCAGCAAATGTTTACTGAGTTTATGTAATACTCCAGGTGCTATTCTATATGCTGGTGATACAGGGTAAACCTATCAAAACTCTTTTCTCAGAATCTCCCTCTTCCCCAACTGGAAACTATTTTGGTTAGATAGTTAAAACACTCTGGCTTCCCATGGGCTAGGATGGGCACATAATTAACCTGAGAGTGGTATAGGGACAGTATACTTAAAATTTTGCGAAGAGGTTAGATCTTAGGTTAAGTGTTCTTATAATCATTATAGAAAAAGAGGGCGGCGGAGTGGGGGGAAGGGACTTTGGCTGATGATGGATAGGTTTGTGATGTGCAGTGCGGTGATGGTTTCATGGGTGTATACTTATTTTCAAACTCATCAAATTGTATTCATCAAATATGCACATATTTTAAAAATATGTCAATCATACCTTAATAAAGTGGTTTAGAAAGAGAAAAAAGAAAGAAGGAAGGAAGAGAGGAAGAAAAGAAAGATAAAGAAAATGGTCTGTGTTGATGCATTTCAATGGTTGTGCCCTAAAGAATACATTAGTTTCTTCCATCCCTATTCCCATAGTTAGCATAGTTCCTTTCCAGGTATAGTTGATTAGTTTTTCCTTCAATTGTGGGAGCTACTCCCCATCCCTTTAATAGACTTTCTGCTCAAGTTGGCACCAGTTTCTGCTGCTTGCAGGCAACAACCTTAATATAGTATTATATACCTATGTCTTTTCCTAAGGTATTTGAATTATATTAAGCAATCAGTATTACTCTTCACTGTTTTTGAACACAAAGAGAGCTGTTTTCAAAAGATTTGGAATTGTATTGATATGTTACAATAGAGAAAGATTCCAATTAGACTGACAATTAGAAGGCTGTTGAAACATCCATGTATATAGGAATAAAGGATTGAATTAAGGCAATTGCTGGGGAAGAAAAAAGTGATTGAGAAAAGCAGAGCTTGGACTAGGGTGTGACTAAAGAGGCACATGTACCTACAGTGAGTACCTCCTTAAATTTTGTGCCCTAGGTGACACTCTTACCTCATCTTAGTCCCAATGTCAGAGATGACATTGAAAGGAAAATTGGAAGGGTTTGGTGACTGATGGATAGAGGAAGTAACCATAAATAGTAATGACACCTGCTAGAATATACAAGTATTATTCCCAGCACTCTGTCTTTAATTCTTAGAATATCTATGTGGGCAAGTTTTATTATTTCCATTTTTCTATTGACTAACCTGAAGAAAGCTCAGTGAAAGGCCTAGGGAAACACCCTGAGGGTGCAAGAAAAAAGGAGGATCCAAAAGTGAGAATTCTACCAAATGTAAAAAGAATTAGTACCAATTCTATACAATCTCTTTAATAAGACAGAAGAGAACATTTCCTAATTCATTTTATGAGGCTGATAAAATTCTAATACCAAAACAAGACACAGATAGTACAAAAAAAGAAAAAGAAAAGAAAAGAAAATAGTAGGCCTACATTCATCATGAACATAGATGCAAAAATCCTGAACAAATATTAGCAAATAGAATCCAGCCATATTAGAGAAGAATTGTACACCACGAGCAAGTGTGCTTTATTATAGGGATGTGTGGCTAGTTCACTATTGGAAACATCAATCAATGTAATTCACCATATTAACAGGCTAAAGGAGAAAAATCATATAATCATAATAAACAGGTATTGATAAATTTCAATACCTGTTCATGATACAAATAAGAATAGAGGCAGACTTCTTCAACTTGATGAGGAAAACTAGCTAACATTATTCTTAATGGTCAAAGACTGAACTCTTTATCCTAAATTTGGGAACAGGTCAAGGAGGTCTCCTCTCACCATTCATATTCAAATAATGATAGAAGTTATAGCTAGTGCAATAAGGCAAGAAAAGGAAATAACAGACATTCAGAGTGGAAAGGAAGAAATAGAACTGTTCCTATTTTGAGATTATATGACATGAATTTTAAATGTAGAACCTCCTAAGCCATCTATAAAAAAAACTTCCACAACTAATAAGTTAGTTTAATATGGTCATGAAAGTCTATTAAAAGGATGGGTAGTAGCTCCCACAAGAAAAATATACAAAAATGAATTATATTTTTGTACACTAGCTATGAATATGTAGACAATAATATTAAAAGTTAGTGTCTAGAAAGAAGGCGAAAATATTTAATGTATGAACCTAACAAAATGTGCACAGTACTTACATTCTGAAAATGGTGAAATGCTAATAAATGTATCAAAGGAGGTCTAAATGAACAGAGTACACACTGTTTCCATGGATTGGAAGATCCAACAGAGTAATGACATCAGTTATTTCCAAATTGATATATAGGTTTAACATAATTTCTATCAAAGTCCCCATGAAATTTATTGTAAATATAGACAGCATTGCCTTAAAATTTATATGAAAAGAAAAAAGAACCAAAATAGCTAGAACCATTTCTAAATAAAAATAAGGTAGGAGGAATCTGTCTCCCTGATTCCAAGACTTATTATATAGCCACAGCAATCAAGGTTTAGTGGGATTAGTGATAGACAAAAAAGAGCAGTGGGATAACATAGAGTACCCCAAAATAGACCCACCTAAAAATGACTGATTTTTTACGAAAGTGTAAAACCAATTGTGGTATGAGACCATTTCAATAAATGGTGTTGGACTAATTGGATATTCACAGGAAAAAGAAAAAGTGAACCCTGACATCAGTTTCACATCTTATATGAAAATTAAGTCAAGGTGGATCATAGGTAAAATATAAAATTATAAAACTTGTAATAAGAAAAAATAAGAGAGAATCATGGGATCTAGGGCTAGGTAAAATATTCTTAGGCTTGAGACTAAAAGCATAGTTCATTAAAGGAAAGATTCACATATACCCCAAACTTAAAAAATTTTGATCTATAGAAGATCCTATTAAGAGGTTGAAAGGAAAAGCCACAAATGACCAGTATTGAATATTTGTATTCAGTATATAAAGAGTTCTCAGAACATAACAATATAAAAGCAAACAGTCCAATAGAACAATGGGTAAAAGACATAAAGAGTCACTGAAAAGAATATACAGATAACAAGCACATGAAAAGATTTTCAGCATTATTAGCTTTTAGAGAAATGCAAATTAAAACAGTAATGAGATACTACATACCTATCAAAATTGGCTACAAAGTCCCCAAACTATACCCAAACCAAACCAAATAAAAACAATTATAGCACCAAATGTTGGCAAGGATACAGGGAAACTAAATCACTCAAATGTTGGGAATGTACAATGGTGTAGCCACTCTGGAAAATCATTTGGTCATTTCTTAAAAATCTAAACATACAATTACTGTATGGTCCAGCAGTTATGCTCTTGGGCATTTGTCCCAGAGAAATGAGAGTTCATGTTCATACAAAAACCTATACACAGATTTTTATAGTAGTTTTATTTGAGATAGCCAAAGCCTGGAAACAAGGCAGATGTCCTTTAAGGAGAGAGTAAATAAACTGTGGCACATTGATTCCATAGAATTCTGTTCAGCAATAAAAAGGAACAAAGTATTGGTATACACAATAACCTGAATGAATTGCCGGAGAACCGAGCTGAGTGAATAAAGCCAATCTCAAAGGAAACACAGTGAATGATTCCATTTATACTCTTATAACATTTCAAAATGATAATATAAATAAATTGGAGAACAGATTACTGATTGTCAGGGATGAAGAAGAGATGAGATTAGGAGGGAGGGAAGTGTAGCTATAAAAGGGCAACAAGAGGGATCCTTGTGACGGTGGAAATGCTGGGTGTGTTGACTATGAACATGAACATTCTTGTAATTCTGCACTACAGTGTTGCAAGATGTTACCATTGGGGGATATTGGGTCGAGGATGTGCCAGATCTGTATGTATTATCCCTTATAAAATGCTTGTGTCTTACGTGTGTTCTGCATAATTATCTCAAGATTAAAAGTTTAATTTGAAAATGATTTTATATTTCAAAGCCAGCAACTAGGAGAATGAAGGCGCTTTTTAAATATAATTAGGAAAATCTCACTCGTTCAGCACAGGTGATTTCCAATAAAAGTACAAATTCACACAACCATGATGATGTTTGATAAGCTCCTACACATCTTGGAGATATTTGTATATTTTAGAAAGAGAGAGCTTACTGACTGAAATGAATCTCTGATGTGATTTCAGGCAACCTGTCCAAACCTGTGAAGCAATACTAGCGATAAGGAGGTATTTCTATTTGGCAGGCCGTCCTTTCTAGGGACCCTGTCTAAAAGTCAAGTCTGATCTGCTATTTCTGCTTTTATAAGCTTCTTTCCCACCTCCCATTCCATGGCTTCCATAATGCTAATAAGGGAAAATTGGACAGTGGGGTATAACTATAAGGAGGCAATTCAACTATAGTCATTCCAGTATATACTTGTAAGTTAGGACCTAGCTTTCTCCTTTAACAGAGATCGTCTTAAACACTGTGAGCATGCTTTGTTGGTAGGGACACAGGATTTGATATTGCTATTACGGTAATTTCCTTAAAATGTCTCCTTACAGATTTCACACTAAAGGTCTGAGAAAGTCACAGGAGACCTGCATATTGACAAGTCCCATCTAGAATTTAATGAGAATATTTTCCCCCTATTTTTACAACGTGAAAAAAATTGACTTGAATTTTATCTCATATTTGTAGATTGTAGTGAAGTCTTTTCGAAAAGCATTTTCAGTTGGGTAAGTGCTGACTTAAGGTCTTTTGGTTAATATATAGTCAGGGAGCTGTAGAAACCACATTACAAGACCAGGGTTAATTAGTACCAGTAAAAATCATATTACAGTGAACACAGTACTAAAAAGCTTTCTGAATAATAAGACTATTCCCATGTCAAAATGTTGGAAAAACATATGTTTCTGATTTTCTTCTTGAAATGTGGAAGAAGAACATGTATAATAAAGTATGCATATACATACTTAAAATGAAAATATGAAATTTTTTATACAAATAGTGCTAATTTAATTAATACTTCCTGTATTTGAAGGTAGTTTGAACATTTTCTTTTGGATTTGTCCCATTAAGCTGTCCTTAAAATTTAATATAGGGTAAAAATAACACTCAAATCAATGGGAGAAAGAATGGTTATTTATTAAATGTTATTAGGATAACTCCAAGATTAGATACCATATTCATTCATATGCCAAAACAAATTAAACTGCTAAGTGTACAAAATTAAAGTACAAAAGCACTAGAAGAAAATATAAGTTTCTATGTTTATAATATTAAGTAACAGGGCTTTTTAAGCATGGCACTGATAACCAAAAAATATGTTTCTGATATCTGTTGCTATAAAACAAACCATCCCAAAACTTAATGACTTGAAACAACCATGATTTATTACTTCTTAACAGTCTGTAGATTAGATAAACAGTTCCTCTGTGG
Organism: Otolemur garnettii; assembly: GCF_000181295.1. Lineage (NCBI taxonomy): Eukaryota > Metazoa > Chordata > Mammalia > Primates > Galagidae > Otolemur > Otolemur garnettii. Next base: position 16,000,477 of record NW_003852412.1, read on the forward strand.
GTCTCACCTGGATTCACTTCTCAAGCTGCTAGTGGGTTGGTCAGAGGGCCTAAGAGACAGTTACCTCTCTCCCCAAGTTGTCTTATTGTTCAGTCATTTTGCCCAACCTTATTTACATAATGGCTGGGTCCCAAAAGATTGAAGGCAGAAGATAGATACAAGGTTTCTGGAGGCCTCCAGAACTTATACTCACTTCTGCCTCATTTTATTGGTCAAAACAAGTTGCAAGGTCAGCCAGATATTCAGGGGCGAATAAATAAATCCCATCTCTGGAGCAGCAATATCACATTGCAAAGGAATACAGACATGGTGAGGCATAATTCCTTGGAAACTATTATCATAGTGGTCTCCTTCGGTATCAGTTGGATATCCAAACACTTTGCCTAAAAACAAGAACCAAGTAGATTTGGATACATTTATAGCTAAATCCTTTATTATCTAACCTTTTGCTATTTGCTCCATGAAACTGAAGATCTGGATAGATTTGGATTATGTAATAACTTCTTTGTCTGAACTGGGTAATCGTATTTGCAGTATCCTAACTCAAGAATGTAATAGCTTTATTACTGACTTTAAGCAATTTGTTTATGATGTGCCTTGGCGTAGATTTTTGCAAGTTTCTTGTTATTGGGATTTATTTAACTTGTTATATATGTGGGTTTATAGTTTTGAACATATTTATCTTTCCCCATATTAATCTCCTTTGGGAACTCCAGTTCCACAGGTAGTAGGCTATTTGATGTTGTCCTAGTGCTCCCTGATGCTCTTTTCATTTCTTTATTCTTTTTTTCCTCTTGTGTTTCACTTTGGATAGCTTTTTATTGCATCTTCACATTCACCAAGCTTTTCTTCTACAATGTCTAATTTTTCTTTATTCCTTTCTCAGACATTATAGCTTTTATCTCTGGAAGTTTCATTTGGTTCTTTTTAAAAAATTATCTTCAGTGTCTCTACTTAACTTGTTTAACCTTTCCTCTAGTTCAGGAGATGGCAACTGATAGCCCATGAGTCAAATCTGGCTTACCTCCTACTTTTGTAAATGAAGTTTTATTGGAACACAGCCATGCCCTTTTGTTTAGGCATTTCTGGGTTGGTTCCAATTGATAACTTTTTCTCTTCATCATGGCTCATGTTTTTCTGCTTCTTTGCATGCATGGTGATTTTTTATTGGATGCCAGACATCAGTTGATTTTATCTTGTTGGATGCCGGATATTTTTGTATTCTTGTAAATATTTTTGAATTTTGTTCTGGGATACAGTTAGTTTGTTTAGAAAAGTCTTGCTGTTAAGCTTTGTTAGGAGGGACCAGAGCAGCCTTTAGTCTAGGGGTAATTTTGCCTAATGACTGAGGCAAAGATCTTCCAAGGACTTTCCCCACTGCCCCATGATTTATGTCTAGTGGGAATCCCAATTATTCCCAGCATTAGTAAGTTGTAGCTATTGCTTCCTCTAATTCTTGTGGATAGTTTTTTTTCTTGACTTGGATCCTTTCCTTATACACATGAGCTAATCTGTATTTAGCTGAATATTTGAGGGGCTTCTTTTTCTGTGCGGCTCTCCTCTGTCTGGTTCTTTGTCCTGTCAACTGTGTAGGCCTCCTCCCAGTTCTGTGTCCTCAACTCAGGAAGCCCTATGGGCTCTGCCTAGGCTATGCCTTCCTATACTGTGTCCTGAACACTGTCTAGGTACTAATCTGGACTTATCTTCTTTGTTTCTCATATCTCAGGAATCTCTGTTCTTTGTTACTTGATGTTCAATATCTTGAAAAATCATTCTTTCATGCATTTTTGTCCAGTTTTTTAGTTGTTTCAAGAGGCAAGATAAATCTAGTCCCAATTACTCCTTCTTTGCTGGGCATAGAAGTCTTCAAATGCTTAATAACTTTAGCTGGGAAGTGATATTTTCATATTGCCATATTAAAAATAAATAACAATACTATAGAAGACACTATAATAGCAATGTTGAAAGACAAATGACAAATGGAGAAATATTTTCAATTATTGTGTCTGACTGAAGATTAATAGTCCTAATACATAAAGCAAGTCTTGTAAGTCAATAAGAAAAATGTAAACAATCCCAACAGAAAAATGGGAAAAAATATTTTTATAATAGGGAGAGCAATCATGGATAAATTACTTAATGTCTTGACTTACAATAATTATTTTCAAATAGCATATCATATGATTATTATATTTAGTCACAGGTAATATAAACACTCAATGAAGAATAGATTATTTAAAAAAATTTTTTTTAAATAAAGGAAAGAATAGTTTTTACCAGGCACAAAATCCACTTGGTTTTATGGGATGAGTTTATTATTATCATAGCACAATTAGCAAATACTAATTATCTCTGTATGAAAGCTGCCATCTTTAATTTTAATTAAGCTCAATTTTTGTCTAAAACCTCATTTTCAATTAAGAGAATCACAGAGTATTTTGTTTCATTTAATTTTACCCGGGAGTGGTGTCTGTTCTTGGAGCTGGTTGTTCCTCTTGGCCTCGCTTCCCTCAGTGTGTGTTGGTCCCACCGCTTTTCCTGCGCAGAGCCCTGTTCTGGCTAGGGAGGGCTGGCTTCATGCAGGGAGGTGCACAGGCTTGTTTTACTGCACACACCATGACATTGTGACTTCCTCATAGTTATTTCTTAGGCTTTTTGTTTCTAACCACTCTTCATTCCTAGGGATAAGCTGGTCTTGAAGAAGAAGAGGAACTGCATTTTTTAAAAATTGAGCTGTTATTAGTAGGAAAATTAATAGATGTTAATGACCTTGAACTCTTCAAAGGAAAGCATTTCATTACTCTTTCATTTATTTATTTTTGAGCCAGAGTCTCACTCAAAAATGTTGAGTAGAGTGCTGTGGCATCACCATAGCTCACAGTAACCTCAAATGCTTGGGCTCTAGCAATTCTCTTGCCTCAGCCTCCCAAGTAGCTGGGACTCCAGGTGCCTGCCACAACAACTGGCTAGTTTTTCTATTTTTAGTAGAGACAGGGTCTTGCTCTTGCTCAGGCTGGTCTCAAACTCCTGAGCTCAAGTGATCCACCTGCTTCGGCCTCCCAGAGTGCTGGGATTACAGTGTAAGCCACTGTACCCAGCCTCCATACTCTTTTCTACCTCTGTGCCAGCTTATCTCTGGAGACTTCATAGAGGTAGAAAATCCAGCAGCTTCTTTCCTTTGCGTTGAATGTAGTTGCTTGCTACTAATATTGTAGAACAGAAACTAGCATGTTACCAAAGACATTACTAATCTTTCAAATGAAAACACTGGCACATCAGTTATCACACTGATATTGTTTTATAGTCAAATAAAGACTCAAAGCATCAGTGCTACAGTCTGTCTGAGTTTAGAATATTTTTATGCACTGCTGTGAGGAAAGCAGGTGCACTCACACATCTATTTCTAAGATTTGTCTGTTTTGTCAGATGATTTAGGTTTAAATTTTCTGCAGATGTCAATTTAAACCATTTTTGCTATTAGTAGAACAGTTTAAAAGTTAGCTCTTAGAAGTCTCTCAGATACATGTTTCCTGTAAAAGGACTGAAATCCATGGTTAGCTCAAAATGGAACCCTTCCCTTATTGGAATATTGCTGTTTCAGCCTCATGATCTTTTCCAGTCGTGGTATCCATACTTCTTTGCAATTTCTTTTGCTGCCCTCCAGCCCTTTGGCTTCACCTTCCATTATTGTATTTCTTTGGTGAGAGCCTGTGCCAGACTCTGAGGTGTTGAAAGAAGGGGGTTCATAGATTGTGGGCTAACTAGGCCAGCTTTATTAGTGAAGTCTTGAGAGTTTATAATGGGGCCCATCTGTCCACAGTGGTCAAATTTGTTTGCTGTTGTTGGCATCCTGGTGAGAAGTGTGAGCTAGCCTGGTGATTTACTATTTCATCATGAGGTGAAAGTTTCTATGAATATGTCACTAATGCCATTACTTAACAAAATAAATCATTATTAATTAGTAATTCCATATCCTTTCACCAAATGTGAAAGGCAGTGTGTTCTGCCACCTCTCCGCTGCCCCAGTCTTCTTTTTGTAAAATCATCTGCTCAATCATCTTCTGTCTTTTAAGTATTGTCTTTCATGTTTATATTATTATATTCATTGTTCTTAAATTACCTACAAAGGAATTACCTACCTATAAAGAAATATTTACAAAGATAAACCTATAAATTACCTACCAAAAAATGTCTTCTATGTTACTTCAGGTTACGGTAAATTAGCTCCACTTACTTAGTAGTTTTGTGTGCTTTTTGAAGCAATAATATATTTTATTTTTAAATTTAGCAAAACTTAATCTCCTGCAAAATTATGGCCAGTTATATCTAAAATATCTTTTATGTATTTTGTATAACAGAATTTTTAGTTACTATGGATTTTTTTTCTCCTTTAAGAAGGAGTTTTCTTTCTTGAGGAAGAATGCTATGTAAATACAAAGTATTATTATTGTTATTATGGATAGTAATGACCTTTATCCCTATAAATATTAGTATTAAGATTTAAAAACACCTTCTTTTTTGCCAAACCCAAATATTCCTGAATAAAGATCAAAGGTCAAAGAATTAAAATGATTCAGTAGTAAAATATCAAAGTATTTAAAAAGTCCTTTTTACAATTGCTTAAATTACATGGAAAGGTTTATCAAAAGGTCTAAGACCATCTTTAAATTATAACACAGTATTTGCTCAAAGAAATCTCAGGAGAACACACAATAGATCCGTGCTGCAAGGATTTCAACCTCAGCAACAGGATAGCCATATTTAGAAACTAAACTCAAACTAGAAACAGGAATCATTTTCTTCATTTAATTTTAAAATATACTTCAAGGCATTTTTCATTATATTAGCTCAATTTTAATAATTGAAGATGGCAGACTTGCAAGGTGCAAAATAATGGGTATATTTCTACTTTAGCAGAATTTTTTCCCTATTATTGCCGAGATTGCTCACAAAAAACAAAGCAATCTTGTAAATTGGGGTGTCATTTACCATATCCCAAAAGCAATTGTCTGAAAGAAACTGTTCACAGTGGTGTGGGTCTTGGAGGGAACTGGAGTGTGGAGCTGCGGAACTAGAACAAAGAGAATGGACATTTTAAAACTGGCTTGACAACAAAAATACCCAAACAATAAAGATACCATATAGAAAAGGATGAAATGTTGCTCCAAGAAAATCTTGTATTCCACTGTGGTATTGAGTCTGGATTCTGCTATAGTCCTGACTGTCTCATTCAACAGTGCTCAAGACAGTTAGTTGCCTTTCAGTCTCAGCTCTCAAAAGTGAGAGCTGGGTAAAGATGGTGGGTATTTTTATTTAGATTACTTAATAAACTTTAACATATAAAAGTGAAACAGTCACATCTTTCCTTGAGCTTATTATCTTAATAGTTACAGTGGTAATTTTCAACTGGTGTGTCACAGCACATTGGTGTACTGCAAGAGAATCTTAGGTGTGCTGTGAAAAATTTTAAAGATCATTAATTAAATTATTTTTGAAAGAAGTTCAAAGCATAGTAAGTATATTCTTTTTTTTAATCCCTTTTTAAAAATCAACATATTTTAAGTATGCTAAGTTTAACTGTAGGTTCAAGTGTGCTGCTAGATAAAAAAGATTGAAAAACACTGATCTGAAGAGATAGACTATGTGGTACTATTGAACTTAATTTTTAAAAATTGAACCTAGGTTTTTAAGTTTATTTGCTAATGTTAGTTTTCACTGCCACTGCATATGAAGGAATCATTGTTTTTTTTTTTTTTTTTTTTTTTTTTGAGACAGAGCCTCAAGCTGTCCCCCTGGGTAGAGTGCCATGGCATTACAGCTCACAGCAAGCTCCAACTCCTGGGCTCCAGCGAGTCTCCTGCCTCTGCCTCCCAAGTAGCTGGGACCACAGGCGCCCGCCACAACGCCCGGCTATTTTTTGGTTGCAGCCGTCATTGTTGTTTGGCGGGTCCGGGCTGGGGATTCGAACCCGCCACCTTAGGTGTACGTGGCTGGCGCCTTAGCTGGTTGAGCTATAGGCACCGAGCCAGGAATCATTGTTTATGACTTTCATACTTGATCTGACCTAAAGACATAACTATTAGTGAGGCCAATAAAAATTTTTCAGATCATTCAGTATTAAGATTTATAGGAACAGTCATAGTCAGCTGCAAGAACAATATGAGTTCACAATACTGAATAACTGAATAGATAGTTCTCTTTTAAGTGATTACCAATAAGTCAGCCTGACCAAATTGCGTGAGTCTTTGTCCAGCTCACCACAACATATAGACTTATTGACAGCATTGAAGTAAAATAGAAAAATGAACCTTATAAGAGCAGTAAAATAGCATTATGTTTTGAATTTCATTTAAATTTAAGTAGGGACTTGAACGGACATGAACCATGAACCAAAAGTAGACAAAACCATGCTAATTTACAGATTCTTTTTTCCCTAACAAAAGGAAGAGAAAAAACTATCAACGTGGTTCATACAGCAACTTCATCTACGTTTGCATTTTCTCAAGTTTACTCATTCAAACTGGACTATGTTATTCAATTGGAAAAATACTTTAGCTCTTAAGGGAAAAGAATGGGTGTAGTCTATTCCCTGTTTCATGGTAGCTTGATACATTTAAAAAGTACATTGATTGGATAAAAGATTGATACACATATTTAATAGTTAGCCTGATTGTTTAAGTATTGAATAATTTTAGTTAAGATACAACTTATTTAAGAGATGTAGCCATCATCACCCGCCATCGTGAACGACAGAGTAACTATCCAGACCAGAAAGTTCATGACTGACTACTTCAGAGGAAACAAATGGTCATTGATGTCCTTCACCCTGGGAAGGCAACAGTACCAAAGACAGAAATTAGAGAAAAACTAGCCAAGATGTACAAGATCACACCTGATGTCATCTTTGTATTTGGATTCAGAGCTCACTTTGGTGGTGGGAAGACAATGGGCTTTGGCATGATTTATGATTCCTTGGATTATGCAATGATCCCAGGAAAATGAACCCAAATATAGACTTGCAAGGCATGGCCTGTATGAGAAGAAAAAGACATCAAGAAAGCAGCGAAAGGAACGCAAGAACAGAATGAAGAAAGTCAGGGGCACCGCAAAGGCTAATGTTGGTGCTGGAGATTGGATAATAGGTGAAGGAGTAAAGACTCTACAGTGATGTTATCTGCAGCCATTGTATAGATTTTTCACAAGAGGATTAATAAAGACTTTTCATATGTAAAAAAAAAAAGAGATGTAGCAATAATAGACAATAAAGTATTTGTTACTATGGATAATTCTTTTTTAATCAGAAGTAAGTATTAATAAATATATGTTTAAATATTTCAATATATCCTTTTTAATACACAGAATGACATTTGTAAATACAGAGGACCCTTAATTTATAGTGACTGAACTTATATGAAATTAAGCAGCAATGAATGTCCAAATGTTCTGCATTATTAGACTGTGCCTTTTGTTCAGAAAATAGTTATGTAGCTCTTCTAAAGTCAATAATAATCATAAAGAAGATAATCCCATCAGCACAAGTCAGACTTTCTCTGCATGTTAATTTAGCACAGCATTACACAATAAATTATCATTAATTGTAAATATGTTTTCACATGTGCATATTTAAGGCCTTTAACATTTGCCATCTTGGTTTTTCTGAAGGGCTAGGGTAGAAGACCATTCATTTCAAATCTGAAAAGCGGCATAATCAGTCTTTTGAACCCACTGCAATCAATATCTATGCAAATAGATGGTTATGGAATTTACACTGCTTTGTCAATCAATCACCAGTCAAGTCCCAACCTTGTGCTCAATGTACTGAGATTTTTTTCTTTTTAAAGAGACAATGATCTTTTTTCTATGTGTGTTATATAAATGAGCACTATCACTTTTGCTCCCTTCCCACTCTCACCTTTTCTCTGCATACTTGTTCAGCTTTGTTGTGTCCACCCACACCACCACTCTAGAGATGATGGTGGTAGAGGAGGGGGCTTCCTGAACTCAGCTCCCAGGCTTTCTATGGCCCTTTACTTGTCCCTGAATTCCTGGAAGAGGGAAGAGATCTTTGGGAACTCTCAGCTGGTTGAACCAGCATCCCAGAGCATTGACCTTATGCTCCCTACCCACTTGGAGAGAGATGTTCGGTGGATCACTAACAGGCTCTGTCTTTTGCCTTAATCATGTCTTCATCCTTGACGAGGACTTAGTGGGACACAGAACACTTGCTAACCAAATAAGCAGAAGATAAAGCTGAGAAAGATAATTAAGTAGATTTGATACTATAATTGAGATTCAAAGTTTATTTCTATTGTGTGGAAAAATAAAAAGACTATAATAAAAAATGTAATAGAAGGAAATCTTAAGTTCTATGCTTTTGTTAAAGAGAAGAAAACGACTGAACATATACAAGGCAGAGAATGTCTGGTTCAACAGCACTTTTGGTAAACAAAAGAAAACAAAATTTAGATTTTTTTATGGCTGCCACTAATCACAGCATGAGTCTTTAGTCGTGAGGACCTAACACATAAAGATCCTAATGCATGGGGAAAAAAGGAAGTTAATTATTCTCTCTGTACTGGTCAGAGCACATGTGGTGGATCATATTGAGTTCTGTTCTAGAACTTTTAAGGTATCTGAAAAGCTTGAACCTTTTATAAGAAGACTTCCCAAAATTTCTGTTTCCACACCTTTGGCTGGGAATGTAGCTTTCCAGTTAGGTGTATTACCTAGGATTTTTTTAATTAGGGAAGAAGGAGGACAATGGATATTAAAAAACAAATAGCTGCAGGTAGTGTGTCTAAACTCAGAAGGCAGAATGGAACCAGTAGGTAGAAGTTAAAAAGAGGCATCATTGTACTAAATATAGAGAAGAATTTCTTAATAGTTTCATCTGCTCCAAATTGAATGTGCTTTTTTTAGAGGTACTGTTGTCACTGTTATTGAACACACAAAAGCTAGTAGGAAATTGCTTATCAGGGAGGATTTAGGGGAAGGTCTGATTTGTATGATTTTTTCCAACACTATATTCCCAAACTATTTTAACATACATGTGAGAGGGGCCATGCTGAGTTTTAGTTTGATTAACTTTTCTTATAAGACATTCTGATAAAACAGGATTTCTATTCACTACAATCAATAATGACAAGTGCTCCTTAAAGTGAACACTTAGTACAACAAGACTTGTTTTGATGTTATGCAGATGCCAGCATATTCTTTTAAGAGTATGCCAGCATACTCTTTCACCCTAGGAAGTAGGATTCCATGCACACATACTGACGTCACACACTTAGCAGTCTTTGTGATACATGAAGTTCTGTGCCTTATGACTTTTATTAGTGAATAATTGGTTACATAAAAGATTTGATGATCAATTGACTCAGATTTCACTCAATATAGCTATAAGACAGAAACATTTTAAGATTTGTGGCACATGAAATGTATAGCTTTAGTCTTACTTTATGGTAGATACTCATTTTCCTGAGGTGTTTGAATTATAAATTTCTTTGGAAAGTTTTAAGGTGTTGGTATAGTGTGTATTTGGGATTTGTATTCATAATTCTATAACTAAGAGATAGAGATAGACATATTAGTGTGAGGATTCTTCCCAAGTTTTCCTAATTCCTAAGGATTTTGTAAGTTTTAACTCTAGCATCTTTCCCCATACCATAAGTTTATAGGAAGTAAAATGAAAATATTCTGGTGCTTATTATAGACCTATGATTATTCTTACTGACACAAATAATATTAATTAGTTAAAAACAATAGTTATTGGATGTTAACTCATTAAGAACAGAAGGAGAAAATCTAATTAGAAAAATGTCATAGAAAAAAGAAACTTCATTTTCAATATTTGAAATAGGTAAACCAAGTATCAGTAAAAATGCAGTGTTAAACACTGTTACATTTTTTACTTTTAAATATTTAAATGACTTTTCCAACACATAAAAATACAAGCCACACAAATTGCCCTGTATACATTTTAAAAGCATGGGTTTTATTGTTTCTTTATTTTCATTTTAATTACTCATAGAGAACAATTCTAGAAAGCATTTTTGCTTCAAACTCAATTTTCTAAAAGTACAAGGCATAAAGTGAGGTTTGAGTCAGGTCTTGGGGAGAGCATCCTACTCACCAGGTGCAGATGATGTCCTCACCTAGTGCACATTAACCATGGACAGTACAGCTGTTTGTGGAAACAATCCTGGGATCCTAGTTGGTTAGTGCTCTTTCTTGGGATCTTGGCTTCATTTTGTACCCAACTGAATACTTTGAGGAACCCTAATTTGATCCTCAGATGAAATTCTTAACTAATACAATATGCACTGTGTTGAGCTTAATTGATCCATGCTTTTTGAAGATAACTTGTTTTGTTTTAGGAAAAGATCCATGGTAAAATGGGAGTGGGCATTGATTATCCTTGCTTCTTTTCCTTCTGTCTTCCCACCGTTTTCACAAGAAAATAAAGCCCAACCTTCTGCCATTTTATATTTCTTAAAGTTTGTAAAAATAACTCATCTAGGCCTCAGGTGGTTTGTCTGTAGATAAGGATAATAATATCTGTCATGTAAGGATTATGATGTTAAATTCAATAAATATGTTTGAGTTCTTTCTGTGTTCACCGTCTAGTAAAGTGTAAATTTATTTGGAAAGTACAGTATCTGATATGTACAGATCAACAGTTGTTGATTGCCTTTGTATTCTGAAATGAAGTCTTAATATAGAACGGCTCCCATTAAGTCTAGAAGTCTTAGCACTTTATCCCATGAACCTCTATGTTTAGTTGCTTCTTTCTGTGGCTTTGGTTTGGGGATTGATTTTTAAGCTATATGGTAGAACCTCTATAGTTGACTATCTTCCTACATTAACCACCTCCTTCAATTGACCTAATTGTCATAGACTAGATGTGCACCACAGTTCATATCAGTACAGTAGGCCACATTCCTTATGTTGAACCCTCTGTATATTTAACAGTTTGTTACAGTTCCTTGGATAGAGGTTCTGGTGTATAAACCTGCCTGCCCCTCTCGCTCTTTTTCTATCACATATGTGTAGCTTGTTAATAAGTCCATATCTCAGTGGGTTTCCCTAGCCTGCTTCCTTGTCCCCCTCAGGATTTACCTTTCCTTTTGAAACTACTAACTTACAAATGTATGCCTGCGGTGGGCTTCAGTGGCTCTCCTGTTACTTCTGCCTAATCATATCAACAGAACAAAGGATAAAAACCTCATGATGATTCGAATTGATCCTAAAAAGGCATTCATCATCCCTTCATGATACTCAAAAAACTCCACATAGAAGGAACATGCTTCAACATAATTGCCTGAAGTCATGGATACCCTAGTTACTCTGATATGATTAATTCACATTGTATGCGTATATCAAAACACCACATGTATCCTATAAAGATATACAACTATTACATACCCATAATAATTGAAAAATTAAAAAAAGAGAAAGCTCACACACACACGCACAGAGCTCAATGAGCATACATAAAGTGATCACACTCTTATATTTGGTACCCAGATCAAGAAACATAACTTTGTCAGAACCCCAAGACTCTCTCCCTCTTGACACATTTGATCACAACCTCCTCCCCACTAGTCACTACTCACTGACTTGTAGATTATTTTTGCTATAGTATAAACTCTTTTTTGTCTGCCTTCTTTTGTTGGTAAAATTCATCCAAGTTGTATATAGTTATTTGTTCATTATGCTTGCTGTATATAGTTTCATCATGTGAATATACCACATTTTGTTCATACTGTGGTAGGTACTTAATGTTCTTTTCATTTTTTTGTTGTGTAAACTGCTGCTATAAACATTCTTCTATATCTTTTTCTTAGTGATCATCTGTATATATTCTGGTCGGGTTATACCAGGGAGTGGATTGCTGGATCATTGATATATATATATATATATATATATTTCTCTTTAGTAGATTCTACCAAACAATTTTCTACATTGAAATAATGTAGAAAACAATTTATCTAAATGTGATAATTTATATTCCTACTTGCTAATAATTTTGAAAGAGCCTGTTGTGTTTCCATAGTGTGAAGTAGGTGAACTCTATATTAAAATTTTCTCATTTTCTCTCTTCAAAATTAATTTCATGTGAAGTATCAATATAAAAATTAATACATGTAATCTGTTTTTCTGTATAGCATTCAAATAACTGATTTAACATTTGTTTTTACAGCTAAACTAAGAAATAATGTTAACTGACTAGATTCTGTAACAGTTTTGGTTGCCATATTGGAAATAGCTGAAGGTAAGATAGAGAACTGAGAGTTAGAATAATTTAAAACTCATACTTTTTTCTTAAACATAATTTTATTAAATTAACTTTTCAGCAAGGATCTGAAAAAGAATACCCTTTAATCTCTATTGATCTAAAGGGGAGACAAATAAAAGTTTTATTGTTGAAATGGTATATGAGTTTATTGAATTATCATAGAGAAGGGAAGGTCTTTTGTTATTGTCATGATTTTCTAGGAGTGAAACATTTGGAATATAAAGTTGTATTCCTATGATTTATTTTGATTTTAAAATTTCCAGTATTTTTATCAGAGCTCAATTTACATTTGCCAAGATGCAAAACAACCTAAATGCCTGTCAACCTAGGTGTAGGAGACTGAGCACCAGGCTTGTAGGAGCCGTCAAAAGTTCCTGAGGGAGGCGCTAGGAGTGGGACAATTTCCTGCCTCATGGAGATATTTTGTAGCCCAGAGACAAGCCCTCAAGCAACTGCATGTGTTAATGAGATAAGGTCAGTTGTAGGGATCATTAAGCATGTAGTCCTTGTACATGGGCTCCTCACACCTATAGTATACTGTTTCAATAAAAGGCCATGGCAGAAGTTACTTGGGGCTTACCTGCACCTATGGGAAATCCACCTCTTGTAAGCATTGTACTTCTGATCTATGTCCTGGCTGTTTCTTGTGCATGGTGTTGCCGTGGCATAGAGGCACCCACACTATGAATAGATTAATAAGCTGTGGTATATGTATACCATGGAATAATATTCAGCCATAAAAAATGGAGACTTTACATCTTTTGTATTAACCTGGACGGAATTGAAACACATTCTTCTTAGTAAAGTATCACAAGAATGTAAAAGCAAGTATCCAATGAACTCAATAGTGACATGAAGCCCATAGATGATCTAATATACACCTACACAAGAGAAAAACTTAATTCAATTCAAGATGGAGTGAAAGGGGAGAGTGGAGGAGGGAGGGGATTCATGTGTTCTTACTTAGTGGACACAAAGTAAGGGTATATGGCACATCTCCTGGGTATGGAACACAACTACAATAGAGACTCTGCCTAAAGAGGCAAACATTGTAACCTAACTGTATGCTCAAATTAATCTGAAATTTAAAAAAATTAAAAAATACAGTATTTAAACATTAAAAAACAATTACTAGTATTTATTGATTCTGTAGATATTCTGAAATAAAACTAAAATAGCTGAATTGGTTTTGTGATCAGTTCATGCTGCATCAGTCTAGAAATTATATACTGATAATATAGAGTTATTATGGTAACACCTAATAATGTCAGTGTCACTTGCACATAATGACATCAACAAATGTGGAGCCTGGTAAATGGCTTTTCTTGACATCTCCTGTAAGCTCGTTAGGAATGTAAACAGTGTAGCTTTTGTTGAATACTACTGTTGCCATTTTGCAACAAACCACCTCTTAACTTTCTTGTGTTCATTCATCATTGAATTTATATTATGTTAAATGAAAATGAATCACATTTTCTCCCACACTTCAAATGTCTTTTTAAGATTTTGTCTAACTGCCAGCTAATTTACAGCTCTGAAACCTTGTTCTATCATTTGGAATAGAGAAATGAATCATGGTTTGATGAAGAATGGCTGTTTAACCTTTTGGGATGTAAGGGTTTCTTTGTCACAGTCATATATGGAATTGTACTTTTCAGTGAGGATGTCCTCTGTACATTAGAGGACACATTCATGAGTTGGAATTCCAAAAACAAATCTAATGATTTGACAGCTCTGCTCAAAAGATAGACACTCAGCATTTTAGAGGTTGTCATGTACTGCATGAGTCAGGGTAAGCCTAGGAATATCCTTCTCCACTCTGCTGCCCACTCCTGTGTGTCTGGCTGCCATTGTCCTATGTCACCCACCTGACCCAGAGCAGCCACTCACCAACCAGTCTTTGATGTGTCACTGGAGAGGCACAGAATGCCAGTACCAGCACACCATAGTGGCTAAACCCTTATCCTTGTTCTCCTGGAAATTTCTTAAGGAAAAATAATCTCCAAGCTATCTATACAGAATAAATTAAAGGTACTATTTTGACCTTCTCATAGCTGATTTCAGCACAATTCTCAGTGCTTGAAACTTCAGAATGGAATAAATATTTTCATAAATTCTTTGAAAGTAACTATAAGCAGATCCAAATATATTGACTATTTTTCCTATCTGGCTTCTGACTAGTCTATTGTTTTTAATATTATTGCACTTCATTTTTATGGATAATCAAGAATGTGCATGAAACCTTAATTTCCGGCACAGAAGGATAATTGCTCAGTAATCATTTACTTTCTTTAAAACACAATTGAATATAAGCTAAGATAGACACTCAGAAAAAGAGCTATTTTTTTAAAATGGCATTTAAAGTTGTATATGAAATCAAATAGCATGTAAAAAGCTTACCCACTTTGGCAGTGGGTAAGCTTTTCTTTTCCTTTCTTTTTTTAACCTTCTTATGTTTTCGTAACTTAAAGTTCACCTGTTCAGTTAGGGAATCATGGGAAACAGCTTGCTAATCACCACTGGTATGAATCTTTACTTGAGAGGTTGGGAAACAGAGCCTGCAGTGTTGTATGGTTTGCTCAGTAACGGCGTGGCTCCAGCATCCACACCTCGTAACAGAGACTTTACTGCCTCTTTCCACTTGCATGTGGTTTACTGTTCTTTGTTTCTGCTACAAGGGTGAGATCTCATTTAACATGCTTTAGATTAAAGAAGTTTTATAATAGAGTTTAAAGCATGTAAAACCAGAATTTATCAGAAAAGACACTAATCTTTAACAGCCTCTCCTGGTCTTGGGTTAATCTTACTAGTGTATCATTTTATTAAAAACTCAACTGTCATAATCCACATCATAGCTCTTATATACATATATGCAAAATAACCCAATGCTAGCGTGTGAATAAATATTCCCTAACTCTAAACTGATTTTTCTTACCTCTTTGGCTATGAGCAAGTAGGAGACCATTTTAAAGAAAGAAAAGTGGAGGAACAAAAGAGAAGCAATAAAGGGCAGTTTGAGAAGTAAGGGCGCTGTAGAATTGTGAGACCTTTCTCCAACTTGACGTGGTAGCATGCAGTATAGAAAAGGTTCTTTCAGCAAGTGTTTAGAGAAATATGTTCCAAAAGATCTGCATAACATTAGTGTAACCAAGTGTTCCTCTCTGTGGCTTCCTGTTTTGGAATTAAATGCCTTCAGGGTACTCAGAATAACTCTGTTTAGAAACACAAGGAGAATTTAACCTCTTATGTTCCTAATCAGGTTTTAAAAAATGTTTATAAATTAATTAGAAAGCAAAAAGATCTTATCCTACTTTGTTTCTCAATGGTTTTAGCTGAAAATTAAAATTGTTTATACATGAAGTAAGTAGTTTAGTTAGAAAACAAAGGTATAAACAGGAATTCTGTCAGGAATTATTATAATCAAAATTATAAGATCAGTTTTGTCTCTTTGTAAATGAATTTCATAGATAAACCTTTTCACATATAAGATTATTTCCAAATGAATTCAGTGGAAAATTTCTACTCTATTTGCAGGAGGAAAAGGGAGCAGATAAGCTGAATCTGTTTACATCTTTGTGATGTTATTGTTCCACATTCTTAAGATGCTGAGGCAAAGCCAGCAGAGGGAGCACCAAACAATATTTTTATTTACTTTAAAGCTTAATAATGTATTTTAAAAACACTTTCCTTCATTTGCATTTAAAAAGATGCTAACTCATCATTTATTGATTATGCATTTTTGCTGTATAGTTTTAATTTTCTATATGCTTCTCCTCTGAAATTAAAAGACTTAAAGGGGTCTTATTTGTGCAGTTTAATTCCACAAACATTCATTAAACGCTTAATGTATATAAGGCTCGATATACAATGGAGAGTCAAAGGTGAATCTCCACAGTCTCTATTTCTAAAAAATTTATAATTTAGTTGGGAGAGAAAGAAATGTAAAAGATCTGTTTATCAGACAGAAGGCTAATAAAGGTAAAATGTGGTCTAATTCTTGATCAAGAACCAGTAGAGATAATTTAGAGAAGGTAACATTTGAATCGGACCTTGAAGGAGAGATTTCCAAAAATGGAAACTCTAGACTGTATGGGACAGCTTAAACACAGGGTGTATTTAAGGAAAGGCAATTATAGGGTTGAGGCTAGATGGAACTGAGGTGATAAAGGGAATCTGTGGGAGGTGAAGTCAGAAAGCTAAGGTGGAGTTCAGTAATGGAGCATCTTAAAATCTATGCTGAGGACTTTCGATTTTATTCTGTTGGGAAAGCAAAGCAAATTGCAGACCATTAGGAGGACACACATAATGTTTTAAGAGAATAATCCTTATTTCAGTGTAAAAGGTTGCCTGAAGAACTGAGAGGTTATAAAGATTGGACATTTTTATACTAGATAAGATCAGACATTATAACCGCCCAAATAATAATAATAAGGCCTTTCATTTGTATGTCTGTATATACCTATCACACACACATATACATATTTGTGTGTATGTATAGATACAGACACCTACTTACCTATATATGTGTGCATATATGCACATAGTATATACAATAATGTTTTATATATTTATGTATACCTTGTATATGTGTATATGTTATATATATAGATGTATATGTAACATATATCTCACATGTATATATGTATGTATACCTGTTCTTCATAGTAATCCTGTGATTTAAAGATTTATACTCAAAATGTTAGGTAATGTGTACAAGGTCTCATAGCAAATTCAGAACAGAGGTGGTCCTCAAATTCTAGGTCTTCTGAGTCCAAATGTGATATTCCTTTCATCATTCTGTGCTGTTTTTTGCATTGGATGGTGTCAGTGTTGATGGGAAGAATGCAATGCACATAAGAGACATTATGGAGGCTTACACTATGTGGACACAAGCAGAGGAAGAAGTTGAAGACAACTCCCATGTTTTTTAGTCCGTGTGACCAGAAAATGGAGTGATGTTGCCATTGCCCCCACGGGAGATGTAAAGGGAGCGGGATGGGAGACAGCTGGAGGGTGGGGGGAAGAGGATAATTCAATTTGATAATGTCAAATTGGATATGCTGGAAGGCGTTCTTCTAAAAATGTCTGGTACATATTTCAAATTTTAGATTGGGAGCACAGAAGAGAAACCAGAGCTAGAATTTGAGAGTTGATGGTATATTTCGGAGAAAGTGTATAGGCCAAAAGGGGGAGTTAAGTGAGACCTACCATTGGGGGATGCTTACAGGTGGGAGATTGGAGGAGAAGAAGGGTGGGAAAGAGCCTGCACAGACACTGACAGAGATGAGACTGGGTAGGAGGATGCTCTGTTCATCAGGCAGCAAATACGCGCGTTCCTGCTGTGTGCAAGGTGCTCGTCCTAGAGTGCAGAGAAGGGTGCCTTAGCAGAGTGAACTGTTGCAGGGAACAATTTAGGACGGGAACTGAGGGGAGGTCATTGAGTTTGTTGACTCAGGGGATCACACTTTCTAAATATGCATAGAACTTTTGGTTGTGTACTAAAATCAAAGTACACTTCCAACACACAGCTCTCTTTTTCAGAAGTTAAAAGGTCCTAAAAATTCAGCCCCTGATCTTAGCTTGAAATGTATGCACCATAACTTTGATAGCCAGATAAGTTGTTTATGGATCAGACTCATGTTCATAATTTCTAAAAGATATAAGTCTGTTGTAAGCTTGATTACTTATCTTTACCTTATTGCTATTTTTTGACTTTTTTTTTTGAGACAGAGTCTCCTATGTCACCCTAGGTAGAGGGCCGTGGCATCGCAGCTCACAGCAACCTCTAACTCTTGGGCTTAAGTGAGTCTCTTGCTTCAGCCTTCCACGTAGCTGGGACTACAGGTGTCTGCCATAATGCCCGGCTATTCTTTTTTGTTGTTGTAGTTATCATTGTTGTTTAGCAGGCCTAGGCCAGGTTTGAACCTGCCAGCCCCAGTGTATGTGGCTGGCGCCCTAACCACTGAGCTATGGACGCTGAGCCTGTTTGACTTTTTTGTGAGAGAAAAAATTCACTATTATTTTTATGTAATTATGTGTATATATATTTATTTATTTACATATATACTATAAAAATTGAAATACAAAGAGGAAATTTCAAAATTGCCCACAAATAACCACTTCAGTACATTAGATAACCAGAAATAGAATTTCCTCCCTTTTCTAATTCCTTCTTCCCTTCTTTCCCTCCTTTTTATCTGCTGATCATAATAGGTTATTTTAAATTTAAAGCATTAAATTTTGCTTTTACTTTAATTTATAAAAAGCAAAAGAAACTAAAGATAACTAAAAGAATTATAGATTTTCCAAATAAGTGTTTATTTACCACAAGAGATAGTATATATGTTTGGAACATCTGTGCAAAGTTAAGAAAAAAAGATTATAATAAAAATGAGGTTAGAGTTATAATTTTAGCACACGTTTCTATTTAGACCATGTACATGGATCTGTTTTTAAAAATGCTTACATATTTTCTACCTTCCTGCCCCTTCACTATTTTTGTTTGTTTTAACAGTATTTTTATCTTATCAAGCTCTATAACATTTACCTTCAGTTTTGTAACTAAGTCCTACAATTGTTTTAATTCTAGTTCTATATTTAACTGGAATATATTTAACTGGAATTAGTCCTCACACTGATATTTTTACCCTGAATTTTCTAACCCTGAATTTTAATTTTGATTCATATGTTAATTGTCTAGTTTCCATCATTAAGTAGAATTCTTCAGGAAGGTCTCCTGGCGGCTATTTCATGTTGCACATATCTTTTGTTGTATTTATCCTGTGTAGACAACTTGCTTATGCAGACTGCTCTTGGGCTATGGTTCCAGTTTAATGAAGATTGTGATTTTTCCCCCAATTTTTTTTGGAGTAATTTATAATGGTTTTTCTTATGTTTAGTATTTTGATTAATGCATTTTATAATTTGAAATTCAAAGATTTATTCTTTTTAAGGGTAAATATGTACCTAAATCTCATTTTGTAAAACACTATTTTATTAATTTTATTAAATGATCATATATACAAAATTGCATTTTTAGCTGGGTACAATCATAATCTCAGCACTGTGGGAGGCTGAGTTGGGAGGATTGCTTGAGCTCAGGAGTTCAAGACTTGTCTGAGCAAGAGTGAGACCCTAACTCAACAAAAGAATAGAAAACCCAGCTGGCAAGCACCTGTAATCCCAACAACCTGGGGGGCTAAGGCTGCAGGATGCCCATAATGCGAGTCTGAGGTTGCAAGGAGCTATGATGACGCCACTGCACTCCGCTCAGGGCACAAGTTGAGACTGTCTCACCACCACCACCACCAACAAAAAACCGGAATTGCATTTTTAGACTCTGATTTCTATGAATTACAAAAAAATTTGTTTACTATGTACATGACTTATCGGACACCTAGTAAATTTCACATGTACCCTTGTAAGATGCACCATAGGTGTGGTCCCACCAATTACTCTCCCTTCACCCATCCTTCCCCACTCCCCTTCCCTCCCTCTCCCTTTTCCCCTTCTTGGGCTATAATGGGGTTATAGCTTTCATAAGAAAACTATAAAATGGTTTCATAGTAAGACTGAGCACATTGGATACTTTTGTTCCATTCTTGAGATACTTTGCTAAGAAGAATATGTTCTAGCTTCATCCATGTAAACATGAAAGAGGTAAAGTCTCCATCTTTAAGGCTTAATGCAGTAATTTTTAAGAGCCTTTGAAATGATTGTAATGTGAAATGACAAAACTATGCCATGAAAATTCTCTTTACATGTGTAGTTAAAGGTTAGTGATAGCTGATCATTTTTGTTATGTTGACTTAAATAGGAAACCTGAAGATTTTCTTAAATCAAGGTGCATACATATTCAAAGCGATAGGTTAGTTTTATAGGCTATTTAACAGCAAACTTTATTTGGGGACCCATATTGTGTAAGTGGTTAGTGATATTAAAATTGCTATCAGTCTTGGTGTATCAGATGTATTTATTTTTAACTTTTATGCAGATATAGTTATTAAAATGTACATTTCAAGTACATTTTGAGTGTCTTTCAAAGTATTTTCAAGTGATTTCCATTTGAGAAGTGAGGAGCTAGGTTTGTTAGTTATTAATCCAAATATAGTAATATAGCTTATTTTATTGATCTTTCTATGATTTTTAAAATTAGGAGTGAGAAAAGTCACAGATGCAGTTTGTTGACATATTGCAATCCATATGTGTGCTTTTTTGATAGGGAAGGTATAGCATATACCATTCCTCCAGAACATTTAGCACCAGATTTATGATTTTTCTAATTTGGTTTGTAGCTTGCCAAAGAGCATGTGAGTGCATATTTGATCAGAAGCATATTTTGCTTTGAATCAGATGAGGAATACTTAATGAGTCAATGCTAAGAAGCAGTGCACAGAAGATGCAGACTAGCAGACTAAAAAGCTTTTAAAATAGCTTAATGTAAAACATAATAAAGTAATATCACATACAAAACCAAAATTCTCAGTTTTTCATGTCCATCCTCTAAATAAAATTCTCTACTGTATCTGCTAGGAATGATATTTTACATTTATGGGATGCTGTTCACATTTTCAGTGGGATGAAGACTTATTTCAAGTGTATTGTAGTCGTTGTCTCTTGGAGGTGAAAAGATGCTAGTTGTACCTTAAAGGTGCCAGGGGCCCTGCTCACTCTAGCAGGCCTCCCCTAAGGACGAGTGCTAGAAATCGGCAGTTCATATTAATTTCTTTCTTCTTGTTTGTTTGATAGGAAATATAATCTCTTTGTTTTGACTTGTATTTCTTGGATTATCAATGAAGCTAGAAAATCCCCTGTTTATTTAGCCATTTCCATTTCTTCTTCTCAAAATGACTTATCCCTGTTCTTTGTCCATTTTTCTCTTGATGTGCTCACCTCTTATAAAGAACGATTCTTTGTTCTTTGTTTCGTATGTTGCAAATATTTTATCTCTTTGTACTTAAATTTGTTTGCAGTGTGTTTGGCATATATAATTTAAAAAGTAATTATAGACAAATCTAGTAATTTTTTATTCTGTGATTTCTTTATTAAGATTTGAAAGATTTACACCAGCCCTATATTATATATATTTCTCTCTCTCTCTCTCTTTTTTTAATAATCAGGAAAAGCCTTTATATTGTTTGCTTAAATAAGTTAGAGGGAATTACCTTTGTTGTTCTCTGATTTTTATTTATAATACCTTATAAATAAAAGGCTGGGAGGGCTCTCCTGGAGCGCAAGTGTCCTCCAACCTTCGGCTTTCCTTGTTGCTACCTACTCTCCACCACGGTACATGTGGGGAGAAGGGAGAGAGAAATTAAACCTGTTTCTAATGACTCTCTTTTCTTCTCTACCTTGAGGAACACTTCACGTACATAGAAATTACACTATGCATAATTATTTAGCTTCCAGGGTAGCCCACAGTAGCAGTAATAGTTTTTTCTTACTGTTCATTGTATAAAATTCCAGTTATAGTTTGAGTTAATTGGGGTATTAAGTCTGTGAACCTGAATAAAATTGTTTCACGATCAAAATAGGTTACAAATAAACTTTGGGAGCATAGCCCATTTGTAGGTTGGGGCCTTTTGGTCAGTCTTCTCTCGGAGCCATGTCTAAGGACCAGGAATAGACTAATTGGTCTTAGATATCTAACTCTTGAGTCCCCAGTGATCCTGCAACTTGTGTTTATAGATTTGTTTCCCAAGTTCTGTGAAGTGGGAGGCAGTCTGACTGGTACATAGTAAGTTTCTTTTGGATCTATAATAGAAGAGCCTTAGCCAATAGAATTCCTTGCAATTAAATAAATTATATACTGCTACAAAGAGGTGGCCAACATAGAGAATATTTTGTAAAATTTTTAATGAATATTTTGTAAATAAAGGTATATTCATCTACAATTTTCCATTTTCCCTTTATATGGTGACTTTTAAGGATGACTTTTGGGACATCATGTATTTGACTATTCCTTTTTTGATGGGAAAAAGTTTCTATATCTTTGTAGTCCACTATGGTAACCACTAGCCCCAGGTGGCGGTTGAGCACTTGGATCATGGGTAGTATGACTGAGAAACTGAATTTTTAATGTTATTTAATTTTTAACATTTTTAATGTTATGTAAATAGCCATGTATATATCTAGTAGTTGTTACATTGAAAAGCATTGTTTTAGAGGTTTGTATTGAGTAGGGTTGACCACAGAATTAACTTTCTCCCTTTTTAATACAATAAAAGAAGTCATAGAATATGTATAGAACTTTTGGGGGTCCTGTTAAGAGGAAACCAACTATGGAAAGTTTAAAAGACATTTTTGAGACAGTCTTTAAAATTGAACATGGATTGGGTAGCAGGTGATTTTATGGAATTAGTATTAATTTTTTTGGTGTGGTAATATCAATAGGTTTATATTATTGAAATACAACAGTGAAGTTTTCAGATGAAATAGTATGATAACTAGGGTTTGCTTTAGGAAAAAAAGTATTGGCCAAAAAGTGGATGAGATAGGATTGACTAATAGTCACAATATTTGTGCTGTCTGATCACTTATGGGATTTATTGTATTGGTTTTATACTTATGTATGTGACAGAATATTTTCATTATAAACAGTATTGTGTTGAGAGAGTTTCTTGTAGGCTATTTAGGCAGCCTTCTGTCCAAGCTCATTTACTCAGCCATTAAATGGCAGAGAAAGGATTCAAATCTAAGTCACTTGGCTTTAAGTTCTGTTGATTTTCTATAACATCAAACTGTATATTCTAGACATATGGTTCCACACTCCACTTGCTCCGTGACCTTTGACAAGTTGTCTTGTACATTTTCCTGTTGTATGGTAAGGCCCAATTTGGTGGGGGAGATGTCCACATAGATCAGTGGAGGGGAGGGTCTTTTATGGCAAATTGTATCAGGTTGGGATTTTACTGGATCCAGATTTGAGGACTGAAAAACAGTAGCTTGGGAAGGAAACCTGAGGAGAGGCAGCAGTAGCAGATTCAAGAAGAGAGAAAGAAACATCATGCTCTTTAAGAGGTCTGGAATGCTTAAGGGTAGCAACAGGCATAAAGGCTGAACGCATAGTTTGTGTAGAATGTTGAGGGTGTAGACTGCTAATTCTTGCTGGGAGATGGCTATATACTTGAAGGGCAATTTAGCTGACTTGGCATGTGGCCAGATTAACATACCTCATTGTGAAATGTATGTTCAACTATGCCTGATTATCTCTATTTAATCTAAAATAATTGTAATAACATAGAACTTTTATCCAGAGGGGCTATTGAGGTCATCTAATTCAACCCACTTATTTCAAATTCATATTGCATTTCCAAATGGTAGTTGGCATTGAATTATGTTCCATAGGGTTATAGAATTTTATTTAAGTATGTTCTCAAGAAGATTTTGAGAGATAGGCAGATAATAGTTATGATTATTTAAGTAATACAATGGGTCAGTTGATTATTGGTTAAAAGCAAAGAAAAACAATTTTATTTATTTATAAAGGAACATTTATAAAACAATTTATGACTTATATTATTATACTGATGTATATTGCACTTACATTTCTAGTATAAGGACTATTGTCAAGATTTTTCCCATCAGTAAATGAATGATCACATAGTATACATTTTACATTTATATTGCAAATGCCCATCTTTTATATTTCATGTCAGGAGTAGGGGAAGCGAGAATTTTGGCAAATAAGCCATTAATATCTAGGAATAAACTGCTCAGTAGAATGTGTGTTATATGATTGCCTCACTAGGATATAAAGCAAAACAAAACAAAGCATTATTAATAGCATCATATTGGCATTGCAACATTTTTCTCATGTTTATTTGCATATTTTTTGGGCCATTTGAATATTAAGTTCTACTTCTGAAATTTTTAGTTAAAAACAAGAAAAAGTGTTAAGCTTCTCATCCTATACCCAAACTATTCTATAGTCAAAAGCAAAAACCTCCTAATTTCTGAGTTTAATAACAGTTACTTATATTTGCCAGGTATCATTAAGTTAGGATTGCCATATGCATTTGTTCATTTATTAAATCACTATCTGTAGAATTCATTTTATAACTTCCTATATGTTCTTATAGAGGATAAAAGGATGCATAAGACATATGCTGCCCTGTGCTGCTCCTATTGTAGTTTAGTAAACAGGTATGTAACTGAGTGACTGGGATTGAGTGTGCCACTTATAAAGGAAGCATACGCAAAGAACAATGGGAACATTCTGGAGAAAATGATTAGTTAGGAGATAGGATGAGGTTTGGTACAGACAGTTTTTTACTGAGAACAGATAATAAATCAAGGTCGATTAGATTTCCTGTTATATTAATATTAGCAACTGTGAGAGCAAGTTTTTTTTTTAAATCCATGCAATTCATCTGTCCTTAACTTTGAAGTTTATTTCTGGTTCATTTCTCCATTATATGTTTCAATTTTTTTTTTGTTCTATGGCCTTTGTTCTTTGGATCCTGGTTGCTATCTGGTCCATTTTGGATGACTGGGCTGTTTTTAAGCTATCTACTGGCCCTCTCACAGTACCCTAATGTTGCAACCACTGTCTTTGACTCATTGCAGCTTAGGCCAGAGGAGTTTCACTCACATGATCTGACCAGACCTCCACAATCTTACTCCAATCAGGACTCCAATTTCTTTCACCCAATTTTGTTTTTCTGAGACTGGGTATTAGAAAGGAATGTCTCAGTGAATACTGGTGTGATATGACTAGAGACCAGGGTACAGGGCATTGAGAGGACATGTATTAAATTCAAAAGTGAAGGCTGGACTGTGACAACCATAAATATATGGACTTGGGGCTTATTCTTCAGGTCAAATGGGACTCATAAATGTTTTTCAGGAGGATGTGACACTATCATGTCTGTACCATGGAAAGGTAACAGTGTCATGACAGGGCCATAAAGAGGAGATATTGCAGTCAGGGAGACTAGCTAAAGGAGAGAGATGATGAATCCCTGAGCAGAACAATAATAATGGAGAAGAAGAAATAAGTCAGAAAAATTTCATAAATGGAACCAGTAAGATTTGGGAGCTAATTGGAAATTGAAGGTGAAGAAGAGAAAAATATTGAAGGTATTTTCGAGTTTTCTGGCTTGGGTGATTGAACAGGGTTTGTAATTACACTTGTAATTAATGTAAAAAAAATTACACTCGCAATTATTCATTTAATGTCTGGCTTCTTCATTAGACTGAACTCCACGAAGGCAGAGAGACTTTCTCTTTCTTGTTTATATCTACTTTCCCTAGTACCTGGCTCATGTCCAGCTCTACTAAGATGGATGTATATTCAATTAATAGTTGTTTACCAATGGACTAGCTTAACATATTTACTAAATGTTTATTGACAATCAGGTACTACTCTATATGAGTTTTGATACATTTAACTAAGACACAAAATGTGTGGGGATGAGCAGTAAAAAGAAAAGATTTTTTCTTTCAGTAAAAAGATCATGGATTGTATTTTGGACATACTGAGTTGAGATGTCATGGGACATCCAATTGGATATATGAATCTGTCTAAATTCCAAAAGTGTGATCTCGTTTAGAGATTCAGATTTAGAATATAAGTGGAGCAGAAGCCATGGAAATTTGAGATTAATTAGTGGTTAAAGGCAACTCTGGGAAATACAAATACTTAAGGCAGGGGTCCTCAAACTTTTTAAACGGGGGGCCAGTTCATTGTCCCTCAGACCGTTGGAGGGCTGGACTGTGGGCCCCTGGGATGAGTCGGCTGCTAAGCAGGACAGGTAGTGGCAGCAAAAACACCTGGTGGGCCAGATAAATGTCCTAGGGGGGCCACATGTGGCCTGTGGGCCGTAGTTTGAGGATGCCTGATTTAAGAGGTAAGTTGCGAAATAAGAGCTAATCAAAGCAACTGAGGTTTTAGGAGAAAAATCTGGGGATAGTGTTGTCATCAGAAAGAAAGAGGGAGAGTTCAAGGAGTATGTCTTAAAGTAGATTATTTGGGAAATTTGAATACCTAGAAGAGTTCTACAAAGGCCAGGGATTCCTGGAATTTTTATTATCCTTTTTTTGCGTCAGAATTTATGTTTGAGATGTCTATGGTCAAATTGCTTTAACCTGTGGAGATTTCCTCCTACCTTAAGCCTATGAAATCCAAATAAAATTCCCTTTTTACTAGTCTGGTTCAGTTTATAAAGCCTTACGATTATATTGCTGGACTATGAACTATAAAAGAAGACAAAATTTGAAAATAAATTTTCACTTTTAGATGAAGTGTGTATCCTAAATTATTTCCTCTAAGCATTTTCATGGTCCACTGCCTCTTTTACTTGAATAAGTTTTGCTTTTCAATAGTGATAACACTTTTAAAGCAATTAAAAGACAAGCGAATTTCTAGCCATTGTAAATGATTGTTAATGCATTAAAAGGTATTATTATAACATTTGTGCGTATACTTGTGTGTGTGATCGAATGGGGAAGCTGTAATTCTTTGATTTGTGAGGCTTTTTGAATTCCCATGAATTTTTAAAAACAACAATAAAGATCACAATCTTGCTTTTATTCTCCTCATTTTCTTTGGAAAAGCAAATTATTTTAGCAATAGACTAGGTTCCTTAACATTCAACTAGCAAAAAAGAATTAGAAGACAGATAAAAGAAACTTTCTTTGAAAATAGAAACCTATGACTATGATGGATTTCTTTGTAAATAGACTCCATTAGCATGTACTGTGCCCCCACTAGATAATCAGTAAATTTGGGTTAGTTGAGTGATTATTAGAAAAATTTAGGAATTACCTGCTGTTTTAAAAATGACTGACTCATTCCAATTACATACAAAATCTTTAGCCTTCTGCTTCCCCATCCGTTATTTTGTGTAGTAGACACTTCCCTGGCCCATTGGTAGTCAGGGTAGAGTGGCTCATGTTTTTTCGCCAAGTGCCAAGAAAATCTTCAACAGCTTCATCATCTGCCCAGGCACCCTTAGCCCAGAAGAAAGTTCAGAGCTGTGGGCTGTACATGAAAAAAAAAAAGAAAAAAAAGCCACAGATTAGCTGGGACTGCATATATGTTTAGGACTAAAAGGTGGGGAAAAACTATAAAAAGAATTGTTCAGATTTTTAATTTAGGCCAACTTACCTGGACTAGGATGGAAGTGACTTAAGGGGAATTGTTCTAATAGCCCTTTCCCTGGTTTCTTGATAGGGATTGATTTTGCTGATAGATTAAAACCAAACAAACAAACCAAAAAAAAGAAGTCCTGCTTTTACTTTTTTCTGTTTTGTTTTTCTTTGCCTCAGCCATTTCCTCTAACAAATCTCACTGTCTTTGTTGATATTATATTCTCCTTTCCAGGCAACATTTCAGTCTCCCTTGGCTGACCAGAAGACTAAGGACTTGGCCTAAAGGAATAGTTGTTACTCAGCCAAGATTTAAGACAGGAGACAATAGGTTCTAATATTTTGTACAGGAAGATTAATATTTATTGCTTTGCATTTATTTGGAAATCTTATGAACTCTGCTTATAAATATTGTCTTTGAAATATTTGTTAAGTGAGTGAAATAACATTACATTCAGCAATGTAGGATTTAACTGCCCTAACATGAACCCAGAAATGAGGGTTATACAATCCTAGGGTGTATTTTTCTTTAAGTGGCCATGTCACCGGTTTTTTTTTATAGTTAATTCCTCAGCTTTAAGTTAAAGGCATTGCCCTTGGGGAATCATTGGAACCCCTGTGGTGGTCATAGATAGCTTCAGTCCTGTGTTCCTCTCCAGGAACCATGAAGAAGGTCACATAGGACATGAAGGCCCTCTTCACACATTTTCAAACTGTCTGCTCACAGTTAAAATAATTTACAAAGCTGTCAAGTAGTCTTAAGTTTTTTTTTAAAGTTAGATATTTTGCTTTATTTTAGAAGACTGCTTTTTACAATTAGAAGTTGGAGATGGAGCTTGTAGAATCTAGTCCAACCTTAAACCACTATTAAAACAAAAGGAAATGGTTGGGTTAAAAATAGGCTATCTACTTCTTGTTTTATTCCCCTTATATTCCGTGGATTCTTTTTAGTATATCCAGCAGTTAAAAATATTTTTGGCATGTTTATAGAAAGTAGTATCAATAACAGTGTTACTATTTAAATCTTGGGATTTGTTTTGGTAAGAACAGGACTTAAAGCCATCTAATGAGGACTGAAAGTAGAGCAGGATATAGGAATTAATAACCTGTTATTCATTTTTTTTGTTATTGAAGCCTATCATGTTTAAAGGGTTTCTTGAACTGATGCACTTGATTTGATCACAATCATTACTAATTAAGCTAATTAAGAAAATTGCTTTTTGGGATTTAACTTAGAGGTGTCTTTTATTTAAAATATCTGTAGACTACACAGAAAATATGTTTCCTGCCTGACACCCTCTTTTGGTCTCAATCATAATCCTAGTTTGGAGGGGGCATAAAAATGAAGAGGTAATGCTAAATTATCATTTAAAAGTATCAGTCACAATATACCCAGAAAAGACTGAACAGATGAAAAAAAAAAAAGCTAATCTGGGCAAAATGCCCAGAAATGCCAACAAATATAGCTTACTTTAGACTAAGGAAAGGAAAATAGTAATGAGTGTATAAAATGTATGTATAGATTCAGGAATTTTCTTCCTTTACTCAGGGTGGTCTCCTCTTCTGACTTAAGGCTCATTCTTCACTTGATCTTAGCCAAAAGGCCAAGCAGTGATGGGGTTCATTCTTATTTTTTTTTATAATACAGATTCTAACTAAGAGATCCAGTTACAGATACACACACACACTTCATAAGGCCTTTTAAAAAATCACAGAGATCCCCTTTGGCCACAGAATAGTCTCATGTTATCTTCTCAACTTGTATATAGCACTGGTTCTGCAAATTTCTTGTCCTGTAGCTTTAGCCCAATGGTTGAGAACCACTGCTTTAGCCTATTTTTAAAAACCTTAGATTTCATAAAATGTAAGTTCTTTTAGTTTTAATGCCTTCACTTTCAAAATAATATTCCCTCCACAACTGAATGTAGTGCTACTGTACATATTCTGGAATTTATAGAGCTTAGAAATGGATGATTCAGTAAGAGAGTGTTGGAACCAGCCCCTACATTACTTCATATATTCATTCAATAGTTATCTGTTAAGCATCAGTGTGCCAGGTATTAGGTATGATGTTATGAAGATTAGAGGCATGATTTCTTTCCTGAAACCAACAGTCTAGTGGACAGACTCACTTGTAAACAATGAAAATACAATAAAATAATTGCCATAAGGGAGATATTTACTAGTATAGTAAGTGTGTGGGAGATGCAGTGTCCATGTTTGCCAGAAAGTGTCAGGAAGGTTTCCTAGTGTGGGTGGGGTTTGACCTGGACAGGAAGGGTAGGTAGGCATTTCCTAAGTAGAGAGTTGTGGGGGCTCTTCTTGACTGGGACAATATGTGTATAAAAGCACAGTAGTCAGGAGAGAGCAAGGTAGCTTATAAGTATGTGCAGAATGGGAGCAAAGTATGCTAATAACAGGTGGAGGATAGGGTGCACATATGGGCAGGGTGGCTTCTGCAAGCAAAGAGTGTCAAATGTAAGGTGACCAGATTTTAACATTGGTAAAGCAGGACACCATTGGTGGGGGGGCGGGGCCTGGGGGGCAGGGCCTGACAACAATGCAAACTTTGATAAGCAGTTCTCAACAATTATTTGTTATTATTAAAGTTTAACATTATAAAATTAACAAAAATAATATAAAACGCATATCCTGGCGAAATAGCCACATGGCAGCCAAAAACCATATATTCCCTTCCTGTTCTCCCTTGTTCACTAGCTTGTCGTGCATTCTTTCCAAAAATCAGGGCTTTTTTAAAATGCTGCAGGACACAGGACAAATTGTTAAAAATCAGGACTGTCCTGCCAAAAGCAGGTCATCTGGTCACCTTACTCTAGAGGCGGGGGCTACTTGTTTGTTCCAGAGAGTTTGGCTCCTTCTGAGCTACTTGTCCTTGCCTAGAAGCAAGAGAGGGAGCCAGTCTCCTTCTGATACCTTGCCCAGGAGGGGAGTAGGGAGTTTACATTAGCCTTTACATTTCCAAATGAAGTTACATTAACCTCTTCATTCCCAAATGGATTTACATTAACCTTTTCAGCAGCTGGAAAACCGTATATTCCCTTCCCATTCTCCGGCTGTTCCCTAGCATGTAATACATTCTTTCCAAAAATCAGGACTTTTTAAAAATGCCATGGGACATAAGACAAATTGTTGAGAATTGGTACTGTCCCACCAAAAGCTGGACGTCTGGTCACCTTAGTCAAATGCCATGTCTGGAAATAAGATAGAATTTCCATTTGTGTATTTCATTCTCATGTGTTAGAAAGATTACTATGGTGGCAGTGTGGAGGGTACATTGGAAGTGATTGAGTTGTGAGGTAGGAAGTCTGTAAGGAGACTATTTTAATATTTCAGACAAGAGGTAATAAGGGCTGAAATAGGGGAGTAGCAGTGAATATGGAAAGAGGAGATAGATTACAGAAATACTTGAAGTAAAATCATTTAATTTGATGATTAATCTGTTGTCAAAGGGGAAAGGAATAAATTTAGGATGACTCTTAGACATCCAGGGATTATGCACATGTTATTGTCAAAATAGGGAATTGAGAGGGGCAAGTAGTCTTGCTTGATGAAATAGGAAGTTTGGTTTAGCTTGGATCTGGTATTCAAGGAAGAGGTCTGGGCTAAAGTTAGAAATGTCAAATCTTATAGTGGAGGAACAATCTTTGGGCCAAGGGAGTAAGTGACATCAGTGCGCTGCAATTGTCTGAGTTATGGAGGTGAGTGAGGAGTGAGAACAGAAGCACAGAGGTAGAGCCAGAGCTGTGGGAGCACCATCTTCACAGGTGTGGGAGTCAGAGTTACCAGATGAAGTCAGAACATGTGTACAGAGGTGATCATCAAGGACCTTGCGAGTGACCAAGACCATCACAATAGAAAGTTAGAGGTGTTAGGATGAATGAGAGTCAGCGCCCAGGAAGACGTCAGAACAATGCTGGTGAATGAGCCCACTGCACAGAATTGGAGCATCAGAACCATGGGAGTGAATGAGGGGGATGTAAGACCATCAGCATCCAAGTGACATCAGAGACATGGGAGTGGACAGAGCACCTACTGAGTGTGTGGGTGAGAGGTGGGCCAAGGCCTGCTCCCTGTGGGGCCCAACACTTTTGATACACTCAATGAGGGAGAAAGAGGCATGATATCACAGAGAGCAAGACCACAGAGTGGGCTTTGCCTTCAGGCTGACACTTTGAAGGTGTTCTGAGAGGTTACCACAGTGAGAGCCATGTCTGTGGGCTGAGGATGGAAGCCAGATTGCCCTGTGCAGTGATCAGGAGGTGAGGAAGTCCAGGCACTGAATGGAGTGAAAAAGGAATAGATTTATGACAGTGGCTAGTGGAGAAAACAAGGCCTTGGAAAACGTTTGTGTTTCTGTAAACTTTAAAGATGGGAGGCACTGTAATATGTTTCATAAATGCTGAGAGTAAAAGACAAATTGGAGACAAGAAACTCAAATGTAGGAATGAACTTGTTATCACTGTCCTCACCTCTGCTTGCTTCTGCCAACTCAGGCCTGGGCCTTAACATGTTTTGATGGGAGAGGGGTATTGATTTAAAGTTTTCTTCTACTTTCTTTGGTTTCATTATCAAGGTCATTTTGTCCTCAGAAAACGAATAAAGAAAAGTTTACACCTCTTTTATTTTTGGAAAGATTTTGTATAGAATTGATATTTTTTCTTTAAATATTCTATAGAGTTTTACCAGTGAAGCCATCTGGGCCTGAAGTTTGCTTTGTGAGAAGGTTTAAACTACAGCCAATTTCTTTAAAGATATAGAGCTATTTAGAGTAACTATTATTTCTTTAGTGAGCTTTGGTAGTGTTCTTTCATGGAATTTATCCATTTCATCTGAATTGTTAAATTTTTGGTGTACTAGTGTTCATAACATTTTCTTATTATTCTTTTAATGTCTATAGAATCTTTAATGGTAACCCTTTCCTATTTCTGGTTTGGTAGTGATTTTTGTTCTCTCTCTCTTTTTTTTTGATCAGTCTTTCTAGAGGTTTATCAGTTGTATTGATCTTTTTGAAAAATCAGTTTTGGCTTTCTTATTTATTTTTTCTTATTTGTCTGTTTTCTGTTTGTTAATTTAGTTCACATCTTTGTTATTTCCTTCCTTCTATTTATTGTGGGTTTATTTTGCTCTTTTCAAGTTTGAAAATTAAACCACTGATTTTAGACCTTTCTTGTTTGTTTTTTTTATTTATTCGTTTGTTTTTTTATTAAGTCATTTGTATATAGATCATGAATACATTTATGCCATTATGGGATTCAGTGTGTTGAAGCATGTTTTTTTAATTTTAAAACATTTAGGGTTTTCCTAAATATCTCATTGTCACTGATTTCTAATTTAATTTCATTTTGGTCAGAGTTACTTTGTAAGATTTCAATTCTTTTAAATTTCGTAAGACTTATTTTATTGCCAAACATATGGTCTATCATGGTTAATGTACCATGTGTACTTAAAAAGAGTCAATATTCTGCAGTTTTCGAATATACTATTTTGTAGATAAAAATTAGATCATAAATCCTCTTTGTCTGGGTAACATTTTTTTTTGTTTTTCTATCAACTATTAAGAGAGGGGTACTAAAATTTCTTATATGATTGTGAACTTGTCTACTTCTTTTAATTCTGTCTATTTTTGCTTCAAATAATTTTAGGTTCTTTCAGGCACATACATTTATGACTGATGTCTATTTGAAAAATTGCCTTTTTATCATTATGAAGTATCTCTCTTCAGTAATATTCTTTATCTTAGAGCTTATTTTATCTGATGTTAGTATCTATTCCAGCCTTTTTATGCTTATTGTTTACATGATCTATCTTCTTCTGTCTACTTAGTTTTCTTTTATAGGTAAAGACTGCTTTGTTTTAAAAAATCAATTCTGATAACTTCAGCCTTTTAATTGAAATTTTAGTGCATTAACATTTAATGTTATAATTAACATGATTAATTGAAGCCTATCATTTTATTCTTAATTTATTTTCTGTTACCCCATCTTTTTATATTTGCTGTTATGCCTATGTTCCCTCTTTCTTGCTTTCTTTTGGATTATTTTTTAGAGTTTCATTTTAATTTATCTTTGTATTTTTAGATATACTTCCTTGCATTATTTTATAGATGATTGCTTTATGTTTTACAACATACATTCTTAACTTTTTGCAGTCTACTTAGAATTAATCTGATACCCATTTATATAAAATGTAAAAACCTTGCAGTTATATTAGTTCATTTATCATATTCCTCACCTTCTTTTGTATTATAGTTGTCATATGTATTATAAATCTCAATATACATATACATTATAATTTTTATAACATTTTTATAATTCTTGCTTTAAGCTATCACACATATATTTAATTTAAAAATTAAAATTTTAAAATAAAATTATGGTTTTTAGTATTTACCCAAATATTTACTATTTCTAGTGCTCTTAACTCATTCCTAAATTGAGATCTGGATTTCCCTATGGTATAATTTCTCTTCAGCTTGAGGAACTTCCTTGTTTCTATAGTGTAGGCCTGATGTAATGAATTGCCTTAGTTTTCCTTTAGTGGAAAACATCTTTATTTCATTTATATTCTTGAAGGATATTTTCACCATATGTAGGATTCTTTCAAGATATTATCCAATTGCTTCCTAAAATGAGAAGTATTTGGCTTTTATTGTTTCTGATGAGGAATCCATAAACATTCTAATTCTTAAGCTTGGCACAGTGGCTCATGTTTGTAATCCTAGCACTCTGGGAGGCTGAGGCAGGTGGATTCCTTGAGCTCATGAGTTCGAGACCCTGTCTCTACTGAAAATAGAAAAACTGAGGCAAGAGGATCATTTGAGCCCAGGAGTTTGATGTTGCTGCAAGCTATGACACCCCAGCACTGAGACTCTTTCTCAAAAAAAAGAAAATTCTAATTCTTGTTACCCTAAATGTAATGTATTATTTTTCTATGGCTACTTTTATTTATTTGCTTATTATTTATTGATTTATTGTTTGGGATTCATTGAGGGTACAAAGAATTAGGTTACACTGATTGTATTTGTTAAAGTCCCTCTTATAATTGTGTCCCACCCCCAAGTGGTGTGCCAAACACCATGACACTCCCCATTCCTTTCCCTCCTTCTTTCTCCCGCTACCTCATTCCCCTATCCCTCCCCTCGTATTAGCTCATCTGCTGTATGGCTACTTTCAGTATTTTTTCTTTATTTTTGGTTTTCATTAGTTTGATTATGACGTATCTAGGTGTTGAGTTATTTATATTTTTATATTGTGGTTTTCTAAACTTTTGAATCGGCAAATGTATTTCTTTTATCAGATTTGAAAAATTTTGCCACCATTTCTTTAAATATTGATTTTCTGCCCCACTCTTCCTCTCAGCTATTCTTCTAGGGTTTCAATTGTCTATATTTCTGACATTTTTAAATTGTCCCAGAATTCCAAAATGCTTTGTTCATTTTCTTTTAGTTTTTTTCTCTCCTTCAGGGGGGGATGATTTCAATTTGTCTATCTTATAGTTTATTCTTTCCTCAGTCATCTCTAGTTTGTTATTAATCAGACCCACTGAATTTTTTTCCTTTTTTTAAAATTTCAGGTTAATATGAGGATACAAAAATCAGCTGAATTTTTATCTCAGATATTTCTAGTTTTCAATTATAAAATTTCTAATTTTTTTTGCATTTCCTAGTTGTCCTCTGACATGTCCAGTCTGAACATATATGTCTTTCCCTTACTGAACATACTTGAATAGCCATTTTAAAGTACTTATTTGGTATTTCTAATATCTATGTTATATTTTCTCAGAGGTTTTAGTCTCATGAATATACTGAAGAATTACCCAACATAGGAAGAATTTATCTTGAATATTGTGGCTATTATGTTTTGAAGTTTCTTGATTTTGTTACATTCTTTTAAAGAGTGTAACAAAACTCTTTACACTGCAAACTGTCATGCCTTTAGTGGGCAGTGGCATAGATCTCAAATCAGTTCTTCAAACATTAGCTATGAGCTACTTTCAGATTGCCCCTCATATACATGGTTCTGGAGTTAGCTAGCCAGAGATGTGGATTAAGTTTAAACATAGTATTTCTTTCTTTCTTTTTTCTTGGGCTTCCTCATGATTCTCCAGCAGCCGTGGTTCTAGGCTCTTTCCCCCAGTTACTTCCAGTCAGAAAGGTGACAAGAGTTATCACTGCCCAACCTCGCCCCACTGCAGTGCCACCACCACAGGTACTGCAGCTGCCTCCAGGAAAAACTGCATAAAAGCCATTTGCTCTAGGTGTTCATTTCTCTCCAACATGTGTCTACCTTAAGTCTCCAAAGCCCTCAAATAAGTTTTCTCTCTAGAATTTATGTTATTTGTAGGAGAACTGGTCTATAAGGAACCCACTTCTGTGTACCCTGGGTCAGCTAAATCCTGTGTTAAATCCAGCCAGCTGCTTATTTTTATTAGTAAAGTTTTATTGGAGCTTAACCACGCCCAGTGGTTATATATTGTCTATGACTACTTTTATGCTGTAATGGCAGAAGTGAAGAGCAGTTGTAACAAAGACCAAAGGCTAGAAAGACTCAATAAATATTTATTATTGGCCCCTTTGCAGAGAAACTTTACTGACCCCTGCTCTATATCAAAAGGAGAATTCACCTGATAATTTGACCTCTGGTTCAGTGATTAGATTTTATTTCGGTTGCCTTTAAGCACACTAGCACCATAAACTAGAACATCAACTGGAATTGCTTCTCTGTACGAGCACTCCTGCTCAGGAGAAGCAGCATCCCTCCTTTGTGTACACCTATGCCACTTACTTCATCTCCTGAGCATCACTGAGTCTGAATCTCTTAGTATCCTCAATTTCTTTTTCACCACTTACTCATTCTATTCAACATGCAGATAAACCCAGATTTGAATAAATACTTTTAAAAGCTCTTAATTTGACATTTGTATCCCCTCAAGCTACCTATATGTTACCTTTCTGTTTTTCTATATAACTTCTCAAAGAGTTATCTCTTTTCAATACTTCTTCACCACAAGTTCATACTACTCTTTACAATATTGCATTTTCTCCAAGCATGTTTTCTTTTGAAAGAAAAAGTGAGAACTGAAACATCTATTCAGATTTCCTCTTGAGACTATCTAATTTCATTTTTAGTGACATCTGAGTCTATTGGGTTGGCCACCATCTGCTGGAAGCTTTCCTCCTGTGATTTCTGTGTCATTTTCTTGTTTTGTTTTTCTCCTCTGTGGGGCTCTTCTCATTGCTGGCTCTTCTTCCATCTCTGAACTATGGCATTCCTCAAGATTTTTCCTTGGGCTTATCTTCTTTTCCCATTAGAAATTTCATCTCCTTTATTTTATTTTTTTAAGTATTCTAGAATTTTATTTTTTTTAATAATTAATTATTTTTTGTTAAGCCATAACTTTGTACATTGATACATATATGGGGTTCAGGGTACTGCTTTGATATACAATGTGACATGTTTACATTGAACCAAGTAACACATCCATCACAATTATACTCATTTCTTAATAGTTTTGAAATGTACCATTGCATCATGCACATTAGGTGAGGTCCCCCCAAATACCCTCATCTCGTTTAGTTGTTCCAGTTAGTCCTTTTATGCTGATGTCAAATCTAAAATATATCAATGCTTTAAAGTTATATAGATGGGAAGAATTCTGGCTCTACCCCTTACTGTGACTTTACACAAGTTGTGTAGCCAAGATGTTTAGGACCCAGCTTGGGTAAAATAACAGTGCCTTCTCTTATAAACTTGCTTATCACATTAGCATGCATAGTTTACAGTATACATATAACACACAGTTAATGCTCAAATAGTGGTAAATATTATCAAATCCACATCTGTAGTCTTTATTTATCTTTAGAATTTTGACCTAAAAATCTGGTACCCTATAGGATCTATATGCTTAAATCAGTATCTCCAGAATAGTACTTCCCCTAATGTGCCTTTTACTGTGAACGTCACCACCCTCTCCCAGATCCCCAGGCCCTGAACCATGGTATTGTCTAATTAATGGGCTTGTTCTTTGGCCCTTTACATTCAACAGTAATTTGCTTAGATAAATAAATACTCTCTTGGAACATTATTCTCGTTTATTTCCTCTTCTCAATACTGTTCCCAATCACTTATTTTATTTTTTCAAAAAACTCTTACTACTTCTCTTTAGGGTCATTTCCCTGAAATAGACTTCTGACTGATCTCACTATGTCGTCTCTCTCTAATGCCCAATCAAGCCTCAGTTAATTGCCAGATTATTCTTTCTAAAGCAAAGCTCTAATACTCTACAATACCACTAATAATAATCATCTAACATTAATCTTTTCTCACATGCTAACCAGAGTTTTACGTGGGTTATTTCATTTAGCCCTATCAACAGCTCCATGGACCAGACATTATTATTATCTTTTCCAGTGAACAAATGAGAAAACCGTCTTTGAGAGCTTGAGTATCTTGTGATGTTACACAGCTAATAAATGATGCAGTGAAGTCCCAAGCCCGGATGGAGTGCCCCCAAAGTCCACCATCTTAATCTGTGAGGCTATACTGCTTCACCACTACTTCCTTATGATCCCCACTTCCTGTCAAACACAGATTAAATTTTATACTTTGCTTTTCTGCAATCTGACTTCAAGCTAACAATTCTGTCCTATTTCAATTCTCCTACATGACGCTACATTCCATACAAACAGGGTGACTTGTTGACCAGGAGCTTCTTTCAGTGTCCATCACCTTAGGTCTTGCCATTACTTCTGCCTGGAATAACCTGTGCTTCATTTCTGTCAGTTAGAATTGTTCATTATTCAGGCTAAATGGCATCTTTTAAACTGATATGTTCTGTGTCCTTTTCCATTAGGATTGAGATTTTTATCTGTAATCCCATGGACATGCATACAACTCAGACAGCCATCACTACATTCTGCTGTGGGTGTGATTTATATGACATGGCTTTCTTACCTAACTATACAATTCTTGTACAAGTGATTGTAGAGTTACTTTTTCATGTTTTGTTTTAATCTACTCAGTACACTGTCTTAGGTCTACTGTATGCTCAATAAATGTTTATTGAATGAATTAATGTTTGTGATTGTAGATCTCAATTAGAATTACTGGGTTGGGTTTCTGAAGCATCTGAGCTTGAGAGACTGCTGTGGAACTTATGTGTGTGATAATTTAATGAGACTATCTTTTTTAAAAAAACACTGAAACCTTTAGATATTCATATTTTAAAATCTTTACCTTGGGTTGGGTTCGGGATTTCCTGGAGAGTTTTGGAAGCTGTAGAGTCTTAATATTTTATTTTATTTTTTAGTGTTAAGATAGAATTTTATTAGATAGAAAGGAATACAGAAGGAGTAAAAAGCACCAGAACTTCTGGCAAAGGGGAAGACCCAAGTTGGAAGACTCCCTGAGTTTTAGTATTTTAAATAGTAATATTAAGACCATTAACTATGATGGACACTGTCCCTTAATTACAGAACTTGGATCTTGGATGAAAGAACATGTAGACTTTCATGTGCTTATTTAACCACTTTTCTCATGTTTTAAAATTCTTATGTTAGGGTATTACATTTCATTGGAGTAAGAGGAGCATGTTGCCAATCTGTAACCGCCTCTGCTCATGCTGATGCACACCACTTTCCTTCCCACTGCTCTGCCCAGGGTCCTATCCCTGCCTTCCATGCTGTGAGCTGTTAGTATAAAGATCTCGGCTAAGATTAAAAATTTTTTAGCTGATCATTTTAAGGGTTTGTCTCATTCTCATAGAAAATGCATATTCTCCTGGCTTGAAGGACTTTAAGGCACAAAGAAATTGATCTCCTGTGGCAAATTCTCTGGCTGATCAATGGAAAAGTAGGAGAATGATTTGGTCTGGAGATTTCATCATGTTGAGTGTTAAGGCTGAGTCTGACCTTTTGTATTCATTATTGTAAATGATTTTGTGTTCACTTTCTTGCAAGCAAATTGCTTGAGTTAGACGTTGAAGTTCTTGACACAACTTTTAATGCAATTTTTAAAAAGTAAAATTCATTTATGTAAGAACTGAAATCATTAATTACGTTGTGGCTCCTTATCTTTTTTATGATACACGTATTGCTGTGGGTATAGTGCTCTAAAACATCTGCTCAATAGTCCGTTATAGAGGCATAGGAATGCTTTTACATGAATGCAATAAAGCAGCAGATGCTTCTTAACGACAACTTCCCAATTCATTTAGGAAACAAGTCAGTTCTGGATTTGGTTCCCACCCTCCCCCAAGTGTGGCAACTGTGCAAGTAAATGATTCCAAAGAGGTCAGAACTAACAAATCAAGTCACTCTGTAATTTTTTAGGGTACTGCAAGTGAGTCTAAAAGCCTTATCTAATAGCTATTTAATGAAATTAGCATTTTTTCTTGCTATGCAAATAATTCTTTGCCATTGTAAGTAACCAGGAAAATACATTAATTCAGTATTACCAACCTAAACTGCTTTTATTTTCTTCTTTGGAAACTTCTGTTGAATGTTGATTTATCATTAGCATTTTAAGTAGAAAAGTGGTTGAATGCCCAAGCTTGCTAATAAGGAGACATGGGGGTCCAGCCTTAGGAAGTCAGATATTGCTCCTTCCAGGAGTAATTTGTCACCTCTGAGAGAGATCATGTGGCCCTGGTGATGTCCATATCCTCGCTGCACAGTCAGTGGCAGGGCTGGCCTTTCCTTAGGAGTGTAGGCTGTCACCCACAGGGTATGTGCCACTGTCACCTCCCTCCACACTGTTCACTTTCTCTGTAATGGAAACTGCTTGGCTGGTGATGCTCAATAAGATTTCCATGTTCAAGAAACCATCTCCTAAAAGCCAGAGGATATTGGTAGGATTAATATATCCAGCCTGTCACATTTGGTTTGGGGTTTATCGAGTCCCTTTCCTGTGAAGATCAGATCAGTGGGCTGAATTTAAGGACTTTGTATTGAAAGAGAAGAGTAAGGCCATGAAAGCAGGATGCAGAGGATACCAAAGATCAATTTCACCCTCTTCATAATTGTGTTTAACAATGGTCTGGGTCACCAGCATAGTCTTTAAAGTGGAGGGATGCCTTCAGAAGCAATCCTCTGAGATATGGGGAAGAACATTGGATGTGCTGTTTATATTTACTTTGACTTTTGGAAAGTTAAGCTTAAGTAACGTTTAAATAGGGATTCATGCTGACATCTCCGCTTTGTTCATTTGTCAGAAGATCAGTTGTCGTAAGTGGTACTCAAGGA
Source organism: Otolemur garnettii (assembly GCF_000181295.1). NCBI lineage: Eukaryota > Metazoa > Chordata > Mammalia > Primates > Galagidae > Otolemur > Otolemur garnettii. Next base: position 16,041,126 of record NW_003852412.1, read on the forward strand.
TCTGAAAGGTCCAGATGATAGGAAGGAGCTCAGTGTTCCTTATGTATACCGTTTACCTGTGCTCTGGATTTACTGGAATGATATCATGCTTGTCAGACTAAGGGCTTTAAAAGCTTCCTGCAAAGAAACTCCAGAAGAAAAAAAATGGTAGAATATAAAAACAGCAGTCTAATCAGATCTTTCAAAATTTGGCTCTCCAAATTTGAAATTAAGGAAGTTACTTGAAATATGGATTTGCACTTACTATCATTAACAACAACCCTCAGCCTGTGTGGAAGTTGTGCCTAATGATAGTATGAAGTGACCGTTGAATAGCAGCTCAATGAAAATCATCCAGAAGGGGAAAACAAAGTGCTTACACTGGAGGAAAGGGATTAAAACATGAGTGTCATTTTTACTAAGTATGGCCAGTGATGAACTCCCATGTGGACCTGTAGATCTTTCTCATCCATTGCACCTATTCAAATCACCCATCAAAAAGAAAAAAATGGAGGAGGGGCAGGCACTGTTGCTGAATCCTATAATCCTAGCACTTTGGGAGAGTGGAGGCAGGTGGATTGCTTGAGGTCAGGAGTTTGAGACCAGCATGAGCAAGAGTAACCCCATCTCTACAAAAAAAAAAAAAAAAAAACAGAAAAATTACGCTGGCATGGTGGTATGTGGTGCCTATAATCCCAGCTACTTGGGACACTGAGGTACGATGATTGCTGGAGCCTGGAAGTTTGAGGTTGCTGTAAACTATGATAATGCCACTGCACTCCAGCTAGGTGACAGAGTGAAACCTTGTCTCAGAAAAAAGAAAAAAAAAAAAGAAAAAAGAAAAGAAGAGAAAAAAGAAGTGTGAAGCCAAACTTTTGAAATGCTATGTCACAATAAAGATTTAAAACAAACAAAAGAATTGCATATTCAATCAAATTGCTCTCAATAAAATATTAGCCAAAAAAAGTTATCTACACCAATAATTAATGAATTTATATTTCTGTAGTCTTTTATTTATAGATCAGATTTACGTATTTAGAACCCTGGGCTTTTTGTGTATGGATTAGAATGGGGGTTCTTCATGAAGAGAAAGGAAATTACCTCTGGCTCTTCAGAGTCTACTTTGCACTAAGGCTACTCTTCCCAGCACTGGAGCCCGAGGCAGGACTGCTGGGCATGGGTGGGATCTGGGCATTTGGTGTCTGGGTGTCTGGTTTCCCAGGCTGTGGTCTGGACAGGGTGGCTGCTCAGCAGCACTGACTATAGAGCCAGAAGTCCAGGGAAAGCCAGGTGACTGTGTGCTCATTGGCATGCTACTTCCATTGTAACATTTTGAGGTCCTAATTTTTCAATGGTATCATAAACTTAACATCTGTGAAACTTTATTCAACTACAACTGCTGGCCCAGAAATTTGAGAGTAAAATGGGCAAAATCTCCAATGAAGGGTTGAGGGCCCAGGGCCAACCAAGACCCTTTACTACTCAGAGCAAAGAACTTGGTGGGGAGGGCTACTTCAAGCTCATCCCCTGACCTAAATAATGACTATCAAGATATTTTTCCTTCAAAGGGTGGTGCCTATAGCTCAAAAGGGTAGGGCACTGACCCCATATGCCAGAGGTGGCAGGTTCAAACCCAGCCCCAGCCAAAAAAAAAAGATATTTTTCCTTTGTCTTTGTCTTATTGTTTACATTTTTCTATTTTAGTATGTTTTACAATATATGAGGTCAGTGAACTTATCCTAGAAAAAGTGCTACATACAAAGGTCACTACAAAAGTTTTGAGATGAACTGTGTTATGGTCTATTATTTTGCTTTCAAGAAATACGGTCTATGGTATTTCTGGAATTCTTTGCAGATTCACACAGTGTTGCTAGGAAGCTTCATTTGTTTCTGTCTGGGGGGCACTCAGTCAGAGTCAGCCATGGACCTGGGAAGAGAGCACTTCCATGCCGTGATTTTCTATGATTTTATAAGTGAGTAAAAGGAGTCTCAAAGCCTGGAGATTTCCAACTCACTTTAGAGACCTATTCCTTCCCACAGTACAATTTTTCGGTGGTTGAACTTCACTGAAAGATGAGGAGGGGAGTGGGTGTCTGGTGACCTCAGTGACTGAGGAAAACAGTCGAGGTGGGAAAAATGGTTTTCTAAAACTAGTGATGTATAAGGACATTGAAGTGGCTCTGCAGATTGGGTCGCCAGCAGTATCCAAAATCCTTCGCCATTATCTTTGAGTCAGGAAAGTTTCGTCCTGTTGGGTGCCTCACACTCGACAGGTGAGCAAAAGCACATCCTTGGTGAAGGATGTAAAGAAATGCTGGTGTGTTCCACGGAGGCAAGTCTGGATGCATTGTTGACATCGTTACTGGTGATGAAACCTGAATTTGATCCAGAGAGTGTCAGTCAAGAGTGTGGGTATTTTCCCCCTTATGAAAAATCACCAACAAAAATGGAGCGGCCCAGAAGTGTCAGAAAGAAAAGGGTGGCGAATATCTTCTGCAAAAGTGGTCATGTCACAACCATTCCTCCAGAACAAAAGACTGTCACTGCTCAGTGGCATACAGTAGTGTGCCTACCAAAAGTTTTTAAGAAGCTTCCAGAATGGTGGCCAAGGACAGGACTGCAGGGGACCATCTTGCACCATGACAATGCATCTGCCCACACAGCCTGCGTCACCATTCAGTTTCTGGAGTCCACAGAAGTTAAACTTAGGAGTCATCCATCCCTCCTGTAGACCTGACCTGGCTCCAGAGGATTATTTCTTATTCCTTACAGTCAAAAATTGCATGCTCAGAAGAAGGTTCTCCAGCCTGGAAGAAGCGATTCAAACCTTACAGGTGAGCTTATAGAACTTGAACGAAATGAGTGGACAGAGTGTGTTCAAAAATGGTTTGCAAGAATGCAAAAGTGCATAGAATGTTCTGGCAATTATTTTGAGAAAATGTAGTAATCAAAATGATTTTACATTTTTAACTTTTATGTGTCTCAAAACTCCTTCGTCATTGCTGAATATCACTATGTGACCTTGGAGGTATTCCCCTTGGGAAACTGTGGTTGGAAGGTGATGGCCATGATACTCAGCAATGAAGAAGTATGTAGGACCTTTTGTAGGATGAGGTTGCAAGGTTTTAGAGAAATATGCGTGTTCATAATTGATCAAGAGGCAAATATATACATATTAGGGATTAGTGCTTAAATTTTTTGACTCCTAGAATCATAATTGAAGAAGTTTAGAGACCTCTGATATATAGGATGGAAATGGCAACAGATAGTTTGTACTCATCTCATTTATTTATTTCATTCAACAGATTTTGGTTGAATGCCTGCTACTTGCCAGGCACACTTCAAGATGCTTGCAATACACAAGTGTACAAGCCCTGCCCTCGCCTATATTCTCTTTTTTCTGGAAACAGGGTTTTGCTTTGTCACCCAGGCTGGAGTACAGTGGCATTATTGAAGTTCACTGCCAGCTCCCGGGCAAAACCAATCCTTCTGCCTTAGCCTCCAGAGTAGCTGGGACTATAGGCATGTGATACCATGCCCACTTGCTGACATTCTAAGGGATATGTATGTGCCATAGTAGGAGAAAGCTTTCCATGACACCCCAACCAGATAATGCCCCTATGATGGATTCCTCTGATCTTACAGGACATGCAACACTATGATCAAATAATTGTTTGTGTAATGATTTGTTTTTCTCCCACCATCTTTCCAGGGATCCTTCAAGAACAAAGATCATACCTGTTCAGTTTGCCAGCACATCTCCAGTGCTGGCACTGTGCCAAGCACACAGTAGAAGCTCAGTGAGCATGAGTTGGATGAGTGTGTATTTGTGTTGGCTGCACGCATGCAAGTGGGCACGTATATACAGATGTGTATGTGTGACCTTGAGAAAGACACCCACGGGGCATTCTCAAGCAGAAGCTATTGCTGGAAGCAGAAGGGAAGGTAGGAACAGAGCAGAGTGTGAGCAGAGATGTTTTAGTGGGCTGGTACAAGAGCTATTAGGAAGAAGCTTGGGAGGTCAGAGGTGACAGAGGTGACAAATTCTGGTGAACTTGGACAAAAACAGTTCCTAAAATTCTATCAGAGTGAATGGTATGAGCATTGAACTAAAAATAAACCTTGATCAAGGGTGATTAGAATATTACGTAAAAGTAGCTTATACTAGAAAGATCTGGCAAGAAAAAAAGGATTAAAATTTCAAAAACCAAATTTTTAGATGAGGCAAAATTATCTTTACTCTGGGGACTGTGTGCGTTTTCTCTAATAGCCCTTGTTGTAATTATAACTTTGTAGTTGTTTGTGTGATTATTTGTTTCACGTATCTACTCAAGTTAGGGCATAATATCTGTTATTGTTCTCCTGTCTGTTCCCAGGAACTAGGATAGTGTCTAAAAAAGGGGTTGGCAAACTATGGCCTGCTGCCTATTTTTGTATATCCAACAACTTAAGAATGGCCTTTACTTTTTATAGGGTTAAAAAAGAATCAAAAGAAAAATACTGTTTCATGACATTTAAATAATACATAATTTCAGTTCAGTGTCCATCAACAATGTTTTAATCGAAGAAAACCACACTCGTTAATTTATGTATTATCTAGGCAGCTATTGTGCTACCTACGGGCAAAGTTGAGTGGTTTTGCCTGAGGCATATGGTGCACAAAGCCTGCAATATTTACTTTTGGACTTTTAAAAAGTGGGCACTTTTGGTCTAGATCAGTGTTTTTTAACTTTTTTATCTCATAACATACTTGAACGTACAGGCAAACTTCCATAGCTTACTTCAGTTTATGTTTCAAAAAAAGAGCAAAAAAAAGAATATACCTACTGTGCTTTGAACTTTTTCAAAAACAATTTAATTAATGATGTTTAATCTTTGCAGCACACCCAAGATCCTCTTATGGCACACCAGTTGAAAATCTCTGGTCTAGATTCTGAAGCAGGGTGTCCAACCTGTGGCCCGTGGGCTACATGCTAATTTTGTGAGGACTTTTTTTGATATCTGTGGTGTCAGATATCATGAAAAATATGCACAAACCTTTTTTTTATTTGCTAATTAATTTTCATTAGTGTTTGTGTATTTAATATGCGGCCAAAGACAACTTTTATTCTGGGCACCCCTGGACATAGAGGATACTCTTTAATATTTGTTGGATGAATGAAAGAATGAATTAATTTGAATACTTACTCAGCTCAGTGCCTGTAGCTCAGTGGCTAGAGCACCAGCCACATACACCAGGAGCTGGTGGGTTTGAATCTAGCCTGGGCCTGCCAAACAATGACAACTACAACCAAAAAATAGCCGGGAATTGTGGCAGGCACCTGTAGTCCCAGCTTCTTGGGAGGCTGAGGCAAGAGAATCGCTTAAGCCCAAGAGTTTGAGGTTACTATGAGCTGTGATGCCACAGCACTCTACCAAGGGTGGCATAGTGAAACTGTCTCAAGAAAAAAAAAAACTTACTGTGTGCCAGATGGTTTGTACACATTGTCTTATTTAATACAACACATTTTATAAGAGAAAAGTGTGGTGAAATTGCCTTTATTTAACAAGTGAGGAAACTGAGGCCCAGAAGAGTTAAATGGTCTGCCCACCCTGTCAGTGGCAGAGCCAGGAATTGAACACAAGGCTACCTCCAAATTCTATGCTGTTTTTCACTTTCACCAACACTATGCTTCTCTAAAATCCAGGTGTTTTTATTTGAGGTTTTCGAGCTTCGTCTTGCATCCCAATAGGAAGACGAGAGCTTCAGCTTGCTCTCTCAGCTGCTGGTGTAGTGTTATTTAATGGCAACAACCACATCTCATCCCAGCCCGAGCGTAGTGCCTGGGACGTGGCAGGTACTTGAGGAAATCTTAAAGGGATTCTTTTGGTGAAAAGCAAGCCAGCATACAAATAAATCCCTATTCACATCCATGTAATCCAGAGGCCGTTTTGAGGAAGGGAAAGGAACAGAGCAGCTCTTTGCTGATTGCTAGAGAGGTGTTTCTTGTGCACATGGGAGAGAGCTGGTCCTTTAGGATTCACAACCCTGCAACACTTGCCTCTTGGCCTGTTTATCAGGACCTTACTATTTTCACTCCTTGGCAGTGAAATTTACTTATTTTTGGATTTGAGTGTAGAAGTTTATTCATATGCTGAAGGAATTTGCAGTTTATTCATCAAGACATTTAAAAATCTTACTTGTTTAAATTAGTGTAGTGCTATCTCTTGCTTTAGAAAATGACTTCAGCCAAACTCCATCCCGTTGGATTTAATTATCATCATCCTTTTAAGGTTCAGAATTTCTTATCCTCTCAGGAAATTTAATGTAACATCCTAAGATAGGGAAAAAAATGGAAGAGGGGGAAGAAGTGTTCACCAAATGGAGACACAGGTCCTTTAATAAAATTCCTGCTTACTGCTTATAAAAATATAATAAAATGAAATTAAAGCAGGCCTTAAAATGGATTTGCAGGGGTAAGAAAACTAAGGTTTATAGGCTGCAGCTTGTTTTTGTAAATAAAGTTTCATTGGAGTACAGCCATGACCATTTGTTTATATGGTGCCAGTGGAGGTTTTCAGGTCACAACTGCAGGGACCTTATGGCTCCCAAAACCTGAGATATTTACTTGCTGGACCTCTAAGAAAAAGTTTGCAGATCTGTGGAACTACAGATTTAGGAAAAATTAGAAGGTCTAGGATTGTTTAATATGGGGAAGAGAAATCTGAAGACAATAAATTTACTTGTATTTTTGCAATGATATTATATAAAAACTGATGACTCTGGGGTTTTAGTTTTCTGCAAGGATAAATCTAGCAGAAACTGATTTACTCTGCAGCAAGATAACAAGGAAGAATTGTCTGGCCCCAGAGTTATAATCTAGCATGCCCTCGAAGGGTCACACATTCATGGTTACATACACAGCACAAAATTTATTCCTTTTTGGTACCCCAAATCCCATTATTAAAGATTACTTCCCTGGTTTTTTCCTGGGTTTTGGCACACACACAAAATAGATTCCTTTTGATTTGGTTTATCAGTCACAAATCTGCTATCAAATATAATAATTGATAAAGGGGTAACATACTAAGCTATCAATGGCCCTTAATACTTTATCAAGGATTATTTAATCAACAGAAGGAAAAAGGAGAAAATGAAGGAATTTTTTGGATAGGGAGAGATAAAGGAAAGAGGCAGTGCCCTGGGAGCAGGGTGAAGGCTGAGGTCCTAGGTTAGTGGAGGTGCGTTCGGCTCCTCCAAGAGGAGCCCAAATGAGACGGCTGTGCTCTGAAAACAGATGAGCAGCTAGTGAAGGCAGACTAAACTGGCATAATTTTCAGTTTTGATGATCGAGCTTTCCTGGTTTTATAGTTTCATAGACTACAAAAGTAAAGATTCTCAAGGTTACATACATGTGAGACAAGTCTTCTTGGAGTGGTCTGCTAACCACCCACATGCATCACAGCTGTTTATAAGGTGGATTCTTAGAACGCTTCCCAAAACTCCTGAATCAGCATTTTGGGGCTGGAGCCTGGGAATACCTCTGCTTAGCATTCCCACCTCTGAGAGTCTAGTGGTGTGGCGTGGAGAGAGCCCTGGGCTTGGAGCCTGAAGGCTTAGGTGTATGCCCCGCTCCAACTTGCTGGGTGACCTTGGGCTTTTCCTTCTAGAGCGGAGGAACAGATGACATAATGCATATCAGTAGGCTTAGAAAAACTATAAACCCTTATGACTGATGTTGGTTTTTCTTATGTAATGTGTATTATAAAGGGAGACTTCGAAGAAAAACCCATTTGACTTATTTCTGCAGCTCACAATACCCAGTAAATTCATTACTCATGATTTACATAGGAATTTCTGATTGTCAAGTCCCTTGTCCTGCTAGTTGTCTTTTGCTTTTTTAAAAAAATTTTTAAATTTAATTTTTATTTATTTTTATTCTTTTGCTTTTAGTCGTATAGAAATCTTAAAAGTATAATATTTGAGAAGAACCACTTTGCCTTTTAAAAAGTCCTTTGAGTCATTCTAATTTTTTCCAGGAAAACAGTGCTTTCCATCTATTGTTATGGTGTAGGAACCAGTCACCGTGAACATATGATAGGTGTTATTCAGCATTACTACTCTTTCTTCTTGCCAGAGAAGCTGTGTTCTCTAGGGTGTACTCCAGGAGACGGCCTCGTCCAGGCCCACCGCTTACTCAGCCTCTTTGCTGGCTGCCAGCTCCAGGCACTAGCTGTCTTGCTGTCTTCTCTGTGGTCTTGAAAGAAACAGAAACTAACAAGCACAAGGGAGCCAGCTGTAAACACGCAGAAAAACCGCAGATGTGCTCTGGCGGGCTTCTGCATCCCTCTCTCCTGCCTTGTCCTTGAGCACGCCAGTCTGCAGAAGAGGATCCACTCTCCACACAGGCGACAGATTCTTCTCAGTGGGAACCCACATTGGCCATGCTGATGCTAATTCACTCCCCTCCAATTTAGAAGGAGAGCAAAGAATGGCACCTTCTTTTTTCCCTTTAAAAAAAATCAGTAGTAGTAGTAGCAATAATATTACCGGGACAAGGGGAGCCTCACTAATGCTATGGGGTCATCTGGTGATCACCCCTTGTTGTCCCAGTATTGCCCTGGCTGCTGTCAGACAACCCTCTCTTATGGGTCAGGTACAACTTTACAGTTGCTGAAAGAATGATACTGTTTGCAAAGGTTCTTGTGATAGTCAATTACTCAGAAGCCACAGGGATCATGAAAAAAGTCATTCTAGGAATTAAGGTAGTGAAAAGACCACCCCCTGCCCCAGTGTAAAATGATGAGCCATGTAATAGAAAAAGGAGCTGGTTACTTAAAGCCCCACAGATTTTTATAATTTACTTTACATGTTTTAATAATTAAAATTATTTCTTGAGGAATTGATTTTTTCAATGGTTTATCAAAAGACTTCATTAGTCTTCATCAATTCTGAACATATTAAATGGTTGTTGGCTCAGAATTGAAAAGTTTGTTACACAGTCTATCTCTCTGTCATGACCAGATGGTTTATGTGGCCACTGATGGACACAGGTAAGGACTGTCTCTGAACCAGCCCTGCCCCTCTTGTCCCTGTTTGGTCCTTAGCTGTAATTCTAGACCAGTACTGTGAGGTTTGAACTAAAAGACCTGACTGGTAGAAGATAAACAAATCCACTTTCTTTTCCTCAAGGGATATTACGAATAAAGCTCATTACTTATGTTTGCTCAGTAATAGTAATAGAGATTATAAGTGATAGAAGAAAAGTTTTTCTAACTTCAATTACTTTTCCCTGTGGGTTAAATAGAGATATGGATCTCATTTCCAAAGCCCAATACACTATTTGGTTTGCTTTCAATAAAATATCTATGAAGTGTCTTCAGCATGATTCCTGTTAAATGGGATTTGGTTGTAAAGCTTAATTCATATCAGATTTTCTAAATGAGAGATCACTGTCAACTTATTGTTAATTGAATTCAATAAAATCAAGGTTTCTATAATTAATGTGAAGCACTTAATCTTTTAGCTCCTTGAATGAATGTAATTTTCTAAACACAGGTATCTTCATGAAATAGCAACATTTTGAGGAAAATAAATGTATTGTGACTTCCCTATTAATATCAAATTGATGTCAAATTAAATACAGCTGGCCCTCCTTATCCACGGGTTCTGAGTCTGTGGATTCAAACAACTAGGAATCAAAAATGTAGTTAGGCTTTTAATGGTTTCAATTATGTTGGATGTGTACAGACATTTCCCTTCATCATTATTCTTTAAATAATACAGTATAGCAACTGTCTATATAGAATTTACATTTTTTTAGGTATTATAAGTAATACAGGATGATTTAAAATATATGGCAGAACTAGCACCCCCCCCCCCAATAAAGCATGACCTCCATGGTCATAGAAAATAAATTGGAAAAATATACAGTAAGAAAAAAATGAAGTATGACGGTCACTTACGGCAGAACATGTGTAAGTTACATACAAATACTATGCCATTTCATCTCAAGGACTTGAGCATCCATGGATTTTGGTATCTTTAGGGGCTTCTGGAACCAATCTCCCATGGATACTGAGGGCCCACTATATATCCAAATCTTTTAAAAATCACACAATAAAAGAAAAATTATAAAATATTAACAAACTAACTCAAATGTTACCATGATGGTGTTCAGAACGTCAGTCCAAATTAAGTGTAGTAATAGCTAAGAAGTGGCATAGCAATGGTTTCAGTGTCAGTAGACATGAGTTACACGCCTTTCTGTGCCTCTTAAATACAGTAGTCCCTTGGTTTTCCATGGGGGCATTTATCCCAAGACCCTCACTATTAGAAATGCAGGCGGTATTGAACCTCATATATATTTTTTCCTATGCTATCATACCTATGATAAATTTTAATATATAAATTAGGTACAGTGAGAGATTAATAGCTTCCCCTTGACATATCCAAACTGCCAGCATCAGTACTCTTTGGGTCCATTTTTAACTAAACTAAGAGTTCCTTGAACACAAGCTCTGTGATGGTGCGACAGTTGAGCTAATGACCCAGTTGGCTACTAAAGTCACTAAGGATCTGGTAGCATCTTTGATATGGGTGATATTGCAGGAAGGGATGATTCATGTCTAGGCAGGAGGGACAGCAGGAGATGTCATCACACTATTCAGAATGTCACACAATTTAAAACATGAATTTTATATCTGGAATTTTTCACTTAATATTTTTGGACCATGGTTGCCATGGGCAACTGAAACCACAGAAAGTGAACCCACAGATATGGGGTACTACCCTACCGATGTGACATTAGGTAAACCACCAACCTTTCTGGGCCTTGTTTATATCTGTGAGATGAGAGTGTTGACTAGGTGGAAGGATTGAGATCTCTTTCACTATTAGAGTTCTCTGATTCTATATTCTCCAATAAGGTATCAGAAACTTTTTTACCTTAATTTTTTTTACTTTGGAAATTTTAAATATTCCTCAAAGTAGATAGAACACTATAATGTACACCCAGAGACCTGTCAAGCCACCCCAGCAATCATCACTGTATGACCAGTGTTCCCCTCCTGAACTTCTATTCACTTACCCTTCTCCTGTATTATTTTAAAATTAATCCCAGATATTAGATTCTCTAGCACCCTGAGGTTTTAGAAATTTTATTTAGTTTTTAACAAGGCTTAAATTGCCTCACTGTTTCTTTACTCTCCATTTTTAGAATGAAAATTTTGAGGTATCTATAGAGTCACATGCAGTAATAAGAAATGGTTAGAAATGTCCCACGTACCCGTTACCCAATTTTTTCCATTGGCAACTTGTTGCAGAACTACAGTAGAATATCACCACCAGGATACTGACATTGAGAGAATCCACTGATATTTTTCAGATTTCCCTGGTTTTACTTGTACTTGTGTGTGTGTGTGTTTGTTTCTATACAATTTTATCACATGTGTACGTCTTTGTATCCACTGCTGCCGTCAAGATACAGAATAATTCCATCAGCACAAGTATTTCCCACATTGCTCCTTTATAACTGGATCTTCTACCCCTCCTTTACACATACCCTCTAATACTAATTTGCTGCCTTTCTTCATTTCAAAAATGTTATATAAGTGGAATCATACAGTATATAACCTTTTGGGGTTGACGTTTATCACTTAACATAATTCCCTGGAGATTCATCGGGTTATTGTATGTATTAATAGTTTGCTCCTCTTAATTGCTAAATAGTATGGTATGGATGTACCACAGTTTGGTTAACCATTGACTTGTTGAAGGACACCAGAAGTATTTTAAATCTTTAGCTATTTTGAATTAAACTTCTGTGAACATTCGTGCATTTGTATTTCCTTGACGGCTAATGATGTTGGATGTCATTTTCATGTGCTTATTTGCCATTTATATGTTCTTTTTGCATTTTATTTTGGATTTTTATTTTTCATTTATATGTTTATTTTGCATTTTTACTTCTCCATTTACTTCTTTTCAAACTTTGGGGTGGGAATGGGGTTGCTGATGAATTTACCCATGCAGTCTGTTATAATATACCTAATCGGGAGGAAACAGCAGACTGAAATAGAACATGTTGCTTACTAGGGTTCTCAGCTCTGTACTAGAGTTTCTGAGAATACAAAAAATGAGTAAGACAAAACCTTTAGTCTTGAAGTTCTAAAACCATCTGGCACTTTTAACTGTAAAGGGAAGCAGAAAATATATAGAAGTCTGAGATTTCCAAATTACATGACTTTAAGGGATGATAGTTGCATGAGTATCACAAAGGTGACTAAGAATGATGGAAAGAACCTAGCAGACACAAGTCAAGGATTCAGGTTCATCTGCTATGAGTAACGGATGCAAAAACATGTTTGCCCAGAGCCCAGAGCAAGACTGGATGACACAGGAGCAGTCCTAATTAGAGGGTAAGCACCCTTGGCTTTCAGATGCCACAAATGCACTCAGCTGCCAATGAGAACAGTGACTAGAGAAGACTTCTAACAGGCTCTACAAGAACTCTTCTCTGTCCCCTCCCCCTTATTTCTTGCACCTCCTGCCTCTACCAGAGAATGTATACCTATGTCTAATTGATCACCAGTTGCAAGTACCTGGGGTCAACCCCAGTACATTCCTGAGTGCTTAATTGGAGTTTGGGTGAAGGATATTGTTTCCAAAAATCTTATCCTCCCTAACAGCACAAGGTCTTGGGCAGTCTATTTCTGCAGTTTTGTGCAGAAATTAATGACCCAATTTTTAGATTTCATATACACTAAAGAATTTCAGAGTGATGGTGGTTTAAAAGGAAAAATAGCTCAAGAGAAGAATAGCACACCCTTATTTTATGGTATTGGCAATATTTAAAATCAATGGGGAAAAGATGGATTATTGAAATTGGGAAAAAGTTTTATCGCACACTATACATACGGCAAAATTCAGATGGATTAATGATCTAGATGTTAATCTAAAAAATATGTCTGTACATAATAAAGGAATTTAACATTTTTATAATTTTAAAAAGGGAGGTAGGGCATAGCAGGAGGCCTTCTAATGAAGACATGTAACCCAGAAATTATAAATAGAGGTGTAGAGATTTGATACATAAAACAAAAAAATTATAATAAAAAGTACCAACAACAGAATTGAAAGAAAACTAAGTGAAAATGTTAGGCCAGGGACAGTGGTAAGTAACCCCTGCACTTCAGGAGGTCCAGGTGGGAAGATTTCTTGAAGCCAGGAGTTTGAGACCAGCCTGGGCCACATAGTGAGACCCTATCTCTGTAAAATACAAAAAAGTTAGTCACTTGTAAGTCACTTTTATATGTTTATAAACATATGAACAGCTACTCGGGAGGCTGAGTCAGGAAGATTGATTGAGTTCAGGCATTTGAGCTATGGGTGGACTAGTACACTCCAACTTCCAGCCTGGATGACAGAGCAAGACTCTGTTTCTAAACAAAGAAGTTTTCCATTTTATAT
>NW_003852412.1:16054574-16190525 GCF_000181295.1 Otolemur garnettii
ATATCTCACACATATCTTTATACATCTTTTCTTCTATGGTGCAGACATATATATTTATTTCTAATAGTAAGTTATTTCCAATATACAAAGTTTATATAATTCAACAAGAAAAAGGCAAACTAAGTATCAGAAAATAAAGAATGAGCAAATTATGGGAAAAGACAAATTATCAATGAATATATGAATAACTGCTCACCTTCACTAGTAATTAAGAAACTAGAAATTAAAACCAAAAAAATTACATTTAAAAATATATCAAATAGGCAAACATTGAAAATAAATTGCATTCAGTATTTATTGGATATTGGAAAAGGGCATTCTCAAGACTTTTTGGTAGGGAGGAATATAAATTAATACAGCCTTTTTCTGAAGACATGTGGGCAGTGTCTCTTGAAATTTAAAATGCACATACCCTTTTGGTACAGTGAGTCTACCTTTAGGAGTCTGCACCATGGAAAAATAGAGGTGTGCATACAGAGGTGGATATATGTGCTAGGATATTCGTTGTGACATTATTTGTAGTAGCAGAAAATTATAATGAACCTAAAATATCTGGCAATATGGAAATGTTAAAAAAAAAAAGCAGCTATGATGTAGTCATACAATGGAATATAGTGAAGGATTAAAAGATGCTAAATCTATAGCACTGACATGGCAGCATGTGGCAGGATGCCCAAGAGTAGAAATATCCACTCTGAGAGCATATGTATATATAGCAGGATTTAATCTGAGACGGGGAGGGGGGGTGGGGGGGTGGAGGAGGTGTGTATGTGTTTGTGTGCCAAAAAAACTTAAAAGTCTGGAAAAATGTACATTGGCTGGCTAAAAGTGGTTACAAATCTGAGGTATAGAAGTGCTGGGATTAGGGGAATTTCACTTTTTCTTTTTATGTACTTGTGCAGTATTTGTAATTCTACTTTATCACCAAGATATAGTTCCTTCATAATGTTAAGGAAGAAAAAAGATTATAAATGCCAAACAACTCAATCATTGACCAAAAAGAAGGAATGTGGTTAAAAGAATTGCTGTAAAAGAAGGGATAGATAATCTCTGCCTAATGAAAATTATAAACAAATAAGAAAAAAACCCCAGAAAAACCTGCCTCTTGCTACTGTTATTAATTTTCTCTATTTGGGATATTTATTTCAGTGATTTCATCCTGATTATTTTATTGTGTTTGATTGATAGTGTTTACTGGAGTTTAATGAAAAGTATTTTGTAAATATCTCTACTTGTGATTTATCCTTTGTGATGTCTTCCCAGTGAACTGACTGTGAGTGGAGAATTATAGAAATTAACTGGAAAGGAGATACAGATCTGGAAAGTAGACAGTGGCTTTGCTTATCCTCATGGGAAACCTTATTTCATATTTATAAAGTTTGAAAATTTTCCTATACTTCTTTCTGATTGTGCATTGTTGTTGTTACTGTTTTAATGAGAATTAGAACGAGCCAAACCAACCTGCTTCATTCCTGCTAGTACTAATTTAATTTCAAAGGAAATTGTTCAACCTTAGTAACTTAAGTGAATGTGGACAGAACCAGACTCTGACTCAATATGTCCAATTAATTGCTTTTAAACATTAAGATACATTCTTTAAAACACCCCACACATAACAAAAAAAAAAAAAAAATCAACCAGTAAAGAATGATTAGATGAGAAGTGAGATGACTATCATCCTCTGTTTACAAAACTCTGTGTAAGTTGACATTAATATTCGCCATCTAATCTGTTATAAATCAAGATTTATTGTAGAAATATACCAGTGATAGCACAATAACAAAGAAAACAGAATCATCTCAGGTTTTAAAATATACCTAACAAACTCGACCTCTTGCAAAATAACTTTCTTATTCAAAGTGGAACTGGGAATTGTTCAGCACACAATGAATCATCTTTTGGCAAGTACAATAGAATCTTTAGGGACATTTCACAGCCTCTTGTTCAATTGTTAGGATGTTTTTAGTTTTCACAGGTAGGGAAGCAGGTAGCTTGTATTGCTATCATCTTGTTGCTAAAATTGTATGGGTAAAGATTTTTCAGAGTTGCTGTTGCAATAGATCTGGGTTTTTTTTGTTTGTTTTTTTTTTTTTTTCCTTTCCTGTTTCTTTACTCAGAGCTGCTTTGTCTCTTAAAAACAATCTGGAATTTGTTACTGGAATTACTTAATGCTAATGTTTTCTGGTTTTACTATTTACCCAGGACTCAAATGTTAAACATTAATATGGGAAACTCCCTTTTCCTTACCAAATAGCCCAATGTTTATTTAACTGTTATTTTGCAAGAAGAAAATCTCATTTTTTTCTCTCCATGTTAATACTTTTCTTATTGACAAACACATTTTGCTTTTGTTTTTGCAGGAGGCTTCAGAGCTACCCTCGGATGATTTTGAAGTGACTGGGACTGCAGCAGCGGCATCTGAAGTGATTAAATATGAATACCATGTCTTATATTCCTGTAGCTACCAAGTGCCTGTACTTTACTTTAGGGCAAGCTTTTTAGGTAAGACTGGGTCTGAAGCTAAAAGTAAATTCATAACATTTACATATAAGGCAGAAAGCATATTTGGAAAATTATTCTCCAGAGGAAAAAAAATAGAGTTAAAAATAAGAAAACTGTGGGTGAGGTAAGGTTTTACCAGTAAATTTTCTCATGCTTCAGAAAGGGTATCAAGACTTCAGAGTGAATGATATCATCCCAGCCTCAAGTCTCATCTTCAGATTCTTGGCTTCCTGCCTGAAGTTGACTAAGCCCCCTGGCCCTTTTTTTTTCTTTACTTTAAACAAGTAGGAACAACTTAAAGCTACAATGTTTATTTACTTCTAACTATACAGTAAAAATTTCTTTGAATCTCAAATGATCCCATTAACTCAAAAGCCCCCCATGCCTCCTTCCCCAATAGCTGATAATTACTTTAAGAAATGTTTATCAATTAGCTTAAGCTGTATTTAAAAATAGCACTAACATTTCCTTCAGCCTCTATACATCTCCAGTGCTTTTGCTTCCTGCGATGCTGTTACTAAACTCATTCTCCTGCCAAGAAGGTGGAACACTCTGTCTCCTCGGAGGCCTTTGCTAATAAAGCTTATTTAATCAGCAGCCACATGGCATTCTCCCCTGCAGTGCAGCCACGACTCCCCACTAAAGTCCGCTGCCTAAGCCCAGTGAGTGCTAGGGTGCTCTGATACCCTGGCAGGGCCCCGAAATGAGCCCCCTGTCCAGCTCCCTCCCTGCCCTAGTTCTCCTTTTCTATCTGGCCTTATCAGTAGCATTTTGCATTTTGAACAACCTTCTAACTTTTTCTGGATAGCTAAGACATCTGAATTTAGCCAATGATATTTTATTTTTAATTAAAAAGTAGCTTAAGCTGCTTTGAATGTGTATTTGGTAGATTTAATCACTTGCTGCCTTATATTGTTTAATGGTCTCTAATTTTGCAGTGTTGGCGGTTTAACAAGCACTTAGGATTTAAAACACAAGAACAAATTCTCATAGACTCCCCGGTGAGAAGATTTTAATCTGAGGTGCAGTTCTTAAGAACTGACAATTTGGGGTAAATTTTCAACATGGGACATGGGGAATTGAGGACACTGATAGTTCACTAATGTACAAACTCTTGCTGCAAATTTATCCATATAATTATAACAAGCTTTTAAAACACTTATTGTGTTATAATTCTATTTGGTTTGGAGCCCAGAGGTTAAAGGAGGTTTCTTGTCAGTGAAATGTACTATGCGGGTGCAAAAAGTAGGAGCTATATTTATTATGCAGGGGGAGGAAAATGTCTTTCTTGGTTCTGGCTTGCGATAGCTCTACAAGCTAGGACCATCTAGATTCAAAAACAAGTCGTGTCTGCAGGTAGAGGAAATAGGACACTTCTTCAATACTGTACTTTCATATAATTAGTATTCACCATAAGCAGTTAATCACCAGAGAAGAGCTCCCAGAGACAAAACAAGTTGTTTAGCTTGTCAGCATTAGGGAATCAGAGGTGTTGAAACATGACTGCTTCTAGCTGGAAGTGGGTCTTGCCAAGGCCGGTGGATGAGCTCATACGTGTTCTTTGCTCTTATGTGCCAACAGCTCCCCTTACAGTACAGCACAGTAATTGTTCCTGCAAGGCCAATTATGTTTTAATGACATTAGTATACTTCCTATGATCCTTTCTTTATGATTTTCTATTCTTTAAAAAAAAAAAAAGCTAGCCTTCTTAGATTCTGTTTATATAATTTTAAGATGCTCTTCATTTAAAACCAAATTTATACGAGGCCTTCTTCATTCCCCCACTCCCATTCTGCGTTGTACAGAATGGGCATTAGGCATTTTAAAATTCATTTCGGTCCAGAATTCATTTAGTGCTTGTTCAGGTACATTAAAAAATCAAATTTAATTTTTGCAAAGAGTACTAACTGTTTTCTGGCAGAGAAACATGAAAAATGGTTCTTTTCTTTATCATATATTCTAATAATTTCCTTTTTCTTCTCCACCAAACTTAACCTCATGAATATTCTAAAAATGTATGTCCCTTTACTATGGAGTCGTAATTTTTCATTTATTCTCCTTAGTCCATTACCTTTTCTGGGATATCTGATTATTCTGGCCTATCATCTATTTGTTAAACAAATCTCTTGTCAGTGTGGTGAATGGATTCCTCACGTCTTCCTCTTATTCCAGGTCCAGATTTTTCTTTGTCTCATTTCTAAGAGAGTTCCGACCTAGAAAGAGGATGACTGTAAAATTTCTTGCCCAGGGGTCTTTTTTTTTGCTTCAAAAATAGTTCACTTAGCCTTGTTTTTGACAGATATTTAGAATTTCTTTTGCATTTGATTGTTAATAAAAATTAATTTCTGTGCTTTGTTCTGAATTTTCTTCCTGTACTCCCCCTCTTTTTTTTTTTTTATAGCAAAAGCAAAGCAAGTAGTAAATAGTTCCTATTTAAATAGACATTACTCTTTCTTATATCAGCTGGTTTAGATTTCAGGAGAAATCTTTATTTCATTTCTTGAAATGCGAATATGTTGGACTATGAATTCCTCCTATTCCTCTATATGGTCCAGTGTCCACCAGGTCAACTGCTGCCCCGAGATTTAGCTAACATGCCCTACTCTTGTCACTGCTACGTCATGTCATGTGACATCACACAGTCTGCAATTACCCAAGTTGCATTCTATCAGAATTCCTTGTTTTCTTGTCTTCTATAAGATGGTTAGCTAGAAGGTAGGGCCTCAGGGTAAAAGGAGGAGTAAAGGAAATTAATGTTGAGTGTCTACAAAGTGAGAAGCATGGTTTATGACCCTGTGTGTATGGGAGCTGTATATAGCTTATTCAACTGTATTAATGAGTGTTTATTAAGTGAGCCAATAATGAGGAATTTCTGACCATTTTGAAAACAGCCTAAAGACTGAGACTATGTGATGGTACCTGTTCCAATTGCTCTGATGGGTTCTAAGGAGGAAGTAATGCTGTTGTCAGGAGACCCAGCACCTAAACTATCTATATATCTTTACTCTTTAGTCTGAAACTTTTCAGAAACTGTAGGGTTAGTGGAGTATGAAAAATAGAATGTCCTGAGGACTCAGAAGTGGGCATCCAAACTAGCTCAGCAGCTGCTTCACTTCTATAAACACATATTTTTATGTGATCCTGAAAGGCAGACAGCTAGATTGAGGCATGATTCTGCTTCTGGTTGCCTCTCATTTCTATGCGCAGTTCCCAAGGGAGTAACATGAACTTAGGAGAAGAAGTAAGGCCAGTGCTGTGGCTGCC
Source organism: Otolemur garnettii (assembly GCF_000181295.1). Classification (NCBI taxonomy): domain Eukaryota; kingdom Metazoa; phylum Chordata; class Mammalia; order Primates; family Galagidae; genus Otolemur; species Otolemur garnettii. The sequence continues at coordinate 16,060,341 of NW_003852412.1, forward strand.
ACCTGCCATTCTAGCACTCTGGGAGGCCAAGGGGGGAGGATTGCTTGGGCTTAGGAGTTTGAGACCAGTCTGAGCAAGAGCAAGACCCCATCTCTAGAGGGGATAAAAATAGAAAAACTAGCTAGGCATTGTGGTAGGTGTCTGTAGTCCCAGCTACTTGAGATGCTGAGGCAGAAGGATTGCTTAAGCCCAGAAGTATGAAGTTGCTCAGGCTATGATGATACTACCACATTATACTCTACCTGGAGCAACAGACTGAGACTCTATCTTAGAGAGGAGAGAGAGAGAAGAAAGAAGTCCTTCTTTCCCAATGTTCTGTTTTTCTCTGTCTCTCGTCACTGTAGTTTTGGGAGGGATAGTGGGACACAGTAATATTATTTGCCTCCCAGCAGTGGGTGAGAGGTGATCACACTTCCATTGGATAATAGTAAACAGCCTCTGAATTGTGCTTTGTAGTTTAGGAGCTCCATTTCCACACAGAGCATTGACATCTTCAAGGGCATGCTGCTTTTTTTCTCTCTAACTATTTTTAAAGCACACTGTATTAAAGAATTATTTATATCATACCAAAGCCTTCTATCTACTCTCCATCATTCTCATCATTCCACAACCCTTTTATGTCCCATTTTCCCTTTGGGGGCTTGGCTTTGATGAAAAACTGGTGGTGTTAGAAATATGGTAAAAACCTTAGGCATACAGGGGCTTTTGGCTTCACCAGAGTCCTAGGCTTAAAAATCTCCCCTTACATTGTAACTAGTGATTTCTATATTTATTTCTACTTGAATTCTGATTTATCTCTTCCCTATATCTTTTGTTTTCCTTTGTTCTCGACTGAAAAAATAGACCAGTGGTTCTTTTCATTTTCAAAATATTTAATTCTTTGGCTAACATATGGGTTCTTCTTGGGAACCGTTTTGATATATTTCTTTAATTGATCAGAAAGAGTGCTTTGGAATAGAGAAGGAAGCATTTCTTCCATTTAGCAACTGAATGTCCTTTCTGGAGATCCATTCTATTATTGACCCAGAAAGTCAGGGTATAGAATTAAAAATGTAGCCCACATTTTTCGTGTGAAAGATTTGTCCACTTTTAGAGGCCTGAAGGATGTTCATGGAGAAACAGAGTAAAAGAAATAATCAAAGAATAATTCCTTTTTAAAGGCAGCATGAACCAAACCAAGATAAAGGCCAGGAGAAAGACAGAATAATGGAAGTTTTGGAGTTAAAACAGTGTATAAAACATCCAAGAGGAAGAGGAAGAGGGTTGTCCAAGGTTTGGAACACAAAGCAGTCTTTGGAGTAACAGAGTGATAGGAAAACAGGAATAATGAGGATTGGAGGAAGCTGAAGATTGAAAGTGGAATATTCGTAGCTCTGCTGAACAACTTCCAAAGGCTATTCATGGGTTAGGTCCCATAAGAAAGGATAGAAAAGACTGTAAAAAGAGAGGAGAGTGGGTGCCAAGCTGTAGGAGCCAGGAAGAGCATGGCATATTCTGAGAAGTGAGAGGCCAGTTTGTATTAGGTGTTCCTTTAGGATGGGTTATAAAAGAAATGGTTGAAAAGATACATTGAGGTCAAATTATGGAAGAGATAATGGGTGGGAAGAGACTGGAGGATTTAAGGAAAAAGTGAAGGAGATTGAGCAGAAGTACATGAAACCAGTGGAGGGATTTCCTAGAAGTTATGACTGAGCAAGAAGAAAAGAGGAATAATTAAATGATGAGAATGAAATTTGAAAAAAGGGAATTGGCTTTTTAAAAGTTATTATTACTAGCATTATTATATTTTAAAAATAGTAACCTCTTAGAGAAAATGAGCTGGAAGAATATATTTTCAGGAAAAATTACTGTTGCCCCCATACAGTGGAAGCTAGGGCAGCTTGTTGCACAGAAAGAAAAAAGTGAATCAGAGAGACTTAAAGAATGGGGCAAAAATGATTCTAGCTAAACTATTACAATAAGAAGAAAATAGAGAATAATTTGATATCTAATTTAATTTAAAGTCTTATTTGATTGTAAAGAGTCTTGAAGAAAGTATATATATATATATATATATATATTTGTACTATACTTAAATTTAGATAGATAATAAATCTCGCCAAAATCACAATGCACTGGAATGTGAATTTTGGTGGATTAAAAAGAGATTAAATGAGATACAATGAACAAACAGTGAACATTATTAAGAAAAATAATGAAAAATTATTTAACTAATACAAATATATTCAAACTGACAAGTCCAAATAATAGAGAGAATGTAATGAGAATTATTTATTGAACCATGAGAAAGTTTGAAACATTATGGGTAGTTAGGATAGAGGTTGGATGCTGGGTTAGAACATATGATAGGAAAAGAATCTGATTGAACAAATTAAGCCCTGGTTTAAAAATGTCCTAAAGGAAAGGTACTAAAGGAATTTGTAAGAAAACTACAGAAATAGCTAATTAGCTAAAAGGTTCATGCTAACCTGTGTTAGTAAAAACACCACATATACAAAAGCAAGAGATTACAAATGGACCCAGAGGCCTGGAAGAAAAAAATGAAAAGTAAATAAATTTATTTTCTTAACTTGTAAGAGACTATATTTTAGTTTCCCTGGATAGGTGAATATTTGTGCCTCCTTAGGGTAGAAATATCTCTTTGCTTATTATTAGCAAAATTGTTCCTATTTGAAACATCCTTGAAAATATCCATGAGTGCCTACTGTGTGCACAACACAAACTCATTAACCTATTCGATGGGTATTTGGAAACAAATCTCTCCCAACTTAGACCTCATTTATTATTTTTCTCTTCCTTTAAAGTCATCAAAGTCTATATGTTAGGTGCTGTGTTGAGAAGGCAAAGACTACCTTCTCCAGGGGAAGGGGACCAAATTGGATCGTGGCATAAGGATAATCAAAATGCTAGTACAGAAGTAATAGGTTCATGTTTGGGGAATATTGAAGTTGGAGGGAAGCCTGGAGTCCAAGTGTCTGTGTACTGGAGTACCAGACCAAGAGGTTAGGCTCAAAACTTCAGAATACTTTGGGTAGGATTAAAGGTATAGTGTCTTCTTCAGAAGCAGCAGACCTTAGGCTGTAGATATCTGTCTGGAAGTATAGTCTTCAGATGTCTTGATTAATATAGTAACAATCTCAGGGTTGATGTCTTAGGGATTTTGCAGACCCAGTGTTGCTTTTCTTGGGACAGTTTCTGATTCAGAGATTCCTCAAGATGTTTTTATATGTATTTCTACTCAGGTAAGTGTTTAAGCAACGGCTATAGCATTGCTCATATTATTACACAGTGCGGGGACAGTTTAAGATGACTCAAAATTGCTCCCTCTGTGCTGTTGAGCCTGTCTCATAAAAATGGGTCATAATACACTACTTTCTCATGTAATTAAAAACCATCTTATGTTAACTTTTCTACTCCAAATTACTAGATAATATATAGCATTTAAAAAAATTTGGGATGAAATTTTGAAAATACTTATTAAACACAACTTTTAAACTATCTATTTATGTCATATTAGCTAGATACACTTGGTGGGGACTAATTTAACCTGACCATCATGGACAGAAAAGGATTTACTGAAAGGTAGATCATAGACAGCTGATAGAAGTGGAATGACAAGGTGAGGGCATGTCTTCCTCCCTTTAGCTTTAGTGATGGGAAGTTGGGGCTCTGCCTTCTATTTCCTTTGAAATTTCTTTCCCAAACTGGAAGTGTGTTTGGATACTGAGAAATCAAACATCCACTATATATTTAATGCTATGGATTTATATGACTATGAGAGTGTTTAAAAACATAAATGCAGAACATTTAGTCTTTATTCTTAAAATTGTACTAATTGGTCTAGAAATAATGTTGGTTTTTCATCTATTCATCCATTTGAAAATAAAGTAGAACTTCCATCATTGACCACTTTCCTACAATGACCACCTCCTTAAGTTGACCTACTTTTCATTGACATGTACCACCACATATGTGTATCAGTGTATAACAGTAGCCTGGTTCCTCATGTTGACCACCTTTCTGTGTTGACCAGTTTGTTACAATCTCTTGAGTGGTCAACTTACAGAGATTCTACTGTATTTATGCACAGGCTTGAAGATGTTTCTGAAATCAATAAAGGAAATCAGAGATACATGATGCTCTCCAGGAGCTTACAGTCTAATAAGGTATCAAAACAGGTCTGAAAGTACAGTATGATAAGACCAATTTCTTAGAAAGATAAAAATTGGCACCAGGGCTCATAGAGTTGTAATTACCTTGAACTGGAAGGATCAAGAGAGGCCTTTGCTGGACATGGGATTTGTCCATGCAGTGATGAGGGACAGAGCAAGCCAGGCCTAGGGAGAAAAACATGAAGGAGAAAGTTCTAGATACTCTTAGGGTAAGTGGTGTTGGTCGAGACTAGTTGTAGCACCAATACCACCACCACAGTTAACGTGTGTGTATCACTTTACAGTTTACAAAGAGCGCCTGTATGCAGAGACACATACAGCATAGTGGTGAAAAACACAGGATCTAGAACTAGAAAGCCTGGGTTCTGACTCCTAGCTCTGCTCCTTACTGACTGTGTGACCTTAGGCAGGTTATTGAACTATGTTTTTATTCTTTTGTTCACCATTTGAAAAAAATAATTGAGATAATAATACCTATTTCATGGAGTCTTGAGGACTGTGAGCTCTTATATCAAGTGCAGCATGGCATATAGCACCTTTCAGTCCTGCTAGCTGAGTTATGTGCTTTGATCCCCACAATAACATTAGTAGGTAGGAACTATTTTTATCCTTATGTGTAGACAGAAACACTGAGCACTCAGAGGGTTAAATCAGGGGTCCTCAAACTTTTTAAACAGGGGGCCAGTTCACTGTCCCTCAGACCATTGGAGGGCCGGACTGCGGGCCCCAAGTCAGCTGTTAAGCAGGACAGGCAATGGCGGCAAAAACACCCGGCGGGCCAGATAAATGTCCTAGGTGGGGCGCAGTTTGAGGACGCCTGGCTTAAATGATTTATCCAAGGGTACAGAGAAAACTATGGAGCTGCAACTCAAACTCTACAGACTATTTTTTAGTGCATGACACTTTTATCCAAATACCTGAAATTTAAGAAATATATGAGTTAAATTAATTAATTGGCATATATAAGTAAAAAGAAGTTGCCAAAAAGTCTGTATTTGGAGGATTTTATTTTGATTTCTTGAGATTAATAAAGATACAAAGTGCTAAAATGTTTGCAAGAATAAATAAAAATGAACAGAATTAGCCAGGATGGTAGCTAATGTGAACATACATGAACAACTACATTCATTTCATAACACAATAGAATTTTCTCACTGAAGCAAAAATGAATTTTCTCCTTTGGTGGAGCTTCATCTCTGTCTTACTGTGGAGTATGACATGAATTTTTATATCCTTCAAAGTGCTATTGAAGACAATATATTGAATAATAACATATTTCAGTGTGAAAAAATCCTTGCTTTCCTAGTAACCACATCAGAACATTCTTCTTAAGCTTACTCTGAACAATTTATACTCTTTCTGATCTTCATTTTAGGGGTTAAAAAGTTTTAGTGAAACCATGCACGGTAAGGGTAAAGGTGACTTCAGTGTGCTTGCACTAGAGTTAGGTGGTGCTAGTGCAATATCTCATGCTGTTATTGGATTCATGAAAACTAATAGCCCTGAGAAATTTAATTTAGAAAGCTGCACATTTTGAGTAATATATAGATTACTTGACATGTGGGTTATTATTCAATTGAGAGATTTTATATGAAAATGTTAAATTAAATGCTACTGGCAGTTGCTAAAGATTGTACTTTTTAATTATTCTATTTTTCACCTAATATCTCTTCCTCTTTTGTCATTGACATTTTAGATTACTGACAGAACATTCCTTTAGTTTAAATGTGTTTTATCATTGCAGGTAATATGGGCACATAGTAGTCAAAAAACAGTTGGTAAATAAGTGAACTCAGTTTGCCATGCTCACTTTGTAGGTTCTTGCTGGAATTATTTTGGCTTTGACTTCAGATTTTCAAGTAATCAAAGGATTTTATTGAGCTTTTCAGCCTCAATGTGATTAATGAGATTTCTAAGCATGTTAAAATTGGTGCTATCGAGTATCTTGGTTCTGAAACTAGGGAATTGTTGATTGAGTATGTTCATGTCTCCTGTGACTGAGGCCAGACAGAAAATACAGACTCTCTTATCATGGCTTAAAGTTTCTGATTGAAGATAATTTGATGCGAACATGTGGGCAAATAATAATGTGTTTCACGTGCTTCACCAAGTATTTATGTCCACATTTTAATTTTAGGTTAAAGTTTGGAGTCTTCAGTTTTTATAAATAGATGACTGTGTAAATGTCTTCAATATATGTCTATATTTTGGTTCTTTATGTATATATTTGGCTATTCCAAAGACTTCAAAAGACTTCAGTGGGATTTCTAAAGACTTCATTTTGTTTTTGAAATAATTACAGTCACAATCATATTTGAGTGCATTTTAGGTATCAATAATGCATGCAGGATTTTGAAGACATTGCTTGATTAAGTCAATTGTTTTGTATAAAACATCTCAAAAGCTATTTTATGCTTGTGTTTGCTCATGAAAGTGTGAAGTATGACTAGCAAACTGGTGATGAAGGCTTGGGAAAGAGAACCCACATCATACCTTTTAAGGTCATTCTTTTTTTTTTTTTATTAAATCATAGCTGTGTACATTAATGCAATCATGGGGTACAATGTGCTAGTTTTATATACAATTTGAAATATTTTCATCAAATTGGTTAACAGGTCATTCTTGTTGTAGAGACAAAACTGTGTTTACACAGGTATTCTACAGTGTAAGTGGTAAACAGAGAGACTCACAGAGAGACAGAGGAAGAACAAAATTATAGACTTTTGCCAACCATACTGGGATTACTCAGCAACATATTTGGGAACTGCTGGTTTTGAAAACTTGGTTTAGTCTTCGTGGCTAAAAGTTGGCAGATGGATAGCCATCAAAGGTGAATTTGTCTTGAGATGACAAAATCATTTGGATCCAAATATAGGGAGTAAAATGAGTATAATTTTTTTCCTTTGATCAAATCCTGTTTGGTACCACAGAGTAATTAGTCCCTTGTCTAGCTGTGAAGGCAATTCCAGAGGAGGAGTTCTATGGACAGTGTTATAACCTCGCTGGAATAAACAGTTGTTGAATAGTTAGGTAACTTCAACAAGTGACCATTTTGAAAAACAGTGGTCTTTTGAATATTTTAAGGCCTGATATGTTTATTTTAAATACTCAAAATTTGAACCTTATAATCCCACAAGACCTAGCGTGCTACTAGCAGGAGGTGCCTACCATAGAACCTCAAGAAATGCTGAAGAGGCGGGGCATGGTGGAGAGGAAAGAGGAGGGGAGGGAGAAGAAGATACTTGTCCACGCAAAAACCTGTAGGTAAATGTTCATAGCATTGTTATTCATAATGGTCCAAAAGCGGAAACAACCTAGTTATCCACCAGTTGATGAGTGATAAACACAATGTGCTATTGTAACACGATGAAATGTAATTTGGCTATAAAAAGAAGTGAAGCACAAATACGTGCTACAACGTGGATGAACCCTGAAAACATTATGCTCAGTGAAAGAAACCAATTACAAAGACCATGTATTGAATGATTCCATTTCTTTCAAATATACAGAATAGACAGATTCATAACATCAGAAAGTAAATTTGTGCTTTCCTAGGACTGCAGACATTGGGTGGGTGAAAGTGAGGAATGACTGCTGCTCATGGATTTGGTTTTTTTTTTCTTTGGGGTGATGAAAATGTTCTAAAGTTGATTGTGGGGATGGCTGTACAACTCTGAATAGTTTTGAATTGTACACTTTAAGTGGGTAGATTGTATGTATGTGAATTACATTCTGATAAAGCTGATGGCTTTAAGTATTAGTGACCTTCAAACAGTGCTAGTGACCCCTGGCCCCTTCCCCACCTCTGTGGTCTTTCCACTGGTTGGTTGGTCCCACTCCCTGGAATACTACTGTGCCTCCCAGTGACTTTCTCACTGAAGTCTAAAATTGCAGGTCCACTCCTGGTTGGCGTTCTCTAGTCTGCTCTACTTTTTCTTTTCACCATAGTATGTATCACCCCCGACTTACACACAGTTTACTCATGTACTGTGTTCATCGTTTACCACCTAAGCCCACCTACAATGTCACCTCCATGAAAACGAGGACCATTGTTTTTTTTCACACGAGCTTAAAGAAAATACCTGGCATATAGTAGGTGCCAAATTATGTAAACATGTATTTCTAAAATTAACTATTTATCTCATTACCCCAGAGAGAATCTTGATGTGGGGGGATTATTAGTTCTTTTGATTTGAAGTAAAACAGTTATTTTTCACTTTGACTTAGTAACTTCACTCCAAGGAATTTATCAAAAGAAAATAATTCAAAGGAAAAAAAATTGTTTTGGCTTACTCTGTTACCACCTTGTGCCAGCTATTATTTCAAAGTTTATAATAATTTAATGACCAACCAATAAATTATGGTCCATCATCTTAGTATTATATCACATAACCAGCAAAACCCTAATGATAACTTTTATGATTTTTTCTATAATCTGTGGGGGGTTTTGTTTGTTTTTAGAGATGGAGGTCTTGCTATGCTCTTATGTGTCCATAAAGTTTGTGTGTAACTTAAAAGCAATAGTTTACTATTTTAAATTACACACAAACTTTATGGTCACCCTGTATTTCAGGTTGTACTAAAATTCCTGGGCTCAAGCAATCCTTCCATCTCACCCTCTCCAGTAGCTGGAGTTGCAGGGCTGAGCCACTGTACCTGCATAGTGATGGCAGTTTGCCAAGGCTTGCATTCCAGTTATAAAGGCTGGAAATGATTAATGTATAAACAAGTAAGATAGTTTCAGAGGTTGATACTTGTCATGAAAAAAGTACAACAGGGCAAAGGATTAAGGTTTGTACGAGCATGTGGTGGGACAGAGTTGACATCTGACTGAAGGCTGATTCGCAGGGAAGAATGGTAAAGCAGGTCAGTCACCAGGGTCTAGAGTTCCAAAATGTTTACCATAGAGGAATAGAGCATGGTGCCCAGCATAGGAAAAGTTAGTTTAGATTTATGTTTGAAGCTAATGAGGATGAGGATCAAGCATTGGAAGACATGGGCCTGACAAAGGCTATTGTTAGAGGCTTAAATCTTAAACTCCAGTGCAGTGGGAATGGAGTGGAGAGCGCAGCTGCTAGAGAGATTTAGAATATAATAATGGGCCTTTTTTTTTTCCATCATAACATAGAAGGTCAAGAAAGAGAGAGACATCTAGAATAATTCTTGGGTTTCTGGTTTTGTAGCATGTGTAGGGAATAGAACAAATACATAGTGAAGTATCAATATGGTGAGTTTGTTGTATATTTTTATCATTTATTAAAAATACTTGTATTACTATAATTTTTAGAATAAGTTAAAATCAATGATACATAGAAATGCATTTCTACTAATTGGTCTGTTTTTATTAAATGACATAGAAAGAGCCTAGATACTATGAATGTGACATTGTCTTTAAAAAAATAAACAGTAAGAAAAGGGAAGACTGTAGAAATTCTTCATCAGTTAAGAAGTATTTATTTTTGTGACATAAGTAGAAGCACATTCAATGTTTATGTTTGGAAATTATTTTTGACTCCTTTAAGATAATCTATAGATCAGGTTGACCAGATCATTTTTTAATTCCTGTACTCTAAGGTGTTCAATTTTTTCACTAGATTCAGTGTTGTCTGAAAACTTACTGCACATACTCTCAATTTTAGCATCAAATCTGATGAAAATTCTATAACGTTTGTTCTGAGTCTCTCCACATTGTTGCTAGGATGCTTATTACTGCATTTTGTATGAATGTTTCCAGCAGAGTATGCAGTTTTTTGACAGTGGATAATATCCAAGCCATTTACTCCATATTTAGATTGTTGACTGAAATATCTTAAGGAATAAAATTAAAATCATTACTGATTACCAGATATTAAACCCAGCATCCTTTTCTAGGTCTGCAAAGCTTTCTCTGTGTTAGAGGAAATAAAGTTTAGGAAGGCATTCTTTCATTTGTCATTATTCAGAGAATATTTATAACACATTTGCAATGCCTCTGCCCTCAGAGGCAGCACGGAATAGCAGGAGAGCGCTGGTGAGTCTTGAGATCTGGCTTCTGACTTCCTTTCAGTCATGAACTGGCTACAGAATTTTGGCAGATACATATTTCCTGAGACTTTGGTTGATTATTTATTAAATGAGTAGTTATACAAGCTCTAACATTTTATTATCCTAATAAAGGCATTTGATTCCTTTGAACATTGACATGTAAAAATCATTCTGAAAGCATGTCATCCTTTCATAATTTGATTGTTTCATTTGCTATTTGACACTGAAGTATGTAAGATGTTATTTGCCTCTTCCAACATTAGTACACACATACACACACACGCAAACACACATGCACAAGCATATTTTGAAGATATGTAGTGCTTCTCTTAAGAACAGAGTTTGGCCTTATTCTGTAAATGTGTTCAGAAAACAATATAACACACATACTGAAGGCAGCTTGTTTTTAACTTGTAGCTAAACATGACATTCAAATGTTAATTGGATGAATAAATCTTGTTCATTTTACAGACATGGAAATGTCAGTGGAATAAAACTATTTATCACAAGATAATGGTCTCCTGCCACCAGATAAATGCCAAGATGAAGATACTTATTGAAAATGTATCAAAATATTCTATTGCTATTTATTGAAAATAAAGGTTGAGGAAAAGTTCAACTTTTCAGGTCAAACATGAGGAATGCCCTGCGTATGGTATTTGTATATTACTGTATCAAAGACAGTGTGCGTGGAATAGAAACATGGGAAATTCTAAGAAATAACAGTCGAGAAATGAGTCTTTTAGCTTTGAGAACCACTGAAATAGTGAAGTAAGGACTTAGGGAAGATACCTAACAATTACCAAGCTCTTATTATGTACCTAACACGGTCCTGTTCATTTACATAAGCCTCATAAGAACAAAATTTGAAAAGGATTGTTATTTTCATTTTTCAGGTAAAGTTAATAGCAAAATAACATAGTCACACAAAGAGAAAGCACCAACACCAGGATTTAAACAGCGTGGACAGAGGCTTTGCAAATGTTTTTAAAATATTTACTGAATAATGATAATCTAGTGCTGTTTCCCTGACACCCTACATTTCTACTCATACTCCATATGTCTAAATAAAGAAAGTGATTTTTGGCTTTTTGAAGTTCTTAAATATATTATCACCCCAATCTTTTTTTTTGCATCTGATGACCAAATACTTTTTTGGAGCTAGTGATTCAGTATTCTAATGTGTTTTGTTTGAGTAATATCATCCATTTGCCTAAGGAAAAGGCACACCCTTAAGTCTTAAGGACTTGATAGCTCTCAATGGGCCAAGTAGTGCTAAATTCTAGCGTGAAGACACCTTCTTTCCATTAGTGTGTGGTTTGAAATCTGTAGGTAATGAGGATGCACGCTTTGTCTCTCTGCTTTTTTTTTTGCCAGAATTTAGATACCTAGTTTTCCACTTACCTTGTGTATTTTGTAAGTGTCATTGTGGTCTTCATAAAATCCATTATTTGGATGGTTACAGAATAGAGACGGATAATCAAAACTACTTAAACCAATAAAAGAAGAATTATTCCTCCCCAAAGCTTTTACTAATCTCTTCACACCAAGCCCTTTTCAAGTCCCTTCATCCCAAACAGCCCCATTAGCACTGGGTGCTAATATCTCCTCTTGACTGTCAGCCAACTGCAGTTTTCTTTGGGGAGAGACCACTCTCTCTCTAGTTAGTGTTTTAGCTTTTGATGTACTTGTCATAGTTTCCCCAGTGACAATAGGCTCCTGAGTAGGAGAAATTGTGTGTTTTCCTTCTATTCTCCATGGTACCCTGCAGGAGCGATTTGGACATTGCAGGTGCTCAAATCATGAGACAGCGAAGGAAGCATGAGTTGGGGCTCCAGGTTTGAGGAGTAGAGGACGCTCTAAGACTTCAGAGGCAGCCCTGCTGCTGCCTTGTGAAGATGGGGGTCTATTTGCCTGGTCCTTTGCCTGTGCTTCTGTCTATCTGTTCTCTCTGAAACACATTTTAAAATCTTTTGGATGTTATTTTTTTGGTAAAATTCCTAGAAGTAACGAATGAGCAGATAATTTAAATGCTAAATAGATACAAAGAAGAGAAGCCTAAATGTTTAAACTCTGCTCAGGAAGAAAATAGTAATTCACATAGGATTCCTTACATATGTAGTAGTATAGATTTGTTTTAAAAGTTATAATACTCCATTTTGCCTCATTGCACTCCTGAAAGCAAGATGGGACACCAGCAGCTCTACTGGAGCTACCAGTGAAAATTTGGCCAGGGTTCTTGCTCTTGCCACATGTGTTCAAACCAGCATGGTCTGATCCGGAAGCACGGCCTCAATATGTGCTGCCAGTGCTTCTGTCAGTACGCGAAGTACATCGGGTTCATTAAATTGGATTAAGTAATCTTCCTTGAATGGATTATCCAACGGGACGCAATGAAAGAAACCATGCTAACTCAGTACATATACATATGGCCGATACATGTTAAAAAAAAAAGTTATAATACTCTTCCAAGAGCTCTAGATTGACACCAAGTACCATTGTGTCACATGGATTGCTAACTCAGTCTTTACCATGCACTTTCACAGATGGGAGACCTTTAACTCTGAAGGACATATGGGAAGGAGTCCATGAGTACTATAAGACACGGCTGCTCCAGGGACCTTGGGACACTATCACCCAGCAGGTTAGAGTATGTTTCATTTTATTGAGTGTGGTCCTTTCCCTCTGCTCATCTTTTCATCTGTTTTCCTCTCCTTCACTTTTTCCTCTACATTCTTACAGATTTCAGCTCAAGATATTTTCCTTAAAACACCTTCCCAGCCCAGTCATGGCTTAGTCTCCCTACTATAAGCTCTCATAGTATCTGTCATTTTCCTTTGATAGTGCTTACCATAATTTAAAATTTGGATGATTTTTTAAAAAAGTAATGTCTGTCTTTTCTGCTATATAAATGCTCCTTGACTTACAATGGGGTTATTTCCTGATAAACTCATCATTAAGTGGGAAATATTGTTCACTCAAAAATGCATTAAATATACCTAACCTACCAAACATCATAGCTTAGGTTGGCTTACCGTAAACATGCTCAGAATGCTTATATTAGCCTACAGTTGGGCAAAGTCCTGTAACATTAAGATAGGGTGACCAGACATCCCGCTTTTGGCGGGACAGTCCCGCTTTTCAACAGTTTGTCCCACGTCCCGCAGCATTTTTAAAAAGTCCCGATTTTTGGAAAGAATGCATGAATGGGCGGGAAAACAAGAAGAGAATATACGGTTTCCGGCTGCCATGTGGCTATTTTGCCAGAATATGAGTTTTATATTATTTTTGTTAATTTTCTAATGTTAAACTGTAATAATAACAAATAATTGCTGAGAAGTGATTATCGAGAACTGTTTATCAAAGTTTGCATTGTTGTCAGGCCCTGCCCTGCCCAGTCCCCTGTCCTGCCCCGCCCCTGCCCCACCTCTTGGCCATGTTGTCCCGCCTTACCAATGTTAAAATCATTAAGCCCATCTTACAATAAAGTGTTGAATAGCTCACGTGATTTATTAAATGCTCTACTGAAAGTGAAAAACAGGATAGTTGTATGGGTGCTTGAAGTATGGTTTCTACTAAAACAGGTGTATCACTGTTGTGCCATCGTAAAGTTGAAAATTCGTGAGTTGAACCATCATCTGTCTGGGATCTCTCTTGGGTTTGCCCCATGTGGGGAAACTGTTTTCCTCTCCATTATCTATCCCGTACTAGTGTAAAACTGAGGGTAGGTGCTCAATAAAAATGTATCAAGTAAAGGAAAATAGAAACTGAGTTGGCAAGATATACTAAGAAATACATGATTTAGCTTGTGTCATCTATAATGTTTCCAAGTTTTACTCATAGGTACATTTGCAAAGATAATGAACTTTTGATTAATACTAGGTTTGCAGTAGTGATTTGCAAAAGTAGAGAAAAATAGATCTGCAAAAGTAGAAAAAGTAGATTTGCAAAAATAGAGAAAATAGATCCGTCAATCATATAAGTCATCATTACTGCCTTGCTAAAATCAGCAGTTAATTATTTTAGAAATTTAAAAATACTCATCACCTTGCAACCAATCATGATCTCCTTAAAAATAATTTTTACTTATATTAAAAATCTTATTTTTTTCAAATAAGCTTAATGAAAACTTCCTTTAAAACTGACTATCAGTCATTAGAATTTTTATGCCCTCTTATGTGTTTGATTGTAATGATAGTTTACCTCCTAATCAACATAAGAATTCTTAGCATCCCATAAGCAATTCTCTGACAGTGACTGCAAGTGACCATTTTCTAGGTTTTAATTGAGGACAAAACTAACTTTGAGTGTATGTATCTTTCACATTGACCCTCAAAATAGTCTTTTCCTTTCTCTTCCCACTATTTCCTCTTAGAGCAAGCCTGTGACCTCACCTGGCACAATTAGTAAAGCTTCTATTGCCAATCTTCTGCTCCTGGTCATACCTTTTTAACTCCTGCTGTGTTTACTTACCATGCTCAGACCTGTGAGAGCTCTCTAGGGACCCTGGGGATGTGGTCTGAATGCCTTGCCTGGGCGAGAGTGGCTGCCATTTCCTGGCTCCAACTTTCCCTTTTATATTCTGCTCCTCCATTCTACACAGCTCTTGCCAAACTTGGCTATCCACTTCCCTGTACGCATCTTGTTCAGTGTGTTCTTGGAATTTGTTCCAGGTCTGACGCCTTCCCTCTTTTTTCTATCTGCATATTTCCTACATATTCTTTTGTGTGTTTCTTTCTCTGAAACCAATTCAACTCACAAAAGTGGCCCCCTCTGAAATCCAAGTTCAGTGGACCAGGCATACATGGTTGCTATGAAGAAAGGTAATGTGACATGTAAGCAAAGCAGCCCTAAAGATTTTTGGCAAGAACATTTTATTGTATGCAAACTATTTTAGATTAACTTTTAAGTATGTCCAGGTAAATGGCAGGAACTTCAACTTCTACTGTCTTATTTATGACCACAAGCTGTCCAAAAATGTGTGCTACAGAGGCAAATCCACAGGACCCAGGTTTGCTTGTAAAAGTCAGGGATGAGGGCAAAAGATGGAGAAAGAGAGTATCCAAATATGTCTACTTAACTTTGCACCTTTTTCTCAACTCCTTCTCAGTGAACTTTTTCCATTATGCACTGGAGCCCAGTTCTTATCCTTTTCCTTCACTACTAGTCCTATTATTAATCTCCTAAATGCAAACCTATATAGCTCAATTTCTGGTGGTCTGTGTCATTTTGGTGTTATAATTCTGTTCTGACTCATGACACAGGAACAAAATTTTGAATTCAGCTAAATTTTCTTAGTTTCCTAAGAAAATCAATGTTGCCAATCAATTTCTTTCCACGGATAGAACTCCTAAGGTGTTAAACCAATCAAATGAACCAATCTGTACATTGAGTGTTTTTGATAGAACTGATTGTCTTTCAATTTATAGGCATGTGAGTGTCACACAGACAGCCTGTTAGGTACTATGTTTTTCCTACCTATCATAGTGTCGGAGTTACTATTACTAGTACTAATACTATTACTATTACTAGTAGTAATACTATTACTATTACACTGTCTGAGTGTCACATAGACAGCCCATTAGGTACCGTGTTTTTCCTACCTATCATAGTGTGGTAGTTACTATTACTATTACGATACTAATACTATTACTATTTCTAACACCATGACTGGTGGTCATGTAATAGGAGGGATTTCGATATGACCACACTGTGTACAACTGTATAATTTAGATGTTCTTTGGAATAGTGGGATTTTATCTATAGACAGGCATCCCACTTTTAATAACAATACTTAAGCTTTAGAATTGCTCATCATAGTGCATGTCTAGTCATTAAAGACCAAGTAAGGGAAACTCATTTGTTGCCATTGCACTACTTGACATTGAAAGTCATCGTGAATATTTCCTTTGGAAGTCTGGGCTCTTAATCTCAGATCGGTTAGTGAGTTGATATCTATGTCCTCTTCTTTGCTTGAGATCTTTAGGAGAGTGGGTCTTCATTTTTTGTAAACTCTTGTGTAGAGAAAAAAACAATGTGTCCTCAGTGGGATGGAGGGGGCAGAATATAATACAGCACTAGGGAAGAATAAGCTGAAGGGACAGTGGTAGTGGTGCCAAATAGTAGACCCCATTGTGCAGAATTATACTAAGGAATCAGAGGCTTGCAGACTAAAAATGATAATAATAGCCTGCCCTCCAGAGTGGCTTAAAAACAAAAGCAGCCTTTGCATAAAATAAAATGCATTTCACTTCATTTTCAGGCCTGAATGTGCTCATATAGCTTGTTGCTCTTCATGTTTAGTGATCACACTTCTGTTCTCTTGGCATTTGTCTTGATGATAAAGACCTGTTCATGTCAGCCATGAACCCTCTATTTTGAAGACAAGCCACTCATGAATCTCATACATTTGATTACGGTGATTACTAACCTGCTTTTGTGCAACATTATGGACTACCTTTTATCTCAACCCTGCAGCCTAATAAAGAACTTCTGAAAGGAAGTTAACAGATGCCTAGGTTGGATCTGTCTAAATTGGTATGGTGAATATTATAATAATGATCACTGCAAGGCGTTGGTCTCTTTTAGGCCAAAAGTTCCTGTGATCTTGGCATGGCTTAAAGAGACAAGACAAAAAAGCATGCCTTCAATTTACTTGAAGGTGTATGTTGTTTGTGGGTGTGGAATGATTAGATAAGCAATTCGATTTTTTTCTTACTTCTTTTTAAAACTTTGCATTATGGAAAATTTTAAACACATACAGAAGTAGGGGTAATAGTATATTGCACTTATCAACTCATGGCATTCTTATTTTTTCCATGGCTTACCCAGGCTGGAGCTTTTTGAAGCAAATCCTAGATATCATTTTATCTAATCCATAAATACTTAAGTATCTTTAAAAGGTAAGGGTTCTGTGTAAATTTTTATAGCACTTTTATTACATATAACAATAGCCCCAAATAGAAACAGCCCAGATGTCCTTCAATGGGTAGGTGGTTAAGCAGACAGTGGTACATTCTTGCCCTGGAATAGTACTCAGCAATAAAAAGAGCCAGCTATTGATACACTTAACAACCTGAGTGACTCTCCAGAGAATAATGCTGCATGCAAAAAGAAAATTCCAGAAGGTTACATAGTGTATGACTCCACTTCTATAACAATTGTGAAATGATAAAATTATAGATTAAAGAACAGATTTGTGATCGCCCAGTGCTAGAGAGGGGGTATCTATGAGAGGGAAGTGGGTGTGGCTATAAAAGGCAACACGAGGGAAACTTGTGGCAGTGAAAATTTTCCAGATCTTCACTGAATCAGTGTCAACATCTTGGTTGTTATATTATACTATTTTGTAGAATGCTATCATTGGGGAAAACTGAGAAAAGGATATGAAGTATCTCATTGTATCATTTGTTACAACTAAATGTGAATCTACAATTATCTCAAAAGAAAAAGTTTAATTTAAAAAAGTACTCAAAATGCTTCATAATTCTATTATCAGAAATAAAATTGTTAATAATTTCTTAATATGTGTGTGAAAACCCCACACTGTACCCCAGAAGTGCATTAATGTATATAGTTACCATTCAATAAAAAAAAAAATAATAATTTCTTAGTATCATTAAATAGGCAATTGATGTTTATATTTCTCCAGTTCATATTTTTCATAATTTGTGTCACAATCCATTAGATTTGCACATTAAAATGGTTAACATCTCTTAAGACTTATTGAATCTATATAGATTCTCATTTTTCCCTCTCGTTTTTTTCCTGGTAATTTGTTGTTGTTGTTTTTTGAGATAGAGTCTCAAGCTATTGCTCTGGGTAGAGTGCCGTGGCATCACAGCAACCTCAAACTCTCAGGCTTATACGATTCTCTTGCCTCAGCCTCCCAAGTAGTTGGGACTACAGGCACCTACCACAATGCCCAACTATTTTGTTGTTGTTGTTATTGCAGTTGTCATTGTTGTTTTAGCTGGCCTGGGCTGGGTTCAAACCCACCCGCCTGGGTGTAGGCTGCCTGTGCCCTACCCACTGAGCCACGGGCATTGCCTCCTGGTAGTTTTTTGTTGAAGAAACTGGTTGTTCATTCTGTAGTGTTTTGCATTCTAGATTTTGTGTGTATGTGTGTGTGGGGGGCTGTTTATGTGTGTATGTGGTTAATCATATATTTGTGGTGTGTTCAGTATTTTTCCCCTTGTATTTTTTTATAAACTGGTAGTTAGATGTTGAGCCTCAGTCAAATTCAAGTTTGGTTTTGTGGCAAGAATACTTCATAAATGTTTCTGGGTACTTCCGGCAGGAAGCACGTGATATCTGGTTGTCTCTTTGTTGCAATCTTAGCAGCCATTAATGATTACTGCCTAGTCCCATTAATTCATTAGAGGTTGCACAATAGTGATGTTCTAATTCTGTCATTTATTATTTATTGTTAGTTGCACTACTTCTATAATGACAGTTTTTCTTGTCAGCTTACTTACCTGAAGTACAGATTGCATAGCAAAGCCTGGATAAATGCTTAATTCTTTCTATTCTCAGCTTTCAAGATAATGAGTTGGTTGTCTAGCATCCTCCAAAGATGACCAAGAACTTTTTTTAATGTATCCTTATAATGCCTTATGCATTTCAATTCTTTGTAATGATCATGTTTATTGATATTTAATTTGCCTCACCTTTGGCTAGTGAAAGTCTCTTTAATTTGACTCCTGAGTCATTTTGGTCGACCATGTAGCTTTGATGGCTTCCTTGTTTTGTGTTGTGACAAGTTATAACACACTTATGTTGTGCAAGTCAGGCCCAGGAGGATTTGTTCCTTTGGGCAATGGAAGGGCTGTATGTGAGTGCGGGAGCCAGTCAGAGTAGATTGGACTGTGTGCCACCACTCACTAGCCGCACGCTCTGGGTCAAGTTACAGCGTCTCTGTCTTAGTATGTTTTTCCATTAGAGATGATGGTTACATCTACACAGTCAGTGAAAAGACTAAATAAGTCAATATATGTAAAATACTTTGACTATTTCCTAGCACACAATAAGCAGTAAGTAAATAGTATAATTATCATAAGCATTATTATTTTCATGTATACGTAGTCACTTCAGTGATTGTCTCAGCCATTGACTACTAAACTGTTTCAGATTTAGGATTTTAACCCATCCTCCCTTTTCACTCTGGACTAGATACTAAACTGCTAGACTTTACCCATATGCATCTACCCTGAGGTCTCTGTCTCAGCCCTGTGCTGCCCTTTCTTCTCTCTCTTCTCCCCCCCCCCCATCAATCTTTTGCATTCTGGGACCACATCCTGACTTTTATGGGCCTCGGACACATTTTCTTCCATCTAAAAGTATTCAAAATTGTATTTTATAACTGCCTTTTGTAAATTTGACTATAGTCATATTAAATTGTTTTCTTTAACCTAAAAGTTTATTTTCTTTTCTTTTTAAAAGCAATTAAAACATTTTCATGAATTCCTAGAGATGTGGTAGACCCTAGGCACTGTGCCTATTTTAATAAATACACTGGCCTTGCTAGCTACATCTATCCGCTCTTTTCTGCCATCACAACAGGGCTGCAGAAACCTCAGGTGGCTGTCTCCTGTCCTTTTATGCCCAAACGAGTCTCACTGCCATTTCTATGTTTTACAGCTGCATTAAAATGATGATAATAGAAGGGACTTTGTACAATGAGACTGGCCCTGTGCTAGACCCATTTTCTCTCTAGTCTCAAATTCTCAAACCACAGGAGATTCTTGTCTGTTGCATCATTTTATGCACATGTGTGACACATGCACGTACATACACACACACCCCTCTTGGGTATGGTCTTCCAGAGTTGCCTTCTCTCCAAGCTCTGCTTTATTTCCCAGCACTCAGGGGATACAGTTGTGTATGAAACTCAACCAGTGTCTTATGGCCTTTTAAGTATGTTCTTTCTAACACTTGAACTATGTGTGCTTAAATTTGGAAACCAAGACTTACACACACACCCCTCTTGGGTATGGTCTTCCAGAGTTGCCTTCTCTCCAAGCTCTGCTTTATTTCCCAGCACTCAGGGAATACAGTTGTGTATGAAACTCAACCAGTGTCTCATGGCCTTTTAAGTATGTTCTTTCTAACACTTGAACTATGTGTGCTTAAATTTGGAAACCAAGACTTTTACGGTATTTTATTTTTTGATCCCATATGTCTGGGGAAGGCAGGTACAAGTTAATGAATAGGGCTGGATGGATAAAAGTGGGAAGAAACTCATTGATTATTATTCTTCATTTGATCCCGCTGTAAGAGTGCTGTGCAAGAATCAGGTTAAACATTTGTAGGGAGTAGAATGGGGGGAGCCTGTGCAGTATACATTTTACATATCCCAAGTACTACTGATTTCATTTTTAAAAGACTTTCTCAAGCCTAAAACATGTAAAAATATGGTAATTAATTTCACTGAGTTTCATGATCTGTCCGTGATAAATTTCTCAGGATAAAAAAAAATCAAAACACAACAAAAAACATAACTCCTTAGGAACCTTTTGTTGGATAGATTGCTTTTGACTCTCCATGATGCAGGAAGCCACTGGTTAAGGATTCTTAAATAATGAAGCTTGATCTGTTGCCTGGTGATTTATAATGATGGCTGATAAACTGATGATTTAATTGTGCTTCCTCTAGTAATAATGTTAAGTGCTCCAGTGAAGTTCCAGTGATTGGCTTTCTTCTGAACTCAGTCTCCCTGGAGTCTTTAGGCATCTCTTTTACACAACATCCGATAACTGACTTTTAACTGTTCCTATTTTAAATAATACAAATCAATTAAAACACACAGCTGTTTAACAAAACTTCTCAGTGTTGGTATAGGTCTCGGTGGGTATTTCCTGATGGCTCATAATGACATCAATTTAGTGCACCTGGTAGGATCGGTGTGAACTGGAAGTGGTTTAATTCTTAAATGACAAGAAAATTAAGAAGGTTTTATGGATTGCTGCTGCCTCCTCAGAATCACTGCCAGCTCCATTGCTGGCTTCTTTCACGGTGGAGTTTTATTTAAATGGAACTGCAGACAACATGTGATTGTTTTCTGTATAATTTGCTGCTAATTTGTTGAATCTGAATTTCTAGGTAGTAGTTCTGGGTATTAATCAGCCACTTTAGTGGTCAGGTTCATGGCAGCACAGTAAATGTATCTATCTTGTGGGCTTTTATGTTTTAACAGTATTCTGTGATTCTACCACATTTTCTTGTCTTAGGAGGGTGAAGTATGCTCTCACTGTTTTATCCTCATGTTGGTGTCCTGCAGTAATAAAGACAGTGCTTTTTTGCTCTGTCTCTACTAGTTATTATTGGCTGATTGTCACTCTATACACACATTGTACTTTCGATATTTACTGGGCACTGATGCTGTGAGTACGAAACATGGTACCTCACTTTCCTATTTGTTTTTTTATCAATTTAGAAATGTCCATTGTCATTCACATTCCATTGCATGTTTATTGTTTGGGGGAAAACCCCACATTTTATTGATTTTATTTGTTCCTTGGATGTTTCTTACATTAACAAATATGTGCAGAATGGCCAGGAACAGTGGTGTTTGCCTGTGGTTCAGCTACTCAGGAGGCTGAGGAGGAAGGATTGCTCAAGCCCAGGAGGGTCAACCTGGGCAACATAGCAAGAGCTTGTCTCTCTCTCTCCCTCTTTTTCTTTCTTTCTTTTTTCTTTGAGACAGAGTCTCATTCTGTTGCCTAAAGTACTGTGGCATCAGCCTCACTCATAGCAACCTCAAACTCCTGAGCTCAAACAAGGCTTCTACCTTAGTCTCCCGAGTAGCTGGGACTATAGATGCCTGCCACAATGCCTTCCTAGTTTTTTTTTTTTTTCCTCTCTCTTTTTAGTAAAGATCGGGTCTCAAACTCCTGAGGTCAAGCCACCCTCCCACCTTGTCCTCCCAGAGTGCTAGAATTATATGCATGAGCCAGTGAACCCAGCAAGGACCTATCTCTTAAAAAGACAAAATAGCTTAGCTTGACATTCTGGTGGGTGCCTGTAGTCCCAGCCGCTTGGGAGGCTGAAGCAAGAGAATAGCCTAAACCCAAGAGTTGGAGGTTGGTTTGAGCTATGATGCCATAGTACTCTACTGAGGGTGATAAAGTAAGACTCTGTCTCTAAAAAAAAAAAAAAAGACAAAACAGCTTATCTCGGAGTAACTGTGTATATTACTGGAAGTGCCCAGCAAGTTCATTTAATAAAAAGAAGTATATGAAACTTTTTTTCTCATTATTCTTTGACCAAGTAGTTTATTTTTCTTAATTTTTTCGACGTTAATAACCTGTAGTATTTGTAGAAAGTCCTACCTGCGTAGTAAATGTTATTTAAGCATTGGTATGACAGTTCTTTCTCATCCCACTTTTACTTTCTAAAGTTTTCTAACTATGAACCACTAATTAAGTATTTAAATTAATTTGAATAAAGGGGGAGATTTATTATATGCCTTCGATCTTGTTAAATTAATTTTAAAGATGTTTTATTTCAATTTAATGAGTTTAAGATACATAGTTAAATTAAACAGGATAGATTTCTTATAAATAACCAGGACATACTGGTATATTTGGGTTTTACTCATTTAATTTGAAGTTTATTTCATTAAATAATAAAAGACTGATTAATGTTCTTTGTTGTAGGCATATCTGGTTGCACAAAATAATACTTAAGTTTTTAGCATCGAAGTTACATTTTTGACTCAGCACATACCTTGAATTTATACAAAGGCCTTCTTTAAAGACTACCCCAACATTTCATCGATCCTCAGAATTTCTATTTCTAAAAGAGGAGCAGCTTATAAATATAAAAATAAAATGCCATTTAAAACATTTAATAATTAATTTTAATATTACTCATCTTATTACATTTCATTTTGATAATTACCTGCCATCAATTTTTAATTTTTAATAAACATCTAGTTCCAAAACTTCAAGTTTGAAGAATATTTATATTCTCATTTCCAGTTTTTGAGGAAGAAGTTAATGATAGGTAGTAAAATAAGAGGCAGGTGGAGAAGCCTGGGGGGACAGAATAAGGCAGGCCAGGACCCAGAGGGTACACTGAACACAGACTCCACTGATCACCTACTCAAGTATGGTTTGAGTCCTGAGTATGGAGTTTATGCTTAAGCATATATTTTAGTGTGGTACAATAGGTGACTGTACACACATACTCTACCAGGCAATTATTGTACTTTTTTTTCTTTCCACTTTCTATCTCATTCAGCTTCTCTTTTCACTTGTAATATTCCCTGGTTCTCTCCTTGTCAGCTGTAAATCTCATCTTATATTTGTAGTCCATATTTTATAGTTAAAAAGTTGGCCAACAAATAGAGATAATATCAAAATATATAAAGTATTTGTGCAAGTCATTACAATTATTTTTTATATGCTGTTGTTACTTTTTTCAATATATTAATTTAGTTCTGCATCCCTTTGTCCAAATTGAATTTCAAAAATATTTCAAGGTTGGGTGCAGTGGCTCACACCTGTAATCCTAGCCATCTGTGAGGCCAAGGTAGGTGAATTGTCAGAACTCACAAGTTCGAGATCAGCCTGAGACAGAGTGAGACCTCATCTCTAAAAATAGCTGGGCCTTGTGGAGGGCGCCTCTTGTCCCAACTATTTGGGAGGCTGAGGCAAGAGAACTGCTTAAGCCCAAGAGTTTGAGGTTGCTGTGAGCTATGATGCCACAGCACTCAACTGAGGGTGACAAAGTGAGACTCTGTCTCAAAAATAAATAAATAAATAAAATAACAAAAAAACAAAAATATTTTGAGTGGTCTATATACATATATTCAAATATACTAATAATACATATATATACTATTACCTTCAAAGCAAGAGGATAAGAACTAAAAGGGGAGGGGGAAAGACAATTTTAAGAGAAAACTAGTCTAAGGAAATTTCTCAGCTTTCTAGAATAACAAATAACAAAAAGAGAAAGGCAATTAAGTGCATTGCTTCCATTCTGTTATGGAAGAAAGCAGACGAGGTTATCAGGAGGGACAAACTTTTTTCTCATATTAAATTCTAGGTAGATCATTCTACAAATATGAAAAAACATCTCTTTTATAGATAACTACTCAAACCAATTCTAGGAGATGGGGGGGGTTATGCTCAGTGGTAGCTGTTTGAGAGAATTATAGTAATGTACTCTGTGTAAATAGGTTTATACTATAAAGGTCCTTACTGGCAGCTCACTGTTCAAATTCAGCCTGTAGAGGTATTTTGAGTCTTTTGAAACATTTTCAAATGTGAATGCCTTTAGACTGGCTATGTGCTCTGTAGTTAATCATGGCCTCCTCTCTCTAGTTCCTCATACAATCTATTTTATTTATTTACTTTGCCTGCCTGTCTTCAAAAGGCATTTGAGTTTGTCTATTCTTATATTGATTCAAGATACAAAAGAAGGAGCTTAGAATTCTATATGAATTTGAATGGATGAATCTCAGTACTTATCTTGGACTGTCCTCAAATAAAAGTGGTATCATCTGGGCTTAAAAGTTTTTATAACCATTACTTTTTTCTGAGTGATAAAAAAGTAATATAGTCTAAAAAATTTTACTCAAATACAAAATGCCATAAAGAAGAAAATAAAAATTATTCATAATCCCAAACATAAAAGTTACCACTGTTAACATTTCAGTGTAAAGTTTGACCTAAGTTAGTATATATATAAATAATGTCATGTATAATACATATATATAATACATATATAGTGTATGTATTATACACATATATAACAATACACAAAAAATCAAAACATGCACTTAGTTTTCAAAATTTACATCACAGATATCTTTTCATCCCAATGTTTCATCCCATTGTCTAAATTTTTCATTTACTGAGACTAGCCTGAGCAAAAGCCAGACCCCATCTCTACTAAAAAGAGAAAAACTAGCCGAGCATAATTGTGCATGCCTATCATCCCAGCTACTTGGGAAGCTGAGGCAAGAGGATCGCTTGAGTCTGAGAGTTTGAAGTTGCTGTGAGCTAGGATGTCACAGCACTCTACCCAGGGTGACAGAGTGAGACTCTGTCTCAAAAATAAATAAATACATACATAAATAAATTTTTTATTTAATAGCTGTGTAAAATTCCATTATAAGGGCATGCCATAATTGGTTTAACCAAATTTATGTTGTGAACACTGAGTTTTTTCCAACTATTTGTGCTACGAACAAATTTCTAAGTGAACATCCTTGTACATGTAACTTAGGCAATTGTCAAATTATTTGGGGGGTTAAATTTTTAAAAGTAGAATTGGTGAGTCAATGAGAATTCACCTTTAAAAGATTTTGTTATATGTTCCCATGTCAATCTTAGAGAAAGAGATACTAATTCTTCCTACCAGCAATTAAAATACCTATATCCCTTCATGCTCACTGACACTGGTCATAATCGTTTTTCTTAGTGTGTTACAGACTGATGTCAATCAAGCTCCTGATTGGAGTTACATATCAAACAATTTAACACTGAAATTTCCAGATGAATAGCTGGAATGTACATTTTTCTTGCAGTTGATTGACACATACATTTTAGACACTGAGGAAGTTGACATATTTTTACCAATCCTGGGTGTTGTTCCTGCTGTCCAGAAGTGGCCTGCAGGAGTATCTGCCACCAGGACTGTGTAAAATTTGTTAGATTTGCATAAATGATTGAGCAGAATTCCATGGATGCCCTTAAGTTCTGCTCCATTAAGCATGGAAAGTAGGGTCTTGGATTGGAGGATTCTTGCTGGCTGGAGTTACCAATCATCCACCTTATTCAGATAAGACTGGTGTAGAATTTAGTAAGTCTTCGCTTAATGTCTTCGATAGGTTCTAGGAAACTGTAACTTTAAGCAAAATGACTTATAACAAAACTGGTTTTACCACAGGCTAATGGATATAAACCAGAATTAAGTTTATATTAATATGGCATATTTCTGGTTGCAAAAACATCACCAAACTTCTAAATAAGGACCAAAACACTTCTGATGTTGAATGTTGAAATAAGTGTGAGGTATATATACATTTAAGAAAGATTGATAAAAAGTAAAATAATTTACCTGCTTATTCTAGATGCGAGTCATGGATGGAGGG
Organism: Otolemur garnettii; assembly: GCF_000181295.1. NCBI lineage: Eukaryota > Metazoa > Chordata > Mammalia > Primates > Galagidae > Otolemur > Otolemur garnettii. The sequence continues at coordinate 16,086,642 of NW_003852412.1, forward strand.
AGCCTCCATGGTAGCTCAGAGCACCAGGTGGGAACCAGCCCTGGGGGCCAGGATGCCATCCCGTAACAGGGCACACTCACTCCTACACCCTCAATCACTCAGTTGGGGACCAATTAGACCCCCTGTGAAACTAACATGCACATCTCTGGGATATGGGGGAAACAGGAATCCCCAGAGAAGCCCACACAGATGTGGGAATTATGGTGCCAACTCCCCACACTCAGCAGCCCTGGCCAGGAATCCATTTTATTTTCTCATCAACATTCTGGTAAAATGATGTATTTGATTAAAACTGTATCTCAGTACACCTGCCAGGATCAGGTATCTGTGAAGGTACTCCCTCCACACACTTAAAGAATAAACATTTTAGATACTTTAAAAATATCTATTTGGATCCTGAAAAATATCTCCCCAAAGTGACAAGTTTGGATTTGGCATAGCTGTGTCTCAGCTGCTCTCCCACAGTAATTGGCCATGAGGCTAATTTATTCCTTAAGCAGAACTGGGTGGTCACCATAAAGATGAGTGCTTTGCTGTCCTAGGAAATAAAAGTTTTCCCTCCTTTGAAAAGCTGTATGAAGTTATTTATAAATAAATATAAAAGAATGCAACTGTCTTTTATAACCTCTTATGAATAGAATTTATCTTGTCCAAAGGTTAGTATTCCAGTATGATGGCAACCATTTCCCAGTACTTAACACATATTAATTCAATTAATCTTTGAACATCCTTATGAGGTTAATACTAGTCTCTACATTTTAGAGAAGGGGAAATCGAGACATGAAAAGATTAGGTAGGGTGCTAAAGGTCAGACATCTAAGTAACAGATCCAGAATTGAAACTCAGATAGCTGTACTTGGGAGCTCATGTCCTGGACTACTGTGTTTTACCTCCTCCCACAGTGCTAATCTTATTCTCAAAATGGGTAGCATATTAAAGATATCATATTAAATCAGACTGATCCAGTTTTGAGTCCTGAACTCATTTGCGAATATGATGAAAACTCTGGACTCTTTTCCTGGATACACATAATGTACCTCTAAGCAGGAGTCCCTCAGACCTTGGCAGGGCATCCAGATCCTTAGAACTTGTGGCTGTCCTGGATTAAACTCAACTTCCATTCTGCCCTCCCACTGTGCCCTTCCTGGAAACCTAACGCACAGTTCTCACAGCCCCTCTCAAATAGGGGTCTGAATTCGATTTAGAATCATCATACTAGATGCATTTGTGCAGATTTGGAAAGCAGAAGTATGTGGAAGCTTTATCAGAAGCACTGCAGACATGAAAGTTGTCTGCATGACCTCCACAGAGCTGCCGTGTCCAGGCACTAGTTCTGAGAAAGGCAGAGGAGAGGGGATCCTTTGTGCTGGTGTGATTTGTATCAATAGCAGTTGTGGTGTGACTCTGATCGTGGCTGCAGTAGAGGCAAGTTTTTGTTCATGAGAGTGGAGTGTGTTTCTAGAATGGCAGATTCCTGACCTGAGAAGTGACAGTAGTTCTCATGGTGTCCAGTTCTACGGTGTTCCTTTGGTAGTTTTTCCTGGAACATCATCTAGAATTTATTTACTCAACCCTCCCAATGAGAATTTCAACTAGACAGAGATCTCCAACTACACAAAGTTGACTGTTTTTTACAACTGAACCTTGAATGATACTATTTTATATAGTTTGACCCAAGGAGAGTTTCTTCTAAAGGTTGAAAGTTTAGCTCTGAAGTCAGAAACTCTTGGTTTCTTTATTCAGATTCTTTATTAGCAGTGTGACCAAAGACAAGTTACTTGACCTTTCATCTTCCTTGTCTACAAAATGGGAAATTATTTCCATATGAGGAACATTATGAAGACTATTCCATTGGGTTGTTGTGGGAATTATGTGAGTTAACGCATGGTATAGTGCTGGGCACGTGGTTGATATCATGAACATGAGCCACCAATACTGAGAAAAGGAAAAGCAGTAAAAATAATTTATGTTTTGTATAAAAAATTAAGCACTTCAGTGTTCAATACAGGAATTGTTGAGCTTCAAGTTTCCTAGAGCAGTGTATTCAGGGCCCAGACCCACCGCTTAACTGAGGAGGAAGCTGGCATAGAGTACTTAGTACATTTACTTAACTAAAGAATTGTGTACTTATTCAAAAGAGGATTTAAAAAATGGAATTTTCTGGTAGCAAAATTCCTTCCAGACTTCACTTTTAGTTGTCTGGCTGGATGTGCTATTTATTATGGAATAAGGTTTGCAAATCACAAGAGGTATGCCCCAAGGCTGCACGGGCAGGAGAAGTAGCCCATCTGGGCCGTGGTGAGAATGGTCTCCACAGAGCCACTCTCCCGGCCAGCCCATTAGCAGTTGCACTGTGCAATCTGTAGTTGTTATTGGCCCTGTGGCCTGTAAACCTACAGCTTCCCATTGAGATAAAGATAAATCTTAATAAGTCCTACAGTACATCTAGAATTGAATAGTATAAAGATTGTACTCAATTTTTTAAACTACTTATTGGTGAAAGGAGTTAAATTGAATACATGTCTAAGTAGCTTCCTGTAATCAATATGCTCTTTTTCTTCCAGGCCTTCTCCCCTACCCCCGCTCTTGGCCTTATTCAAACAGTCTTTAATAACCAAGATTGCAGTGGCCTGTCCTTCACAGCCTCGCATAGCAGTTCAAGTTTTTCAAACTTAGACTGGTTTATATACAGCCAGTGTAAACCTCTACCAGAGGATAGTTGGCACAGTCAAGGCCTTGGAAGGTTGCTCATGGTCATCCATTTAAACTTTCCTAAAGCTTTCCTCCCCCACGTCCGTGGTCCAGTCTTTAGGCAGTCAAACCAATTGCAAGCAACTGTCAAGGGAGAAGCGAAGTTTAAGAGTGAGTCCTGTAAAATGATCACTTTTGATTCTCCAAAGTCTATATCACAGGTAGAAATAATCAGAAAAATGCAATTATTTTCCACATTTAAAAAATTGTATTTTAATTTCTTCATATGCAGGTTTGACAGCAGGGCCTTTATCACTACCAGGAAAGGTTAAATGATCAACAGTGACGTTCTCTCAAATATGTGAATTTCTCCTTTGGACTTTGCTTTAGGAGAATTAGGTTATGACGTAACTTTATACAAGTCGAGTGGAATGTTTTCCCCATTGATCAAGAGGGCTATCCCTACAGGTGTGGACCATGGGGAGCCAATCTTTTTATAATAGATCTGTCTTTTTTTTTTTTTTTTTTTAAGCAGGAAAATAATTTTTAATTATTATTCAATTGTTTTTGATTAATATTTATTCTCTCCCATTCTCTAAAGAAGTAGATTACATTTTCAGGCAAAAGGTGTTGATAGGCAAGAATTAGAACCTAGAAATCTTTTTTTTTTTTTTTATTGAATGGTAACTGTGTACATTGATGCACTTTGGGGGTAGCATCACAGGAATGGAAGAAAAAGTATCCAATGTACACATACCTATTATGAAATTAATTTAAACCTTTTTATATGAAAGCTATAACCTAATAACAAACTAAGGATATGGGGAGGGTGGAGGGAGGGGGGAGAGGGTGGAGGGAGAGGGATTCGAGGGTTCACCTCTGTGGTTCATCTTGCAAGGGTACAAGTGAATCTTTCTATGAGTAGAATATGAATGTTTTGACATAATAACTAAGAAAGTTACATGAAGGCTATGTTAACCAGTTTGATGGAAGTGTCTTGGATTGTGTATGAATAGATCTGTCTTCTACTGAGGAAACTTTAATCAAATCATTATCATTTCATGTACTCCCATCTCATGAAATTATTTCGTCAGCTAATCTGGGTTTCATTTTGAGTTCTGGGAAGCCCTGTGTGTGAATAAAGGTATCTTGGAGATGCTCTTTGTGTATGTTAGGGTGTATGGGGCAAGAAGAAACACGGTTGTGGTTCCTTGAAAGGTCTTATTTTGAAAACGTATTCTGCTGCTGTTTGTAGATGGCTGAGCTAGAAGGCATATTGCCTAGATATGCCTTCAAGTTAAAGGCAGGCAACTACGTTGATTGGGGCTTGAACAAAGGGAATTTTTTCTGGAGATATAGATGTACATATTCCTGGCCCAATAGGTATACCTTTTGAGAGAGCTGAATCAATAACATGTAAGTCCATATAAGGTTCTAACAAATTGCTCAGAAAAAAAAATCCTTTAGGTCTTTACTGAGATCAGTTAAAGTGGCCAGGCCTACCTTTGTATCTACTAAAGTTATTTTGAGTGATTGAATAAAAGTAGTTCATAGACCTCACAGCCATTGGTTCATTTTTTAAAACAGAGGCAGCTTCCAGCAGCTAACAATAGGGCCCACGAAGAAAGTGATGTGCATATTTGAATTTATTTCCTCATCCTATCACTTTATAGGATACAGACTCTTGTCCTTCTAAGTATGCTTTGGAACTCCCTTAGAACCAGAAAATATGCCCATTAACTTTGAAACTGAAGGATTGGAGGTATCTAGGGCTGCTGACAGTGACTCCTTTGCTCTGGGTCTTTTAGCTAAGCCAGCTCATTGGTACCTTAGAGAAGGACAGACTACTGCAGGCACACCACAGTGGCTCAGGGAAGTCACCCAGGATGCCCCTCCTCTTCCTTGCTTGTTCATAGTCTGCTTTTACTCTTGTCCCATCCCTTCCTGATTTTAAGGACTTACACCATCCTTCTCTGTAACCCTTGTGCTGGCCCCTGTGGTCCTGTAACCTTGGTACTTGAGTGAAGTCTTCTTGATGCACAAACTCCACTTTCTTGCATCATCACTGGCTTTTCAGTCTTGAAAAAAATTTTCCTTGAAAAAATATTTCCCCCTGTTGTTCTGTCCACAAACAACACTATCTCCAAAGTTGGCAGGACCTACCTAACCATCCTAAACTTTTAGTAGCTAGAATTAGACAAGACTGAGAGCATCTGAAGTATAGCATAACAACCAGTCACTGAGACAGTGGGTTTCCTAAACTGGTCTATTTCAAGAAAAGCAGTGACTGTCTGTGTGATGGTTATAAATTTTAAAGGAGTGAAGTATAGATTAGTGAGGGCCATCCCAGGGAGGCTCCAGGAGGGGATCATACTGGAAGGCAGAGATTGGGTTATTACCAATTGTTTGTACCAGTTAGAGTTAGACTTTTAGTTGGGCACAAGGAGAAATTGGGACATTTGATGGAGAAAAATCTACTAGAGTAGTTAAAACCTGATTCCTATATATTGGTCAGTTTGATTTGGAAGTGTGCTAATAATTTATAGTTGGTATCTTCTAAGTACCTACCATGTATTAAACTTTATGTTAGGAGAATTTAGGTATTAGCCAATCTTTATAATGACCCTGAAAGTAGGGGTTAATTATTCTTATTTTACAGCTAGGGAAACTGAAAGTATATGAGTAATTTGTCCCCAAGATAATAAATGGCAGAACCAAGATTCAAATCTAGTCTTATTGGAGTCCTGGTTTGTTTTTGTATTACAAGAAGAAGGGGGGATTTTTTTCAACATACGGAACTAAGACCAAAGCCAGTGCTGGCAAGAGAGCTGAGGGTTGTGCATCAAGACGACTACACCAAGTACCAAGGTGATGGGACCAGAGGGGACAACATGAAGGTTACAAAGCAAGACGGTTTTATCTGTATTAACTGATATAACACATTGCTGGTAGAACAGATCCCATCAGAAAAACCTGTGACATGTCTTGACTTTTTAAAAATTGAGCTGTAATTCACTATAAAATGCACCATTAAAAAAATGTATAGTACAGTGTTTTGTTTTTTAGTTTATTCATAAGGTTATGCAACCAACACCACTATCTAATTTTAGAACATTTTCACCACCCCTAGAACAAGCCTTGTACCCGTCAGAAAGAAGCCTTACCCCCCTTGGCCCTTGGTACCACTAATTTGCCTTCTGACTCTATAGATTTGCCTATTCTGGAGATTTTATGTAGATGAAATCATATAATGTATATGGCCTTTTATGTATAGCTCCTTTCCTTTTGCATGATGTTTTCAACGTTCATTCATGTTGTTGCATGTATAAATATTTCATTTCTTTTGATGGCTGAATTATATAGTTGTATATCCATTATATGGATTTTGTTTTTCCATTTACCAGCTGATGAACATTTTGGTTGTTGTTGCTTTTTGGCTATTATGAATAATTCCCCTCTGAACATTTATGTATAAGGTTTTGTATGAATATGTTGTCAATTTTCTTGCATGTATACCTACCAGTAGAATTGCTGTGTCATATGATAACTCTGTGTTTAATTTTGAGTAACTGCCAAACTGTTTTTTACGGAGGTCTCCATTTTATATTCCTGTCAGCAATGTATGAGAGTTCCAATTTCTTCCCATCCTAGCCAACACTTGGCATTGTCTTTTAAATTACAGCTATCTTGAGTGTGAAGTTGTATCTAACTGTTGTTTTGATTTGCACTTACCTAATGTCTAATGATGTTGAGTATCTTTTCATGTACTTATGGGCCATTTGTATATATCCTTTGAAGAAATGTGAATTCATGTCCTTTGCCCATTTTCAAGTTGGGTTATTTATCTTTTTACTGTTGAGTGGATCCTTATCAGATGTATGATTTGAAAATTTTCTCCCACTCCATGAGCTGTCCTTTTACTTTCTTCATAGTGTTCTAATTTTCACAAAGTTTTTATGTTGATGAAGTACAATTTATCTAATTTTTCTTTGATTTTTCTGCTTTAGGTGCTATGAAACTTTTACTTACTCTAAGGGCACAAAGATTAAACTCTATGTGGTCTTCTTAGAGTTTTATAGTTTTAGCTTTTATAATACAGTTAGGTCTTTGATCTACTTTACCTTATTTTTATATGTGGTATGAGGAAGTTCAGATTTATTCTTTTTCATGTAAATATCTACTAGTCTCAGAACCATTATTTATAAAGACTATTCTTTTCCCATTTAATTGTCTTGGCACCTTTGTCAAAAATCAATTGACCAGGCCAGGCTTGGTAGTTCTACTAAAAATAGAAAAATTAGCAGGGCATGGTATTGCATGCATGTAGTGCCAGCTACTCAGGAGGATGAGGCAAGAGGATGATGAGTCAGGAGTTTGAGGTTGCTGTGAACTAAAATGATGCCATAGCATTCTAGCTGGGGCAACAGAGTGAGACTCTGTCTTAAAAAACCAAAATTAATAAATCAATTGACCATAGATGGAGACTTATTTTACTATATCACCTTCAGGAGTTCAGATGCTTAATTCTGTTCTGCTAATTTATATGTCCATCCTTAGACCATTATCACACTGTCTTGATTACTGTGGCTTCACAGCAATAGGACCTGCTAGTCACTTTTTGAAATTGGGAAATGTAAGTCCTCTAATGTTATTCTTCTTTTTGAAGATTGTTTTGGTTAGTTTGAGTGCTTTGCATTTCCATATGAATCTTAGGATCAGCTTCTCAATTGCTGCCCAAAAGGTAGCTGGAATTGTTATATGGGTTTGCCTTGGAGCTATACATCAGTTTGGGGAGTTTTGTTATCTTAACAAGATTAAGTCTACCAGCTCATGAATATACAATGTCTTTATAATTACTTAGTTGTTCTTAATTTCTTCTAACAATGTTTTGTAGTTTTTCAAGTTACTGGTCTTACATTTCTTCCATTAAATTCATTCCTTTGTATTGTATTCTTTTGGTGCTGTTATTTTCTTAATTTCATTTTCAGTTTGTTCATTGCTAATGTATAGAAATACAACTGATTTTTTTGTCTATTCATCTTACTATCTTGCTAAACTCATTTATTAGCTCTAATAGTTTTTTGTGGATTTTTAAAGATTTTCTATGTAAAAATGGTAAGTCTTGAGTTCGATGGCACAGAGAATACAAGTAGGAGCATGAAAGGAAATTTGCTCAAGAATCAAAACTCTCAACTTCTGGGCAGTGCCTGTGGCTCAAAGGAGTGAGGGCGCTGGCCCCATATGCCGGAGGTGGCAGGTTCAAACCCAGCTCTGGCCAAAAACTGCAAAAAAAAAAAAAAAAAAATTCTCAACTTCTTTCATCCCAAACTTGGTTTTGTTCTGGGCACATGACCTGTGCCTATGTCCATTCTTTGGCATTCAGATGTGTCATTTAATGCCAAGTAGATTATTTCCCTTCAAACTCTCAGCCATTTTCAGTTCATCCACTTTCTCCTGTGATAAATTACATTCTATTTTAATAACCCCATGGCTCCCTGTCCCCTTAATTATAGATGAAATGACTTGCCCACCCATACAAGAGTCTTCTTACTATGTCACCTTCAGCAGTTTGGGGACTCATCTCAGCTGAATCCTCGTGCCCTAAGAACTCTTTTGTCAAGGGCTAGGGTTTAGCAAGAAGTAAAGTCCATTTCTTGATCTATGACTATTTTCCTCAGGTCCTGGCTAATGCGGGATGTTATGTGCCCTATCAATGGAAAGTAGAAGTCTTTACATATTTTAGAGTAAAAATATGAGGAAAAATTAGGAGTCAAGAAGAGACTGGACTTGGGGAATGTTGACTAAGGGGATTCAGCTGTTAATGTATATGCCCCTGGAGATTTTCATTTAATTCACCTGCCCAATTCTAGCTATTTTTGGAAATTTATTTCTTAGATATTTGTATTAAATAATATTAGGCCACACAGGGAGGGAGTAGTGAAGTAGGAGATGAGAGAAAGAAGCCTTATTTGCATCTAATAAACAAGGTAGAGCGCCACGTGAAGATGTGCATTCCCTGCATGTCTTCTGCAGTTGGGGCTTAACTTTACACTCACTCCCCCTACAACAGAGATTCTCTACCTTGAATCTATGGTCTAAGAGCTTCTAGCATCTGTTGTTATTTTAATTGAAAAATTCCCAGAGAGGGGAAAAGAAAAGAAAAATTCCCAGACAGGAATAGTACTAAGGATTTAGGGACATGCTTGAAATTTATTGAATTGTATTTTGCTTGACTTTTCACCCTGACTTTTCTGAATACCGAGAATCCTTATTTTGTCAGAGGAGGTATTGCTTAATGTTTAGTGTCTGATCATTTACCTTTAGCTTCCTGTAAGGAAGTTTTGAAAAATGCATACAGCTGTGCATCTTTCTCCACAATCAAGCTACAAAACACTTCTATCACCCCTCTGCCCAAATTCCCTACTGGACCCCCTGTCAGCTTTTTTCCCATCCCAAACCCTTGTTCTCTGTCCCTGTGCTTTAGCTTTTCCAGAATGTCAGATGGGGATGTGTGACTTTGGGGTCTGGCTTCTTTCCTTCAGCAGAAGCAGGTGAGGTCCATTTGTGTTGCCATGTATGTGGACGGTTTGTAGCTTTTTATTGCTGAGCAGTATTCCCTTGTATGAATGTACAACATTGTGTTCATCCTTTTACTAGCTGAAGGACCTTTGGGTTGATTCCAGTTTGGGGATATTAAGAATAAAACTACTATAAACATTCATTCACAAGGGTTTTTTTTTTTTATGAACATAAGTTTTCGTTTCTCTTGGGTATGTAGGAGTAAGATGACTGGTCCATATGGTAAATTAAAGAAAATGCCAAACTATCTTTCAAGTATCTGAACCATTTTATGTATCCACCAGCAAATTTCTGATAGTTCTATTTACTCCACATCCTTGCCCACTCTTGGTATTAGTAGCTTATTTATTTATTTTAGGCATAACAATAGGTATATAGAAATTTCATAGTATGTTTTTATTTTGCATTTATGTAAAGACCAATGATGTTGAAGGGCTTTTTGTAAGCTTGTTTGCCATTCATATCTTCTCTGTGGTGAAGTGTATTTTCAAATCTTTTGAACATTTCTTAACTAGATTATTTTATGTTCTTACTACTGGGTTTTAACAATTCTTTATATATTCTAGATATAAGTCCTTTGCCAGATATGTGATATACACATATTTCCTCCCCATATGTGACTTCTTTCTATTCTTTTAACAATGTTTTTCAACGAGCAAAAGTTTTTAATTTATGTGAAGTCCAGTTGATCAAAAATATTTATTTTCATGTACTGTAATTTTGTTATTGTATCTAAGAACTCTTTGCTTAATCCAAGATCACAAAGATTTTTTTCTAGACATTTTATCGTTTTATTTTTCAGCTTGTGTCTTTGATTCATTTTGAGTTAATTTTTATATAAGCTGTGAAGTATGAGTTCAGGTTCATTTTATCCTGTTATTTTGCATATGAATGTCCAACTTGTCTAGCACTGTTTTCTCAAAAGACTGTTCTTTCTTGATTGAGTTGCCTTTGCACCTTTGTCAAAAATCAATTGACCATATTTGAGTGGGCCTATTTTTGGACTCTCCGTTATGTTCCATTGATCTATTTTTCTATCCTTTCACCTGTACCACCCTGTCTTGCTTATTGTAGCTTTATATTAAATCTTGATATCAGAGTACAAGTCTTCCAACTTTGTTCTATTTCAAAATTGTGTCAACTATTCCTTTGCTAGTCCCTTTGCCTTTCTATATAAACTTTAAAATCAGCTTCTCCAACATCCTCAAAAAATCCTGCTGGGATTTTAATTGAGACTGTGTTGGATGTATGGTCAATTGGGGAAGAATTGACATTTTAATAATAATGAGGCTTTCAAAGCATGAACGAAGTATAATTCTTTGCTTTCTTTCATTAATGTTTTATAGTTTTAAGCATAAAGAACCTGTGTATATTTTCTTAGATTTTTCACCTAAATATTTCAATATTTTTTGATTTTCAGTATTTTTTAAAATTTCTAATTCCAGTTGTTCATTGCTTGTATATAGAAATACAATTAATTTTTATATGTTGTCCATGTTTCCTGAGACTTTACTAAACTCACTTATTAGTTCTAGGAGCTTTGCTGTAGTTTTCAAGGACAGGGTTTCTATATTAACAATCTTGTCATCTGTGAAAAAAGACAGGTTTATTTCTTCCTTTCTACCCTGTACTCTGTTTCCTCCTTTTCTTGCCATATTGTACCAGCAAGGACTTCCAGATTGACGTTGAATAGCGATGATGAGAAGTGTGATAGTTTTTTTTTATGTGTCAACATGGCTAGGCGACAGTACCCAGAAATTTGTTCACCTATTATTATAGATATTTCTGTGAGGTCTTTTCTAGATGAGGTTAACATTCAAACCAATAGATGTTGAGTAAAGCGGATACTGTCTGTCCATAATGTGGCTATGCCTTATCAATCAACTGAAGGCCTAACAGAAAAAGACTGACCTCTCCAGGCATGGTCTGTAATGCCAGTGACTGAGGAGGCTGAGGCAGGAGTACTAGACCAGCTTGAATAACATAGGAAGACTCCATTTCTAAATAACATTAAAAAAAATTAGCCAGGTGGTGGTGCCCACCTGTAGTCACAGCTACTCAGGTGAGGCTTTAGGATTGCTTGAGCCCAGGAGTTTGAGGCTACAGTAGATATGATCGTGCCACTGCACTTCAGCATGGGCAACAGAGGGAAACTGTGTCTCAAAAAAAGAAAAAAAGAAATACTGAATGACCTCCCCTGAGCAGGGAATTCTTTCAGCAGACTGTCTTTGGACTCTAAATTCAACTCTTCCCTGCCGGCTTACCCTGCAGATTTTGGACTTGCCAAGCCTCCGCAATCATGTGAGCCAAGTCCTTAAAATAAATCTCGTCTCTTTTTTTCTCATTATATATCTATATCTTTGTCTATATTGGGGGAGGGTGAGCCTGCCTTGTATCTGTATACAGAATTAAGAGATCCATTTCTTCAGCTCTCTGCTCTCCAGCAATTCTCCCACACTTTCTGCATCCGAGTCTCTTTTCCTAGGACTTCTCTCTAGAAGGACAGGAATTTTCTTGCAGTTTTAGCTTCTGCTCTGTGTGGAGTTCCATACAACTAGGACTACCCTTGAGACAAAGCAGCAAACAAAAGAAAAGAAGAGAAAAACATGGCCAGAGAGGATGGCTCACTAGGGCCTGTAATCCTAGCACTCTAGGGGGCTGAGGCAGGAGGATCACTTGAGCTCAGGAGTTCCAGACCAGCCTGAGCAAGAGTGAGGCCCTGTCTCTGATAAAAGTAAAAAAACTATCCAGGCACTGTGACTCAGGCGGCTGAGGCAGGAGGATTGCTTGATCCTGGGAGTTTGAGGTTGCTATGAGTGAGGCTGATGCCATGGCACTCTAGCCTGGGCAATAGAGTGAGACTCTGCCTCAAACAAACATGTATAGATATAGAGATTTTCTTTTTCCTTGATCTTTCCCTGATCTTAGAAGAAAAGTATTCAGTTTTTTCCTATTAAAATAATGTTAGCTCTAGATACCCTTTTCTAGATGTCTGTAAAGGAAATCCCCTTTTTCCTAGTTTGCTGAGAACGTTTTTAAAATCATGAATAGGTTTTGAATTTTGTCAAATGCTTTTTAATGCATCTATTGAAATGGTCATATGATTGTTCTTTAGTCCATTAATATTGTGAATTGCACTGATTAATTTTTGAACATTGGACAAGGCTTGCATGCCAGGTATATAGTATGCTTTTAATATATTGTTGGCTCTGATTTGCTGATGTTTTGTTGAGGCTCTTTGCATTCATTTTCACAAGAGATATTGATCTATAGTTTGTATTTTTTTCCTTGTTTTTTCTGGAGACATGAATAGTCTTGGATTTTTTAATATATTTCCAACAGTTTCTCTCATTTATTTTTTCAATCTTTCTTTTCTCTTTTTCAAATTGAATAATTTATACTGATCTATATTCAAGTTTTCTGGCTGGTTCCTTTGTCTTCCTCATTATTCTATTGAGCTTATGCAATGATTTTTTTTTAAAGATACTCTATTTTGCAAAATTCCCATTTGGTTCCTTTTTTTTTTTTTTTTTTTTTAATTTTCTGTGTATTTGTGGTGAACTTTTATCTTTCCATTCATGTCAAGAGTACTTACCTTTCCCCTGTGGAGCATGGGATGGGTATCTATTGCTTGTCTTTTCCTTTGCATTGGTCAGATTTTGCTGGTTGTTTTTTGTCAAGTAATTTTGGATTATATACTAGTCATACTGACCTGGTTGTTTAGACCCCAGGCCCTTTTAAAAGCCTGAAGAGAATGCTGATTTTGTTTGTTTTTTGGTAGAAGGCCATCAACCCACTTAGGTGTAGGATGCAAATTCTGACTCCTCTTCTGTGAGTAGTATTTCCAATATCAGTTTAATTTGCAGAACAGTTGCTAAGCTGCTTGGCATCTCTCCTTTACATATACTTCTCAGGGGTTAGTCCAACCAAGACTTGGACAATAGTTTAAGTTGGAATTAATTCCACAAAGCTTCTGCACAGGCACAGCTTGGGGGTGAGCCTGGACTTGTATCTGTATACAGAATTAGGGGATCCATCTCTCTCTGCTGTCCAGAATTTCTCTCACACTCTGCATCCTGAAAGTTCCTCTTCCTGGTCTTCTTGCTAGAAAGAAAGGGCTTTTTTGGGGGTTTTAGCTTCTTACTCTGCACAGAGTTCCATTGTGACTAGGACTACCCTTCGGATAAAGCAACAAGAAAAAAGAGAAGGGAAAAAAATAGCCATTCTCCTACAGTCTTCAGGCCATTCTGTTTCCTTTTCCAATCCTTTGAGACAGAAACAGAGTTTCGGTTTTTTGTTTGTTTGGTTTTGGTTTGATTTTATTTTGTTTTACTTGTTTTTCTCAAGGTTTTAGGCTATGATTGCAGTATAGGTCTATAGCTGCCCCCACCCAGGGCAGGGCTATAAAGAAGGAAGAGAGCAAAAGGAAAACAGGATCTTCTTCACTCTCTTCAACCCCTTTTCCTGGTTCTCTGGCCAGGAGTGGGATCTCTTCCCAGATTTTTGTTGTTTACACTCAGTGCTCAGTTCCACAATAGGGCAGCCTTTGGGTCAATAAGGAGATACAAAAGGAAAAACCAATAAATTTACTCTTCAAAGAGGTTGTTCAAGTTTTGCCTTTTCTACTCAGTCTACTATTGTTGAATTTTCAGTTATAGGGTAGGCACTTTTTTGATTTTTTTTCTTTTTTTAGTTTTAATCAGTGGGAGAGATAGGCTCCAGTGGGTTTGCTCCATGTTGGCCAGCACCAGAAGTCTTATGTCCTTATTTTTAAGTGCTATATATGTTTTTTTCTCATACTATTATACTTAAAAAAGAGTCTATATTTTTGTCTTTAAACCTGGCAATTGAATCTGTTTACCTTTATTGTGATAACTGGCATATTTCAAATTTTTTCATACATCTTACTTGTGCTTTTGTTTCTCCTGTCTTTTGGGTTTCTTCTTACAACATTCTGCTGTATCTTAAGGAAATTATGTAACTTTTATGACACCTTTTAAAATTTCTAAAATGGAAATAAAGGAATCTAACCAATGCATTATCTTAAAAAGTAAATAAGATAAATATTTGAATATCTAGCACAGTTCCAGGGACAATCAATTTTTTTTTTTTTTTTTGAGACAGAGTCTCACCATGTCACCCTAGGTAGAGTGCTGTGGCATCACAGCTCATAGCAACCTCTAACTCTTGGGCTTAAGCAGTTTTCTTGCCTCAGCCTCCCAAGTAGCTGGGACTACACCACCTGCCACAACACCCAGCTATTTTTGTTGCAGTTGTTGTTGTTTAATAGGCCTGGGCTGGGTTCAAAGCCACCAGCCCTGGTATATGTGCCCAGCGCCCTAACCACTCACTGAGGTGCAGGTGCTGAGCAGGACAATCAATTTAATTTAATAATATTGAGCACCTATCATGTGTTCTATAACAGAAGAGATAAAAATTACTGCCTTTATGGGGGCAACAACAATAAACAAAGGACATAATTATATTGTATAGCAGAACAGGAAAAGAACTATGGAAAAAATAGTGGGCCCAGCATCCTTGAGAAATGTGTGGAGCCATTTCTATATTCCATCCGTATTAAAATGAGTCAATAATGCCAATTTATTTATCTACTTTTTTGAATTTTGCTATGTACCCAGAGACTATACTAATTTTGAGGTTAGCAAAATGAACATAGTCTCTGTTCTCCTGAATCTCATAATTTAACAAGGAAACAAGTGTTTAAAACAAACCTTTATGGTATTCTCTAGCTATAGTAAGGAGAAGATTGGAAGGGAACAGGACTGTTCAAGGAGACCAGTTAGGAAAGAGAAGAATTGACCTAAGAAAAATAAGATGATGGCCAAGATGGGGTAGTGGATTGCTCAATGAAAGAATGATACTAGAAATAAAAAGAAGCTACATTTAAGAGGGGAATTGACAGTGTTGGGGAAATTGGCCAATGGATTATACAATTCACAGATGAGGGATGGGATGAGTTTGGTTTTCAAGATCCCAAGTTTAGAGTGCATGTAAGACATCTAAGTTTCTTGAGACAGCCTCATAAGTCATATCAGGAATAGAAATGTAGAGCTAGAAATTATTAGCAATAAATGGTAATAGAAGCCATGGGAATAGATGCAGTCCACTAGGCAGAGGTAAAATGAAAATTTTACCATCATTTAAAAGAAGAATAGAAGAAGAATGCTTATAAAAGGTACTAAAAAGGGTGGTCACAAGTGTAGGGGGAAGCTTAGGAGATTGAAGAGCCAGGGAGGAGTGGGTTTTATCATTGTGAGTGTTTCAGAGAAGTCAGGTAAGAAAAGACTGAAGTAGCCCACTGGGTTCAGTAACATGGTCATTTGTGTAAGTAAGCAGATTGTTGTGGTTTGATGCCTCAATGGGGAGATGAGGAAGTAGATACAGAATAATCTTTTCATGAATTAAGAGAGAAAGATAGGATGATTCTTGGAGAGGGACATAGAGGAGGAGGAGAATTTTATTTTTCATTGTAATTTATTTGTATATTTTTAAGATGGAAAAGACTTGAGTATTTTAAAAATTGATAGGAAAGAGCCAGTAGAGAGGGAAGAAATGGACAGAAAAGAAATGAAAGAGCAAAAACCTAGAAAAGGTAGAATAGTGGAGGGCCAAAGGATGGCTCTTTCACGGTAACAGAAGTTGTAAGAGGACACAATATGGTTATGGATTTAGATGTATTTTTAGTTTGGCAAGGAAGGACATTTTATGGTTTATATTTTTTCTGTAAAGTTGGAAACTCATCTGCTATCAGGGAGGGATCGCAGAGTTTTAGAAAGAATGAAAAAAAGTGATTTCCTTCCATGGAGATATGGAAAAGTATAGAAATATATCAGGACATGCAGGAGGCTTGGAGGATCCACTTGAGGTATGACAAGATATGTGATTTTCTCAAGCAGTGTATCCTGAATGCATGGACGAGATCAAGAGTCCACCAGTATTGGAGATTTTCCAGGTCTTAAGATGGACAGATAATAGGCGAGGAAGTTAAGACTACTGGTAACAAGGTGGGTGAGGTGACAAAGAATAGAGTCTGTGTTTAATAAGGAGAAGAGGAAGTGAACTCATAGAAATTGTGGACTAGAGGTCCCCATGAAGTCAAAGAATTGAAATCTAGAGAACAGTTGACTAAAAAGATCTGAAAAGATAGAATAATTTGGTCTAAGAGTGGTCTTAGAGGGGGAGTGACCCCTGGGGTTGATATATTCCTGAGTGTGACTCTTGGAGGGCTAAGCTGAAGTGGAAGTCAAGACAGAGAGGCCAAGGTGAAGGACGGGGCACCCATGGTCAGGGAGTCACCTAGGATGATAGTGGGGCATGCGGTAGAAGAGAAGGTTGCAAGTCAAATGCTATGATCTTGAGGAGAGGCTAGAACAATAAATAATAGCAATGAGAGGGGATTGGAAGGTGGCTTACACTTATAATCCCAGTATTGGGGAGGCCAACATAGGAGTATTGTTGAGGCCAGGAGAGTTTGAGACCAGCTTGGGCAGTATAATGAGATCCTATCATTACAAAAATAAAATAAAATAAAAAAATTAAGCTGAGCATGGTGGTGCATGTCTATAGTTGCTTAAACTGAAGAGTTTGAGGCTACAGTGAGCTACATGTATTAGCATGTGCTGTACTCCAGCCTGAGAGACAGAGTGAGTTTTATCTCTAACAATAACAAATAAAAAGAAAGAAGGTATCATAGCCAGATGCCATGTACATCGAAGGAGCTGATTTTCTAAAACATTTTCTCATTGAAGTATAATTTATACTCCAAAAATTACACAAGTCACAAGTATACAGATCCTAATCTCAGAATGATTCTACCTTTGCACGTCACTATTAAGTCAAGAAATAGAGGATTCCCTGTCCCTTTCTCTTCCTTTTCTATAGCTGTAACCATTGTCCTGATGCCTAGAGCCTTATATTATTTGTCTATTTTTTGAGCTTTGTACAGATGGAATCATATACTTTGTATTATTTTCTTTTGAATTTTGGTTAAATACAATATTATGCTTGTGAGAATCATGTTGCTGCATATAGCAGAAGTTCACTGATTTTTACTGCTATATAATATAGAATTCCATTTTATGACTACAGCAGAATTTATCTTTCTATTATTAATGGACACATGGGTCCCCCTGCCACAAGTTTTAGCTATGATCATTCTATGGTCATGTCTTTTGATGCATATATTTCTGGTGGGTATGTATCAAGAATAGAATTTCTGTATCACAGAGCACGCATGTATATTTTCAACTTTTCTAGGTAATACCAAGGAATTTTCTAAAACTATCAATATATGCTCCCTTTAGCAGTATAGGAGTTTCACTTGCTCCCTATTCTGACCACTGTTTGATATTGTCAGTCTTTCAAAATTTAGCCATTCCTTTGGATTATTTTGCCATCTCATTATAGTTTTAATTTTATTTCCCTGATAATTAATGAAGTTGATATACTATTTTATTATGTAGAAACTGTTCCTACTACCATTTTTTTTCTATTGGATCACCTTTTTTTTTTAACTGATTTATAGGAGCTTGCCATAATTTAGGCTATGAATTCTTTGATAGATTTATGTATAGCAAATACTTTTTTCCTACATAGTAGTTTGACTTTTGATTTCCCTAATAGTGCCTTGGTGTTTTGGTGGGTGTTTGAGATAATCGTCTGCCCCCAAATTGTGAGGATAGGCTGTGTCTAGCACTGTCCAATAGAACTTTCTGCAGAGATGTAAATGTCTACATTTTACTGTCCAGGACAGTGGTCACTAGCCACGTGTGATTATTGAGCCCTGGAAATGTGTGAATAAGGAACTAGATTTTAATTTTTATTTAATTGTAATAACTTAAAATAGGTATACGTGGCTGTTACTTATGCTATTGGATGCTGTGTTATATTATTCAAATTATAGCTATGAGCCACTGGTTTTAGTTTATGGGATGAAGTGTGGGTCAAATTTCATTTTTTTCCATATTGGATATTAAGCTGGCACAGCACTATTTATGAAAAAGATTGTCCTTTCCATACTGCTCTGTCCCTTACTCACACAAAGTTTCTACAAATGCTTGGATCTGTTTCTGGATTCTCTGTTCCATTCAATTTCCTGCTCCTGTAACAATACAACACTATCTCTACTACTACAGGTTTATAAAAAGTCTTGATATGCAATTAGAGAAAATTTTCTAACTTAATTTTTCTTTTTCTTACCTGTTCTTGGATCTTTAAAAATCCACTTAAATTTTATAAGCAGCTTGTTAATTTCCACAAAAATCATACAGGGACTTTACTGTTAAGTTAGACCTAGAGATCAGTTTGAGCAGAGTGAAATTTTTGCAAAATTGACTCTTTCAGTATATGCGATAGTATATCCTTCTATTAATTCAGTTTAGAAAAAATTTTTTTAACTTTGTTTTGTAGTATTCTGCTTATATAACTGGTGTACCTTCTATTGTGTTTTCTTAGGCCCTTGTTTTTTCCAGGGCCACCAGCGCATTTCTGAATCCACGTGAGCTACAGGCCTTTCTGTCTCATTCTCAATTTCAGAGGGAAAACTTTCACTATTTTAAGTATGAAGTGTACATTAGGTTTTCTGCAGGGTATTCTTTATCTGATGAACAAAATTTTCTCCTATTCCTAGTTTATTCACTGTGTTTGAGATGTTGATTTTTTAAAAAATCAAATGCTCTATCTGCATCTTTTGAGATGATCTAATTATTCTTGTTTACTCTTTTAATGTGGTAAATTACACTGATTGACTTTATTTTTGTTGTTGTTGTTGTTATAGTTTGGCTGGGGCTGGGTTCAAACCAGGCACCTTCTGTATTCGGGGCCAGCATCCTACCCACTGAGCCATAGGCACCACCCCTGATTGATTTTAAGATGTTAAATCCACCTTACGTTCCTGTGGGGGAAAAAAGCCAACTTGCTTATAATATAGTATCCCTTTAATATATTCTTGGATTTCATTTGTTAACATTTTGCTGACGACATTTTCATTCATATTCATAACAGAATTTGGCCTGCAATGTTCTTTTCTTATAATGTCCTTGTCACTTTTAGATTATCAAGCATATGTTACCTTCACAAAATGAGTTGGGAAGAGATCTTCTTTTTCTTTTTTCTGGAGGAGTTTATGTTTTGTTGGTGTTATTTCTTTAAATGTTTGAGAGAATTAATCAGTGAAGCCATCTGGGTCTGGAGTTTTCTTCACAGGAAGGTTTTTAATAAAAAATTTGATTTCTTTAGTAGATATGATACTATCCAGCTATCGTCTAATTATGGCTTCTTTAAAGGTTGTTTCTTTTTCTTTTCCTGGCTGCTTTTAAGATTAACTCCTTGGGTTTTTTATACTATTGTATATTGCTATAGACTGAATGTTTGTATCCTCCCAGGTTATTGTGTTGATACCTGTACTTCCCCCTTGTGATGGGATTTGAAGGCAAAGCCTATAGGTGATTGATTGGGCCATGAGGACAGAGCTCTCACAATGGGATTAGTGCCCTTAGATTAAATAGAAGGGACCCCAGAGAGCTGCCTACCTTTTCTGCTATGAAGACATAGCAAAACCCCAGCCATCTATGAACCAGGAAGCAGGCCCTCAGCTTTGCCTTAGACTTCCCAGCCTCCAGAGCCATGAGAAATGAATTTCTGTTGTTTATAAACCACCTTCTTATGGCATTTTGGTCACAGGGGTCTGAAAGGACTAAGACACATACCTCTTAATTGTGGTCTTTCCACATGTCCTGCTGACATTTACGGTTTCCTTTTAATTTGTGGCTTGATAATTTTCCTTTTCCTTTGAAAATTCTTGTCCATTTTATTTTGTTGGTTTGTTTTTTTGAGACAGAGTCTCACTCTGTCACCTTGGGTAGAGTGCTACGGCATCATCATAGCTCACAGCAACCTCAAACTCTTGGGCTCAGGCAATCCTCATGCCTCAACCTCCCAGAGTACCTGGGACTACGGGCACCTGCCACAACGGCTAGTTTTTCTACTTTTAGCAGAGATGGGGTCTCACTCTTGCTCAGGCTGATCTCTCACTCCTGAACTCACCAGTCCACCTGCCTCAGCCTCACAGAGTGCTAGGATTATAGGTGTGTGTCACCTCGCCTGACCCATTTTTATCTTTAAATATACTGTTTCTGCCCTAGTCTCACTATGCTCTCTTTTTGTGACTCCAATTACAGGTCAGACCCCTTCCCCATATCTCATATGTCTGTTATGCCCCTCACACCCCACTGACTTTTATTTCTTTGTGCTTCCTTCTGGACTTCTTTTTCTGACCAATCTTTTCATTTTATCTTTGCTAATATAGTCTGAAAGACTTTCATTGAATTCTAAACTTGAGATATAGTATTTTCAGGTCTAAGATTTTTATTTAGTAAATTTTAAAAATTCTAGTTCCCTATGAAAATTCTCAAGCTTGTCTTGAGCACATAAATGAAAGTGTTAAGTCCATGTCTGATAATTCCTTTATTTGGATTGTGTGTTATTTCTATTGTCTGTTTTTTCTCTTGGGTTTCAGTCAAGTCTTTTCACATAGATACATATATATGATGGCTTCTTTTTATATGGAGCCAGATGTTGTGCATATAAAAAATTCACAGAAATAATTTAAGACTGGAATTTTTTTTTTTTTTTTTCTCCAGAGAAGATTTACTTCTGCTTCAGGCAGGCAGCTAGCTTAGGGGCAGTAGCAATTTCTGATCACATTAATCCAGCCAAGGATTGAAATGTTTCAAAGCTAGGTTTCTGTCCCTGAGAGGCCTCATCTGTTTTCAGTACCCTTAATTTTGTAGTGCAGCCCTTCCAAATCCCATCCAAGATCCTTATGTGTTTACTGGGCCCCTCTTCCTGGGTAGACCCTGAACTTACAGAATCTGCACTCATCCAAATGTGACTCTCACTTCTCTGAGCTTCCTTCTTCTCCTGATTCTTTGACCTACAATTCCTTAGTGTTTTTGTAACTCTCTGATGCCTTCAGGTACATTTTGCTAAAATTTTTCCTGCTGTCCTAGTTCCTGGTAGGAACCAAGAACTCATTTAAGCCAGGGCTTTTGAAGGTGTGGGGGAGGGAGGCTTTGGAATTGGAGGTGGGAAGAGATAACACCTGCCCCATCTCAAGGTGCTGAGTTTCTATTTAAGAAACCTTCAAGGGAAACAGAGTCCATAGGCGCTGTCAGGTTTTAGACAGGACAAGAGTAAAGCATACATGCTGAGAAGAGACTGAGGAAATGGAAGAGTTTGGAGGAGGGGAGGATTAATATAGTTTGCTTCCTTCCTTCCCTCCCTCCCTCCCTTCCTCCCTTCCTCCCTTCCCTTCCTCTCTCCCCTCTCTTCCTCCCTCCTCTCTCTCTCTCTCTCTTTCTCTCTCTCACAGGGTTGGTTGAACTAGATGACATCTGAGTCTCTATGTAATTTGAAATTCTAGGATTCTATTAAATGAGCTGGGCTTCCATTTAGGTTAATTTAGAAGTTTAATTAGAACTTAAAATTTCTCCTGTAGAGATAAGGAGGCTTATCATCATAAAGAAAACTTCTGGGTTTTAATTCCAGTGCGATAGCTCCCAGTTGTAAAACACTGAACCAACTTATTTCCATAGTGCACAATGGGATTCTAAAACCTACGTCCAAAGGGAACCAGTTGTAATATTATCTGCTAAGAATTTACTATTCTATGGATCATTATATAATGTACATTTATGAAATCTGCCTCATTTCTTCTTATTGCACACTGCATTATGATTTTATTATTTATTATATATATTCTATAGGTTCTGGATTATTCTCTGCTTATGACATAAATGCCTCCACTCAACTAGCTGTAGTTCTGGGTTCTTACCGTTTTTCTGGTCGTCCTTTCTCTCTCCTGATCCTGTTTCTCTCCTCCCTGCTCTACTTTTCACTATGCTCTCTAAAATTCCCTTGCCCTGGGGAAGAAGATCCCTACACTCTCTGACTTTTCATTGACTTTGATCTGTTGTTCTCAGCTGAACCCTGGCCCAGTCTAGAGGATCCTGCTTCCCCTGCATCATTCCCTTCTCACACATCTCCACCTGCAATGTCAGGCTCAGGAGCCCTTAAACCTTGTGTAAAATTGCCAACTCCTTTGAGGCTGGACAATCGCCTCCCCACCCCTGGTTGCTCTTAGGTGCTGCCCCATTCCTATGCTCTCACCTCCCACACTGGCAGTCTCCAACCTCGCTGAGCCCTGCAGTCCATTAACCCCTCTGCTTCTGACTGTGACCTCCTCTGCCCCTCAATTTACTCACTTCCCTCCACACCCAGTGTGGATTCCATGGTCTGGGTTCATTGTCATTCTCTTTCAAACTCCTTAGTATCCTTGTATCTCTCCTGAGCAATTTAACATCTCTGGAGAAGAATCACACAACCTCCTGTGGAGGTTCCCTTCAAATAGATGACCACAATCATAAAGAACACACAAAACTGCCAAGTCATTTTATTTTACTCCTCTAGTAAATTCATCTTCCCACTCTCCAGGGGCAATATTCACACCTTGCCCTCTCAGGACCCAAGCTCTTCTTTCCCCACTTATATCTTCTAGTAAGAGTGGATGTCATCAGAACAGAGCCACCTTGTCTGCTCAGCACCAGGTCTAGAGCCTATGACATCTGTGCCCACACCTTCTGTGCTACTGCTACATGGGGAAAGAGGACCTGCCCTTCCTCCCTTGTGTTCTGAGTCCTAAACACTCTTTCCACTCAAGAATGTGGCTCCTGCGCTTACACCTTCTCTCCTGACCATTGTCTCTCCCTAATGGAGGATCTTCCCACTGGCATGCAGCCCCTTTGTTGGCCAGTTTTCCTTAAAGGATTATGAACAGGCAGTTCACAGAAAGGTACAAACAAGTGTTTTAAATATTGAAAAGGACACTCAAGCTCACTCATAAAAAAAGAGGAATGCAAATTAGAACCACACAGAAGTGCCATTTTTAACCTACCATATTGGCAAATATGTAAAAGTTTGAAGGCGCATAGTATGGAGAAGGGCATGGGGGAAAGGCCACTCTCACTCTCCTGCTACTGAGGGTAAATATGTGTATACGTGATACAACCTCAGTGAGATGAATTTGGCAAAACAGTAAATGCATATGCCCTTTGACCTCACAGTCCCACTTCTTGATTCTCTATCAGATCTGTTCCAGGGCTCTGTCTTGGCGCTTGGTCTCTTCTGTGCATTCTCTCCCTAGGTAGTTCTGTCTAGTTCCTTTTATGTCACTGACTCTAAGGTTAAACATTCATCTCTGAAACTCCTCTGCACTCCAGACCAGTTTATCTAAACAGCCTATGTGATCATTTGGTGGTATTTCAAACTAAAATTGGTCCAAATAGGGTTGATTTTTCTCCTTTTCTAATCCTCTGCCACTCTCACTAGGCCCCCATTGTCCTCCCAGCTTCTCAGGCTCCAAACTAGCAATGTTTTTGATTTCACTCAGCCCTGAACATTTTTCCTTTGTTTACTCCTTGACATTTTTAACTTTGTTTAATTCAAAGATAGTGACTTTGCTCCTCATATACCAATTTCTGTTTTAAAAGAAACAGAGTCCTTTGGACTTGAAGCCAATTATCATTTTTCAGACTGAGAGTTGGTTCTTTCTGACTATGGTCCTGGCCTTTCCTCTCTTTCTTGCCTAAGCTGCTTTCAATTACCTCTCCGACTTCTAGCAGGTAGCTTGCCTTTGTCTGGGACCATCTTACAGCCACTTGGGCAAAACCCAGAGAATGCTAACCAAACTCTTAACTGATTGATATGGAAGACTAGAATACTAGAATGCCAATGTATTAATTTAGAATTATAAATAGTAACTGCCAAGGGAATGGGAAAGCTTGTGTCAGCTGATCAGCACTGAAGGAGATTATTAGCAGTCACCTTATAATGAGATATTATCTGGTGTGTCTGGAAGCACAGTAAGAAGAGTTAGACGAGGCTTGGCGCCTATAGCTCAACCGGCTAAGGTGCCAGCCACGTACACCTAAGGTGGAGGGTTCAAATCCCCAGCCCGGACCCGCCAAACAACAATGACGGCTGCAACCAAAAAATAGCTGAGTGTTGTGGCGGGCACCTGTGGTCCCAGCTACTTGGGAGGCAGAGGCAGGAGACTCGCTTGGGCCCAGGAGTTGGAGGTTGCTGTGAGCTGTAATGCCACAGCACTCTACCCAGGGGGACAGCTTGAGGCTCTGTCTCAAAAAAAAAAAAAAAAAAAAAAAAGAAGAGTAAGACGATTTTAGAGGTAGTACTTGGCTGGTGTGGCCAAGTCCATGTGTGCTTCTGCCAATTAGACCAGTCACTTCATCATCTAGTCTACTAGAATGTAGGGTTTCTGAGAATAGTCTTTTATGCTGTCCATTAAATCAAGTGCTTAACATGTGGGTGAATACTCCAGGAATTCTCTGCCCTGGACAATGCTATCTGAGGATTTTCCCCTGATCTCTGCTGATTTCTTACTCCTGTTGATACATTCTTTAAAGGTTATTCAAAGCAGAGTTGCTCTTTCTTTACTTTGTGCCATAGATGTTGTATTTTAAGGGGACCTTCCCATGTACTTGGAATTGATAACACCAGTTTAATTATGAAGTTCTGCCTCCCTGCCTTATCTGTGTTCTGCCTAATTGTCCTGCCAGAAGCTAGAAGAGGAAGATATCTACTCCTGTGTATAGACTTCCACCCGATCATTTTTTAACTTTACCTAATGTGGAGATACTTAGAATATATCATAATCCACAAATACTTAAATATGGATGATGTAAGACCTTTCAAAAAATATAACCGATCTTTAAGAATACAAATTTACCACTAACTGAATGTACCACAGAATCTGAAGACGATGTGAATATAGTTAACTTTTCTTGCAGGTAAAGCTAGAATCAAAAAAATAGGCATTATAATTAGCTAAATGCATGATATTTTGAAAGCTTGATAGGAATAATTTAGCAGAGGCAGATGAAGACTACTAATTTATAAAAGATTTGCAGTTGCATTGTTGTTGCAACAATTATAATTGGTTTCCAATTATAATTACTATTATGATTAAGGTAATGGGATGAGGGTTTTTTAATATAAGAAAAATGTATTCAGAGCTCATTCTTACCTTCATATGTAGAAGAAATTGAGTTTACAGTATTACTGCCTATACAAGGCCTAACAATTAAGTTCATAAACTCATCCTGGAAAAAATGCTACATACCTCTTTGCTGAATATCACTATGGACACCTTTAAAGTATTTCTCTTGGGAGCTATACCCCAAAACCAGTGCCTAGTCTACCCTTCAAAGCAATTTTGGAACTCTTTTTCTGAAATAGCCATTAGGGCTGTTATCATATTACCCTTGATATTCTGAATATCATCAAAATTCCTTCCTTTCAATACTTTCTTTTCTTTAGGTAAAGAAAAAAGTCCTGGGGCTGGTGAGTAGAGGGTGTTCCAATAGAGTTATTTGTTTACTGGCTTAAACTCCTTTGCAGACAGTGCTGTGTGAGTTAGTGCATTGTTGTGATGCAAGAGCTGTGAGTTGTTCATGGAAAGTTCAGATCCTTTTTGTCTAACGTTTTCACACAGCTTTTTCGGTGCTTCCAAATACTAAACTTGGTCAACTGTTTGTCCAGTTGGTACAAATTTATAATTAACAGTTCCTCTGATATCAAAAAAGGTTATCAACATACTTTTAGGTCTTGATTTGGAGTGATGGGACATTTTTGGTCATGGAGAATTGGCTGCTGTTCATTGTGCACTTTGACACTTTGTTTCAGAGTCACTTTGGTACACCCATGTTTCATCACCAGTGATAATATATCTTGGCAAACTTCAACTCTCCTTTGCTTTTGCTCATCAATGGGCTTCTTCAGGACCATTTTTGCATATACCTTTCTCATGCCAAGATTTTCGGTTAAGATTTTCCTGACTGTTTCTCTGTCAACATTTACTTGGTATGCTGTGCTTCTCATAGTCATCCAGTGACTTTGATGTACAATTCAATTAATTTTTGGAATGTTTTCATCAGTTCTGTTTATGGCTGGCCTCCCTGACCTCTCTTCTTTCCCCTCAGAAAAATGTTTAATCCATTTGTACACTTTTGTTTTCTTCATGGCATTATTTCCAGAAAGTAGGACTAATGTGTTCCTGATTTCACTTCCACTCTAGCCAAGTTCAACAAGATATTTAATGTTTGTTCATTGCTCTAATTTAAGCTCTGACATTCTTGTAACGGCATACCAAAACACACAACAGCAATAATTAACATCACTCAGAAAGATATTGTCGCATGTTGACGCAAACACAGCTGTGAGACACTGATATACCAAGGTTATGAAGCCTTACTGAGTTGTTTGTACAGTGTTGCCAAGGTAAGCTCACTGTGACAAGTTTGTGAACTTAATTGTTAGACCTAGTATATGTCTAGGATCCTATTTTGTCTGAAAAGAGGACTGTAGGCCCCTTGGATCAAGGAATAATTCTTCAGACCAGACTATAGCTTTTTAAAGGCCTTCTGGCAGGAGAGTGGATCTCTCAAAGTGGAGGGGCTCCCTTGTCTGAGGACAGCTACTGCTCGTCAAGGTAGCTGTGGGGCAACAGTGAGAACTGCTAGCTGGACAAGAGTGCACAGGACCATCTTCTGCTAGGCCTGGGAGACAAGGCCCACATGTGTTTCATTCTCTACTATTTTCCTAGGATGTAGACAAGTGCCTTGCACATAGAGGCTCTTGTTAAATATTTGCTAAATAGCATGAATGATGACATTTATTTTAGAACTTTTATTTTTTATGTATTTTTGTGTACAAAATTAACCAAAATTTAGTGCCTTAAAATATTTATAATCTGTGGGCCAGGAAATTGGACACAGGTTAGCTGGGTCCTTCTGGTCCTGAGTCCCTCTCTGGGGTGAAGTCATCTCAAGGCTTAACTAGGAAGGTTGGTGAGCTTCAGTTCCTCTCAAGCTGCCACATGAGATTCTTCCTACACTATGGTAGCTTACTCCATTGGCACCAGGAAGTGAGAGCAAGAGAGAATGCTGGCAAGGTAGACATCACAGCCTTTGGAAATGACGTTCCATCAGTCTGTCCACATTCTGTTTATTACAAGCAAGTCATTGGGTCCAGCCCACACACAGGGGATAAGATTGTACGAGGCAGTGAATACAAAGAAATGATTACTGAGCCATTTTAGAAAGCTGGCTCCCAGACCCTGAGGTTTTTTAATGATGATATTCTCAGAAAGAGAATGTTAATTTTTATACAGTTTTAAAAAAACATTTCAACTAAATGTCCTGTTGGTAAGAAACATCAGCTCATTTTGTCTTGAAATAAAACACAAAGGCTAACTAACACTGATAAATACAGCACCTGTATTGACCATATTTTTTAAATATTTCCAGAATGTTACATTGTAATAAATAACGACCTTCTGAGAATTCAAAGACCCAAATATAAGGGAGTGTTCTGCAGCAGGCTTAATCAATGTTTAGCAATGAGGGAATGTAAAATCGAAGAGCCAAGGATAGAAATCAAATTGCCTTTCTGCAGAAAGATCTTTGACAATTGAAAAACTGCTCTATAAAACTAAAGAACAGCTTGATGATTTAGAAAATAGAAACTGCAGAAATATCCTTTGGATCCTAGGTATGTCCCCACTGCTTATTACCTTGTCTGCTTCACAGTAAAAAGGAAGGGAAACCAAAAGAGGTTCAAGGTGGTGTATTTTGCTCTGGCCCTGAGCCACCCTGGCTTACAACTATTAACTACATAGATCATGAACTAAAAATAAATCTTTGGCTCTTTTATTTTCAAGTAACATTCCTTTCTCTTATCCAAACCAGAGAATAGACATATATTATTAACATATGTCTAGACTTATTTGATGGATTCTTTAATGAATGGATTTTGATGCTAGGATATGGTAGAATTACTCATAATACCCACAGTAATATTATTATTTTAAAATATTATAACATAATTAAGTTAATCACTTCAGCAACTTGCAGGACTTTAAGAATGCTAATTGGATATGTATAGAACAGGAGATCAATGACAGACTGGAAACAGTGCAGCAAAAGCCTCTTCTGGATACTTGCCCTATGACCAGGAAATATCTTAGCCTAGCAATAGATTATTGTAATATGCCTAGCCAATAAAACTCATGCTATTAGGAGTTTCCATTAGATTTATTTGAGTCTACAACTCTAAGAATGGAGAATACTCAACTGTTCTGTAAGAATGCTTAGACCTATAGTAAAATTGGGAAGGTCATGAGCTTTGCAATGGTACCGATTTCATTCTCTACCCAGCCCTTTACTAGCTATGTGACCTTGGGTAGGTTACCTAACTTCCCTGAAAATTCATGTCCTCCTGTATAAAATGGAAGAATGATGGTAATGACGATGATGGTGATGAGGATGATGATCCCAGCTAACATTTGATAAGCACTTATCATTTACCAGTGTTATTTATGTGCATTAGTTCGTTCACTACTTTTATTACATGGTAATGTTACTTCATGTATTACATAATAACCCTATGAGGTATAAGGACAGTCTTATTCCATGTATGACCCACCATACGTATATGTGTATGTGTCAGAAGCTGTTTTTTAGTACATGAATCTTTTGTGACATATTGTGGAATATATATGTGTATGTGTGTATATATGTATACACATATGTACACACATCCACTTACACATACGTACAAGGCATAATATTTATTGGCAGTAGTTTATGCATTATCTTGTTTAATTCTCAAAATATCCCCATAAGGAATGTTAGAACAGAACATCTACCTCTCTTGCCAAATACACACACACACACGTGCACACATGCAGGCACATGCTCACACACAGAGGAATTCTTTCAACCTATTACATGGTAATTTCACCTTGATCTATCCTGACTCCAAACCACGATCATAGATTTTAGCTAGACTTGGGCTAAAATCTGCTGGAGATAGAAACGTGTTCCTTATGGGAGTTTCTAGCCACCCAGATGATTAGGAACCATTTTGGCTTTCTGTACCATGTGGTTCTTTTCTGCTGCAGATTCAAATTTTTTTCCCCCTTAATTCCTAATACTTTTATTATACTGATTTCTTTGGGGAGAAGAAACTTGAATTCATATATATTATTTTTCATCTTTTTTTTTTTGGTACAGAATGATCATTGCTGTTTTATTGATAGCTTGCTCTTATTAAACAAGTTGTTTTGGATTCAACAGCCAGGAGGGAATGGTAGAGATAGACCCATCATCACTGGAATATGTCAGTTTCCTTCATCTTCCATTTACTATCCAGATCTGGGACTATTTTTACATGAATCCAGAGTCTCTGTGTTCTTTTTTCATATGTAGTTAACAATCTGAATGACACGTTCTTTATAGTACCACAATAATTCCGTCCATTACATCACTTAATTTATGGGAGTGCTAACACCAAAATCGATAAACATTATTTCTGAAATGTCACAAGTGTTAATGGTGTGATTAAAAAAGAAAAAGATTCTAAAATCTCTGTGCACAGAGCCCTTTGATATACTGTGGTTGAGGCTCACCTAACCAACACTGCGATATGGAAGCCTTAAATCATTAAGACTCCATCAACTTAAAAAATGTGTGTCGGAAGCTATTTTTAGCTGCACAAATCTTTTGTGCCATATTGTGGAATTCTGTTAGCAGAGAGAGGGAAAGACTACATGTCTCAGAGAAGATTGTCTCAGGTTGTTTTGAGACATATCAACAGTTGCTAAGGAACCGTCGCTAATGCTTCTGGGAAATTCTGTAATATTTCGCTTAGAAATTGGGAGAAATTTCTATGGAGCAAAGCTTCTTAGGCAAGGAAAGCATATGAAGGGTGATATTAGGGAACGGCTTCAAACCAGAAAAAGTATTTTAAAGTTTTCTAGAAGATTGAGTTTAAATGGGGTTTCATAGTACCGTATACACTGTAATCGCCTCTTACAGAATCCTGGAAGCTTTCATTTATATCTGATTTTAGAACAAGTAACATTTAAAAATCTGGTCACATTTTAGTTTATTTTCCATGATTGATGCTTTAAAATGGAGATTAGCACTGCTTTTCACACAGAGAATTAATTAGCATGCTAGTAGGGTGGTTTCACTGATTCTCTTCTCTTTTAGTGAAAAGCTGTATTAACAGTAAACATTTAATAGGCACTGACTGTTTACCAAGTCCTACAGAGACATTGTCTTGGCATATAATGGTATTATAATCCAAATAGTTCTCTCTTATTTGTCACAAACCAGTTTTCCTGAGGCTTGTGTTGCTGGGAGTCAGGCCAGCAGCCTAACTCTGGCTCCCCTGCATCCTCCTGGGACTGTCAGGACAGTCACAGGCCACGCCTTCGCATCTTTTAGCTGCCGTAAACGGGCCACAGAGAGGCTTGCCGCACATCCATTACTAACATTACTTGTGGACAAGCCAATTTTAACTGTACTGTTGGATCTACATGCATTATTACTTTTGCACTTAATATTAAAATCTGGGGAGAGAGTGGAAATGATAGATGTTTTCTTCTTTCTCTCTCTCATTCCCAGACATTGCATGAGCACTTATTCTGAGTAAGTGCTGTGCTTAATGCTGGCAGTAGAACATAGTTCATACATGGCCCTTGCCCTTAAAGAACATATATTCTGCTCTATAAATAAGCAATTACAAAATAGTAGGATAAGAGCCACCTTCAAGGTGTGTAAGGAGCTAGGATAAAATTGAACAAAGGCCTCATGGATGGAAGATCTTTCAGATGAATGGGAGTTTGTGGGTCATACACATGGGCAGGGGAAGAGGCAGTGAGCAGGGTGGGCAGGGTCCCAAAGGCACGGCCAAGGAATGTGATCCACTCAGTCTTCATACTCGTGCCTGCACCTGGGAGAGGGTCAGGACAGGTGGGCAGGGGACACATCACAGATGCCTTTTTTTATTATTGTTACATATGCAGTGATTCTCTAACTTCTTTTTAGACAGTGGAAGCCCTGCTGTTTGGTTAGAAGACTACTACAGTGGGCCAATAATGATAAGGATGGAGAAGAAGGAGTAATATTAGGAGGGAAATAATATTAGGGAGAAATAGAAGAGATAAAAATCTATAAGTCTAGGTAAAAGAACTGGGAGGGGCTGGTACAGACTGAGGAAATGTGTGATCTAAGCCTCTCCCTACACACATCATTTCTTCCCCTCTTATTCTCCATCTATCTTGTGTCCTCTTACACACACCATGCTGTCATGCTGTTTCCCAACTCCAGGCCTGCGCTTCTGTGGTTCTTGCTGTCTGGAACACTCTTCTCACCTGTCCTGGTTGCCTTGTCCCCACTAGCATGGCTCTTTTCTGGGCCTTTTGAGATGTCTCTGCATTTCTCTCTTTGGCATGCCTAGAAGCTATTCCAGGATAGCTCTTTCTGGCTGAAGTGCAACCTCCTGTCCGGGTAGGGGCTAGATTTGGCTTGTATTGTGTCACATGCATTGGCAGCATGTAATCTGTGCCATCAGTGAGGACCATCACCTTGAAGGCAACAAAGGCTTCTGACAGTTCTTGAAACCAAACTACGCATGTACGTTTTTGCCTTTAGGCTGCAGATTAGGTATCAGATGTCAGGTAATCATAGGGACAGCACAAGCCAGGCAACACATCTTGGTGTTGCTGCTATCTATTTAGTCTGAGTCTTTTCTAATAGCCAGAGAACGCAAGAGCCAAGGCATCAGGCCATTTGGCAGGACTCAGAACGCACACTGTGGGGATAGTTCAAGGATGTGCTGTTGGCAAGGTGAGATTTAGGCATGTAATCCTAGCACTCTGGGATGCTGAGGTGGGAGGATTGCTTGAGCTCAGGAGTTTGAGGCCAGCCTGAGCAAGAGCAAGACTCCATCTACTAAAACTAGAAAAACTAGCCAGGCACTGTGGCAGGTGCCTGTAGACTCAGCTACTCAGGAGGCTGAGGCAAGAGGATCTCTTGAGCCCAAGAGTTTGAGATTGCTGTGAGCTATGGCACTATGGCACTCTAGCACTCTGTCTCAAAAGAGAGAGAGAGAGAGAGAGAGATGTAGGCATGTAAAAATATATTTAGAAATTAGTAAAAATAACTATAGCAGCAAGCAAATGCTAAGTACCGAATGAATGACTCACTGTGGTGTGCTGGAGGAATACAGTGGAAATGCAGACGGCCGGCAGCCTTTGAGGAGGACATCGTTCCAAGTCTGAAGCCCTGACTTTGCACTGTAATCAGAATATTAACCAAAGAAACATTTTGCTAGTCTTTTAGTGAAAATGTTAACAGAAAATCTTGGCTCAGAGTTGCATTAAAGGTCATGCTTGAAGTAGGCCAAAATGTGATATTGATTGGTGCATTTCTTCCTATGTTAGAGAAACAGAAGTTAGAGAAAATGTCTGCTGGTCTGGGGAATATTGTTTCCCCAGTGTTACAGAGAAAGCAGCAGCATTCTTGGTGATTTTGTCATGTTTTAACTGGAATGATACACTTAGGTAGATTATTGGTCATCGCAAAGTCCGTGATACAATGTCGTGGAACATATTTTGTAGTGAAGGTAAAAGTACCCTGCATTCATGGAAGAAAACTCAAGTATTAATTAATACTGGACCCCCCTTTAAACCACCCCATTGAATAATATATACTTGAAGTCATGATAAATGTTTGATACCATTTTTCCTCTGCCCTGGTAAAACAGGATATAGTTAGTGATACACAAATCTCCCAATTTGAGAAGGGAACCAAATAACCAATTATGTTATGTAGCATAACATAATAGTTAAGAGCCTTTGATCTAGAGCCAAACTTCCCAGATCAAATTTTGCCTTTTCCAAATTAGTTGTGAAAGCTGGAGCAAGGTATCTGTGCCTCTCTTTCCTCATCTGTAAAGTTGTAATGCTAGTAGTACATACCTCATGAAGTTGTTACATGGGTTAAATCCAATAAATAAATATACACTGTTTAGAATATTTATTTATGATAGTGATAGTATGCTGTCTTACAACAAATATTAGTTATTAATCAGTTATGAATAATCTTAATAATCAAGTTGTTAATAACGTAGTCACCATTAATTTATTCACCAGATTCAAAATTAACACTACTGTGTGGCCAGTAGAAAATATAAGCTCCAAGTAATAAATAATCTTACATTTAAATGGAGATAGGTTCTTTTTTTTTTGCCACTGAACAATCATGATTTGGTAGACCATCTGGTCATGATTATAGCCTTGTGGCCATCTGCCACCAGGGTGAGCAGCTACCCACTTGGAGATTGCCTCAGGTTCCGGAAAGTAGAAGACATGCTTGAGGATTTCAAAGACACGTCAGCTGTGTGGTTGCACAGAGATGAGTGGAGCTGTACATGAGGGATAACAATCAGGGCATATTGTTCTTTTAGGTTTCAAAGGAAACATGTATCATTCTTAAGACATTGAGTCACACTATCCCTGACAGTCCAAAGAATAAACGTTATAATTTCTATGCCACATACTTGCTTTTAACAAGGCATTTAATTCTTTTAGGCAAGTTGGTAGGTTAGAGAATCCTGCAAAGACAAGCAGTGTGGGGAAGTTTATAAGCAACATTTGTTTACTCTGTGAGGAAAGAATGGCGAGAGTTATAGATGCAGACAAGAGATAGCAGATACATTTGCGGTGACTAATAGCACCAAACAAAGCTGCATTTGTTTACCATTATCATTTGCTATCTGGTTTTTTGTTTGTTTTAAGATGCCCCTTGTTGCCTTCCAAGATTGCAATTCAGATATTAACATGAAAGTTGGGTCAGATAAGAATGCATCCAGTCTCTACAGTATCTAGTCAAAAGCAAATTATTATTTGGAATATAAACAGTCTTGTTACATATTGTCTACATGCCAGTGTCTGCATACTTGTGTCTCATAGAGTGATGAATAATAGTGGTTAGCTTGTTTGCTAAGTTGTGCATCATTTTGGTCACATTATCAATCCCTAAGCAGAGAAAGACTCTCCAAAATTTCTATGGATCACCCCTGAAAGTTGGAGATAAGTTTCATCACTCAGTGGCATCATCTCTGGCAATCAATCAGCCATAGCCAACTAACAGAGATGTAGTGGTGTTGTATACAAAAGGCACATGAGAGAGAGCACTGTTTAAGAAACAGATTTAGAGAGCATAGCCTCCTTTCTCCAAAGATGGGGTGATAATACAGATTACATAGAAGAATTAACCAATACTAAGTCATATAATAAGATGGTCTTTATAATTTTCTATAGGTGCTACAGGCAGTATATGATAAAGTGATAGGTTGCTGATAGACATTATGAGAAGAGAGATTGTTTACTGTGAGCTGAAGTAATTCTAGAAAGACTAAGAGAGGGAGAAGAGGGGGCTGGGAGAGAGAGATTGGCAAGCTTGATATTGTCTTAGAATATTTGGAAGAGGGGGAAAGATATGAAGGAGTATTCCAGATAGGGGGACCAGCACAGAGGTAAGGAAACTCAGCCTCCCAGGTGCACTGGGAGTAGGAAGCAAACCAGAATAACAGAGTGTATAAAATGCAAGCACAGAGAGGCGTCTAAACCTGGGAACTGCATATGTTTGACATGTGCAGCAGCAGGTCAGGATGTGACAAGACACAGGATGACTGTGGCTAGATGGAGTGTGACCAACACAAGAATCTTTGTTGTCAGGCTCCCTGCTATGTATTTAAGGCTGAGAATAGTCCCAGGCACGTGGTCGGTGCTTAATAAAGCCTTCACTCTTTTCTGTGATTAGGGGTGCTCTGATAGATGATAAGGCTGGAAAACAGTTTGCACCAACTATTAGGGAAATCAAATAGAGGGGCCGTGCAGTTTAAACATTATTGTATGTTTGAGTTTTTCACCTAGGGGTCACAAATCTCAGGCTTCAGGGACTATGTGAACCTCGTGGAACATGGATGAGCAGAAACCTATATGTGTTACATGAAGCTGCATAGCTAGTTTCACTGGATATTGAAAGGGATCCAGGCCCCCCCAAAGGTTAAGCTGTACTTGATAAGCCAACGGGCAATTAAGAATAATTATGAGCAAGGGAATGACATCAAATTGGTAACTGGAGCTGTGAGTCAGGTAGTGGCATGCCTGGGGCAGGAGAGAATGGAGCAAAGGAAAGTGGGAAGGAGGCTCTACCAGGCTGTGAGAGCCCTGTTGGGGGACGCACAAGGAGAGACAGAGAACAGAGGTGTTTAAAGGAAAGCTGTGTTGGGGGTGGGAGAATACTAAGAAAATGCTTATGGTGAAGGTGGAAGAATGAGGGGCTATGAAGGTAGAGTCAGTTCTAGGGAGACCCCTCAGTCAGCCTTTCTGTATCCAAGCCTCTTAGTCTTCACGACTTTCATGTCAGATGTTCACGTAAGGCACTATTCCTGTTACAGAAGAAGTTAGGAAGTTATAAGGAAGGCCTGATTAGAAAGATTGGGGCACCTGCCCCCCTATATTAACAATAAGGACATGTGTGTATTGTAAATGGCAAACTCCTAGGAATGCTGAAATTAAGTTTCTTTCAAAATTATCTGATTTTAAATGTGTAGTTCAATTTTTGGAAGTTGAAATTTCTTCAGATTTTTTGGTGCCCTTATTTTGCAGATATTTAGTGGACCAATAGCATAATTAAGCCGCTGTACTCTCTCAAAGTAATACATTCCCAACTAAAGACATTTGAAGTTTTGTGGGTGTTCCAGAAATGATTAGAGATCCTCATTGTGTCAGTGAAAATTAGTTTGGGTTAATCATATTTAATGAAAGAAAATAGTGTCCTGAAAAATAACCTTGGCCCTCTGACTGTGTAGTCAAAACAATCTGAACCACCTCCTCTTGGGTATCACAAAGATTTGGGGTCTACTAAATAGAGAGAATGCTCACATTTGCCCTTGATCACCTGAGCCCGTAGAGATAATGAACTCCCTGGTTTCTAAGTTAACCCCATCCAGCTGTTTGCAGATGAAGAAGGAAGTGTGGAAAGGAGCTGCTGTCTCACAAGGTAAAAAGTGCTTTGCTTTCCAGGCAGATTCCAAGTTAATCCAGCTGCTGCTGTGTAGGAAAGCCAGAAATAGCCTCAGATTTAAAATGGTTTTGGCCCATTGTCTGTCGGAGAATGTGGCTGTATCAGAGCTACTAGTTACAGCCTCTGCTGCCATAACGCATGCCAAAGCCCTTCACAGAAGCCTAGGCAGAGAACACTGGTTCTGCCGGTTCCCACTGTGGCAGGTATGATAAGGAGTGTCTCTGCACCTACTAGATGATGGATGGCTCTCTGGCGGTCTCTGGTGGTGAACATTATATATGCTTCCACTGGGGAACAGCAGAATATTTGACTCCATTAGAGCAAATGCAAAAACAAACATTTGAACAAATATAATGAAATTCTCTAGCATGAACCCAAGTTTTAGACTAACTTCTAGCTGAAACTCAGAAGGATCATTATATGTAACATAAAGTAGCATTTTAGAGTGACTTGTACATATACTATTTAAATTTCTAACCTTTGGTGGAGGAAGAGGAAGAATTAATCCCTTTTAAAGTCACTTCATATTTATTCTCATCCTCCCCCACCAACTTGCAAAACCTCACATTTTTTTAGCAGTTTTTCTAACAGAAAATTCCCATGATGCGTCTTTGTGCATGTTCATATAGTATAATTGTGTTAACTTCTTTTTTTTTTGAGACAGAGTCTCAAGCTGTCAGCCTTGGTAGAGTGCCATGATGTCACAACTCAAAGCAACCTCAAACTCTTGGGCTTAAGTGATTCTCTTGTCTCAGCCTCCCAAGTAGCTGGGACTACAGGCACCTGCCACAACACCTGGCTATTTTTGGTTGTAGTTGTCACTGTTGTTTGGCAGGCCCAGGCCAGGTTCAAACCTGCCAGCTCCGGTGTATGTGGCTGGTGCCCTAGCTGCTGAGCTACAGGTGCTGAGCCAAATTGTGTTAACTTCCTGATTGAAAGCTTTCTGTGGATCTGAACATGAAACCTTTTAATTATCAAAGTTATAAATGCCCATGTTAGCCATTTGCCATCTTGTCCTAGTAAATGGAGATACTGAATTGTTCTGTTAAGGCAGGTGGTACAAATGCTTCAGCACATACATTTAGTGCATGCTACTAGATAACATGAGAATTCTTTTTACTTCTCCTCTTTTTCTTTTTAATTCTTGGTAGAGCATATATAATCAGTGAAATAAACATCATCCATTAGTCAGTTCAGTCTTCCCTGAAGTATTAGTATTCTAAACAATCCTATTACCAAAGCATTATTTTGATACTTTATTAAAAGTCCTACAGCTCTAGCATTGCTATACTCAAACACAGCTTTATGCAATTAGGATTATAATAGAAGCTTTATTACAATGATACATAACTTGTATCATCCTAATAAAAGTTCCTGTACATAGCAATGCTTTAATAACATTGTTTCTATAACAGTGATTCCTTAGTAATGGAGCTTCTCCCGTGGCAACTTCATTATTAGGAAATGATTTCAGTAATGGAAATGCAAATAAAGATTTTGAAAGGAGCATTTTATGCATGGCACTATTATACTGACCTGGTATCATTTCATGCATTACATCTAATCATTACAAAGCTACCATGTAGATTATAGTTATGCTTATTATTATCCTGTTACATTTTAACATTTGTGTCCTTCCAAAATATTGAAATTAACTGCCATTTTAAAATAAATTCAAGGGTTAAAATAATTTAAATTTTAATTGAATTTTGCTCCAAAAGCATTAAAAATGTTTCACAAGAACTCTAATTTGTATTGTACACATATTAAGAGATTGAGTGGACTAATGGCATTCAAACTAGAGTATACTGTACTTTAAGGTGTTCATGAAGACTTTTGAGAGCCTGGATCTCACTCTGTTGCCCAGGTTGGAGCACAGTGGCACCATTATAGCTCACTACATTGTTGGTGTAGTGAGTCCTGGGCTCAAGCACTTCTCCTGCTCAGCTTCCTGAAGAGCTAGGACTATGAATGTCAACCACCTGCTCAGCCTGAGTCTTCTGCTTCTGTCGTCACCCTCTGAGAAAATCCACCTCTTCAGAAGGCACTTGTGGTTGAGATTTTCTTTTTCACCTCCCCACTTGTTTTTCTCCCGGCATACAACAGAAAGGGACATCTCACTTCCATCCCTTACCGTGACATATTAACCACAGCACTGAACAAAGGAGCAATCTGACAATCCCTTTATTTAAGGAACCCCCAGATCCCATTCCGTATTTTTAAGTCAGAATATGTATGGTAGTGGTTAAGTGCCTAGGCTGTGGACCAGAGAATTTGTGTGTAGATCCAGGTTCTGCAACTTACTAGCTATGTGACCTTGAGGAGTCATTTAAGCTTTCTCTATAAATCTATAAAGTGAGAATAATAGTAATAGGGCATTATAAGTATTAAGTTGATTCGGCTCGGCGCCTATAGCTCAACCGGCTAAGGCGCCAGCCACATACACCTAAGGTGGCGGGTTTGAACCCCCAGCCCGGACCCGCCAAAACACCAATGATGGCTGCAACCAAAAAATAGCCGGGCGTTGTGGCGGGCGCCTGTGGTCCCAGCTACTTGGGAGGCGGAGGCAAGAGACTCGCTTGAGCCCGGGAGTTGGAGTTGCTGTGAGCTGTAATGCCACGGCACTCTACCCAGGGGGACAGCTTGAGGCTCTGTCTCAAAAAAAAAAAAAAAAAAAAGTATTAAGTTGATTCTTACATGTATGGAAAAAAGTATGTACTATAAAGGATGTGCTATTAAGTACTGATTTCCAAAACATTTTAATTTGTTTGTTTATCAAATTTTATAATGTATTTATGTTGTTTTCATTAACTGAAGAGTAGCAATAATTACAAGGACAACACAATCAGATGTTTAAGTTAATACTTAGAACAAAATGGTCACAAGAAATTTTAAAACATAAACTCCTTATATATGTGTGTGTGTGTATTTTGTTGTTATAAGAAGATGATCAATAAAAAGCTTTTATGCATAAAATATACATTAGGATAAAGTTCTTTGAGAGAAGCAAAAGGCAGATATGAATGCAAGTAGAAAAATGTAAAATATCCAGTCGTTCGTATATTCTTAAAATGAGTGATGGTGGGTATTTTCAATTGAATGCATTTAAAAGAATGATGTAATTGTTGTATTTAAAATTGCCAATATGTACAGTGTACTTCAACTATTTAATGAAAAATTAGAGGTCAACTTCTGTGCCTTGGGATATAGGTATATGTATTTTTAAAATTTATGTGTATGCAAGCAAGTAAGTTCAAAGACTTTGGGGGTAAACACTATGGGAGTAAAGGTGTAAGTGCAAGCAGAGGTACAAAATTACCTTTATGATGTATGTTTTTCAGAGTAGTGGCTATGCTACAGAACAATACATTCCTTATCAAGGTGGGAAACTAAGTGTAGTATAGATAAGACTGAGGTTACTTTGACAGAAGGTTGGTTTGTCTCTGTGTGGTATTTCAGCCTTGACTGAAATATCTCCAGTTTCATAGAGGTCAGTGCCTAAAAAACACGTGTATTGCCACGTGCTGTCACTCCTGCCTGTAATGGCAGTGACTTTCAAGGCTGAGGCAAGAGGTTCACTTGAGCCCGAGAGTTTAAGGTTTTAGTGAGCTATGATTGGGCCACTGTCCTCTGACTCTAAACAAACATGCCTGCTCCCAAAGAGAGAGAGAGAGAGAGAGAGAGAGTGAGCCCTTGCCTTTGGCTTTGAAGAGGATGGTGGATTTATGCATTGAGCTGCATGTGGGAGGGGCCCTCTCTGAGTGGACCCTCCCTGAGGCAGGAGTGGAAGGTGGGGCTGCTGTGAGGTGGGGGGATACTGTCAGTTTCACTTCATGGGAGACATAGCAGTTGTTGTGGCTACTGGAGGACCCCAGCTAGGACAAGAATAAATAGGGTTCTTAGGAGGAACATGCTAGAAATGAACCATTTTCTATTAAAGAAAAAAAATGTTGAAGAAAATGTGCATGCCCTAAAGTGTGTTTACTGCTAATTATATTTATGCAAGTTTGACATGCACAGTTCTGACTTCATTTTTACTTCGTGCCGTGCTTCAAGTTGGCCAGGTTTCATAGCAACATATCTGTGGTTGTAACTGTAAAGACAGGATTTTGTGTGCTGGTTTATACACTTACTATTTTTCAGACCCCAGCCAAGGAAAATGGAGCTTTTTGGAGGAGAGATAATGTTAGCACTATAACCATTTTTATACCAGCTGGTGCAGACTCTGAGCAAGTTGATGAGCTTTAATTAATAAGACTTGCTGTGGCCTATTTTCATGGGTCCCTTTGGGACCCAAGCATGGTCAGCTGACTCTGCTGCACCATTTCATAGCAGAGCCTTGATCATCTGTAGATTTTGGAATCTGTGGGGAGTAGTGGAACCAATTCCCATGGATATCAAAGGGCGATTGTACCAGTGTCTTGGAGACACAGCAGATAACACAGACCTGAGCCTTGGCAAATTATTTTTGAAAAGTTGCTAACCCTTACCCTGGCCAACCTGGAAAAGCATCTCCCAGGGACATAATATGTCTATGAGCATTCAAGAAAGTCATCCAACCCCACTCTGAGCCCTAATCCTCCATACGTTCTCCTGTGTCAAGTCAGCAATTCCCAAGAGTTGCATCCTATAGCCACATCAAAAGTGACATAAAGCCTGCTTTAGTTGGCTAGAGTCTTTACGGTGTCTGTGTAGTGATTTTGTGAAGTATTTCAAAAGAGGGTTTATTTACTTACTTATTTTGAGACAGAGTCTTACTCTGTCATGCTGGGTAGGGTGCTGTGCAGGATGCCGTGGCTTCATCATAACTCACAGCAACCTCAAACTCTTGGGCTCAAGCCGTCCTCTTGCCTCAAGCTCCCGAGTAGCTGGGACTACAGGTGCCCTCCACAACGCCCAGCTAGTTTTTATGTTTTTAGTAGAGACAGGGTATTGCTTTCCTTAGGCTAGTCACAAACTCCTGAGCTCAGGTGATCCATCTGCCTAGTAGGATTACAGGCATGAGCCATAGCACTTGGCCTCAAAAGAAATTTAGTTCTTACATTAACACCAATGAGGACTGAGTAAAGCAGTTTGTAGTGGTGGCAATATAAATTAGTTTAATATTTTTGGAGGGAAATATGATAATACAGATCAACAGCCATATAAACATTCCTACTGTTTTTACTCATTCTAGAAATTTTGTAAGAAAATAATACATAAGGAAGAATATATATGTGTATAATTTAGAATGTATATAACTGGAAAATGATTTAAATGTCTAACAGTAGAATAATGTTAAATCCATTGTGATATATTAACCAGGTGGAGAGCTATGTAGCTAAAAAGAAAGTTATGAGGACTCTGCAAAATGTAGGGAAGTATGTATAAAATAATGTTAACAGGAAAAATTGGACTCCAGAATTATATACAGGGTGTCCATAAAGTTCAAATTTATGGACACCCTATATTTCTTGTACATAACTGTGATAGATAGATAGATACAAAATTTGAGAAGAAATCAGCCTTTAAGAGGAAGGGAAAAAGAGCTCAAGTGTGACCTGGTGGTAAGCAGGTGTGAGCTTTATTGAACATCACTGATCAGAAGGGCCGGAGCTCAACTTTCAAGTTCATCTCATGGAGTTCATGTGCAAAGGCTGTCTTTCCTACTATTAGTTTTCTTTCTGGGTCTTAGACACTCCTTAGACTTTCTTGTCTAGAAAGTACTGAACTTGGTCTAAACTATAAAAATCAATTCTTGAAATTCCAACAGAAGTTGGAGAAATGTAAGAAATTGATATGATCAGGAAGTGGGATTAAAGTGTGTATTTTTAACCTTGACATTATTAAATTGCTTAAGATCATAAATAATATTTAGAAAAAGAAATTGCCATTCTTGCCCTTAAAGATCAGTTCATTCCTCTCGCTAATACTTGCTTGCAAAATACCAGAATACAAGTATTGTCTGGAAAATTCTATTATGTTATTATTATATGTACATATATGAAAAAGTATGGTTTCTTAGTATAGCCTGTTATGTCTATCTATCTAATCTATCTATCTCTGTATCACATTGTTATTTGTTACTTAGCTTTAAAGTATTAGTATTCCAGAAAGTGGGGAAAATATCTCATAGTTCTTTTTACATGTCAGATCTTGATCTAACATTTTTCATTATTAAAAGGGTAAATCACAGATTTTGTAATGAGTTTATCACATCCAGGAATTTTTTTCATGGAGCTCCTTTTGAAAGAGCTTCTAAAGAGGAAAACTAATTTTAGCTTAACAAAATCACTAGGAAATCTGCTGGGAATACTATGTAAAAGAAATCTTTTTATTATCAAACCTGGTAAGAATCAGGAAGGAAAAATGTAACTGTTAAGAACTGTGGCTGTAAACTGGAGTTCTTTTATTAGATATTTACACAGATTATATTTATCTAAAGGGTAGCATTATGGTATTTTAAAAAAATCATCTTGAAGGTTCATCAGTATGGTTTTCTGTTGCTTTAAAATTTGATTTGGCACAATTCTAAAAAGTAATGTTACTAATAGACTGCTATTTTATTTGTATTGCCCATAAATACTCCCTGTGTGATAGTTACCAGACATTAATATCAGGTTAAAAATAAATTAGGTTCATTTTGTAAATGTGAAAGTTCTTGAGTTTCTGATTGCTAATTCAGTACTATGTTCACCTAGCTCAAAAGTGATGTTCCTGTTTTAGTGTGTATCTCAGAAATAGATTTAATAAGCAAAAATTGTCACCATTATGTAATATAGTGGAAAATGTCAACCCAAATGAATGACTGGGGCAAAAACTTCAATCAATGGAGGTTTGCTTATTAAGCCAAGATTTTGAGTTTGCACCCAGAAAAAAATCACAAGCCCACAGACAAGCTATAGTTGTTTTTGCCAAAGGGGAGTTTGGAACCTTCAGTATTTTATTTTATTTTATTTATTTTGAGACAGAGTCTCATTCTGTCACCCTGGGTAGAGTGCTCTGTCATCATAGCTCATAGCAACCTCAAACTCCTGGGTTCAAGAGATCCTCCTGCCTCAGTCTCCTGAGTAGCTGGGACTACAGGCACTTGCCACAACACCTGGCTAGTTTTTCAATTTTTGGTAGAGACAGAGTCTTGCTCTTGCTCAGGCTGGTATGGAACTCCCGAGCTCAGGCCTTCCAGAGTGCATGGGATGACATGCGTGAGCCACAGTGCCACATTTAGCATTTTAAAGGCATACAGAGAGAAGAAAAGGAAGCGGGCTCATGAGAAAGCAGCTACATTCTCCTGAGGCCCAAGAAATCTGCATTTTGCATAAAGTATGGGATTGAAGGAAGCCTCGATTATGTAGGTAGAAGAATGCCTGATTCCACCTTTTTTCCAGTT
This sequence comes from Otolemur garnettii, assembly GCF_000181295.1. Taxonomy (NCBI): domain Eukaryota; kingdom Metazoa; phylum Chordata; class Mammalia; order Primates; family Galagidae; genus Otolemur; species Otolemur garnettii. The sequence continues at coordinate 16,130,319 of NW_003852412.1, forward strand.
CTGTAACCCATAAGATAAACTTGTAATTCATTACGAGTTGAGTGTCGAATCAAATAGACTTTAGCTTTAGGTGCTGGACATAGGTACAGTTTGCATGTCCTTGCTTATGGGAGCAAGGAATTTTCTTAATGAATTATCTGCAGGGCCATCTCTTCACAGGAGCCTGAGCCTGCGATTTTCTTTTCACAAAGAGAAAAAGTAAAGAATCAATACTCAGAAGATACAGACCTCCAATTGTCATGTTTTAAGATAAAAATATACTGTGAAAATAAAATGTAAAAGCTGTTGGAACCCTGAAAACACTTCAAGCCATGAGAGAGCTGTGACTGTGAGCGGAGTCAGGCATCGTGCTTTGCAGTCCCTCTTTGCAGATGACTGGCTTGACTGCGCCTCCCTGATCTTGAGCTGTAAGACAGGAGACAGGACGGCCCTGCCAATCCCTCATCTTTGTTATAGACTAGCTGACTCCTCGATTGTCCTGTACCTAACTCAGATCATATGGCAGCCTGAACAGGGACCTCATGACAGTGACACCTTCAGTGTAGAATGTTAAATATACATTTCCCCCAAAGAAAAAGACCACTTCTGCTAATCAGATCATTGTAACTATGCTTTAAGCCTGACAGAAGCTATTGAAGTTACATTAAACTTCCCTAAGCTTTGTCTTTATAAACCATCCCAAACTTCTACAGGTCTAACAATTAAATTCACAAACTGGGCCTAGGAAAAGTACTACATACCTCATTGCTGAATATCACTATGGTTACCATCTTCAAAGTACTCCCCTTGGGAAGCCATGCACTGATGTCAGCGCCTTGTCCATCCTTCAAAGAGGTTCGGAACTCTTTCTGGGATGGCCATCAGAACTGTCATCGTACAAGGAGCTCACAAATGAACAACAGCAAAGGGGAGTCTGGAGTTTGCTAAGACCTTTTGGAGAGGCAGGACAATGTTTTGGGCCATGATATGATTTCAACTAGTGTTGAAACATGTGTATACCAACACGACCCTGAAATAAGTGTCAAAATGTTGCTGGAATTTCTCTCTATGCTGAATCTTTAGTCTCAGGGATTTGAAGAATGAAATCACAGATCATGCCAATAAGCAACAGGACAATTTATTGACAGGGAGAAAGACTGATAAGCATGATAAGCAAAAGAGGTGAAAAGAAGAGGGAGAACAGAACCTCCTGCAGCAGAGGGGAGATCCAAGTGGGAAATCTTCTAAATCTTCAGTCTAGGGGTTGAAATGCTGCTTTTCCTATCCTGTGGGTAGGGGATCTTTTAGGTGTATCACAATTGACCAGAGGTCTGTGGGCAGAAAATGATCCTAAAATAATCCTAAAATTAGCTCAGGATGCCACCCTTGCAGTTTTTGCCTCAGGCAATAATTAGGGGGTGTGTTCTCTATTCAAGAAAGAACCTCCCAGAACCTTTCAGGCTGCTTTGTTTAGGACCTGGCTAAAGCCCAGAGGGTGTAGCCTGGAAAGGGTGCCCTATTTGTGCCTAGAGACTATGGTCTGATTTCTCAGCTCATCCAGACCTAGAGAATGGGGGGTCCCTGTCCAGCCCTGACTAGGAGAACTCTGTACCAAAAGTGCAGAATGGAAAAGTCAGCCAATTCTCCGTGGCCAAAAAAGTTCAGTCAGTCCAAATCAAGAGTCAAAACAATGTTGCTAACTTTTTTTGATATCAGAGGGATTGTTCATTATGAATACATACCAACTGGACAGGTGACCAAGTTTACTATTTGGAAGTGCTAAAAAGCCTACACGAAAAAGTTAGACAAAAACAACCTGAACTTTTCACCAACAATTCATGGCTCTTGTATCACAACAATGCACTAGCTCACACAGCACTGTCCATCAGGGAGTTTTTAGCCAGTAATCTAATAACTATAATAAAACACTCTGTCTACTCCCATGATTTGGCCCCCAGTGACTTTTTTCTTTAACTGAAGATTAAGGTAATATTGAAAGGGAGACATTTTGATGACATTCAGGACATCAAGGGTAATACAATTGCTCTGATGGCCATTCCAGAAGAAGAGTTCCAAAATTGCTTTGAAGGGTAGAGTAGGTGCCAGTGTCAGTGCATGGCTTCCCAAACGAAGTACTTTGAACTTGACTGTAGTGATATTCAGCAATGAGGTATGTAGCACTTTTTCTAGGATGAGTTTGTGAACTTAATTATCAGACTTCATACATTAATACTGATGTCCATTCTTTGGAATCTGTTCTTCCCAGGTGGGATGTCTTCAGCCTTTCCATTTTATTGAACTCTTTTAAAACTAGATCGTGATCTTTTTGATTATTTTAAGCTTATAGTACCACCTTCAAGTTGTTTCATGCTGAAGTTCTGTATTTAATCTTATCAGGGTTGGCACTGAAAAGAGTAAATTCCACTCTTAAATTTGGATGTGGGTCTTGGTTCTATCACTTACGAATTCCATGACATTGGATAAGCCATTTCTCTGAACAAATTTGTACAAAATGTGAAAAGCAATATCTACTTTATATCGTGAAAATTAAATTAGATAATAAACATTAATGCATAGCTTTGATTTCTTCTTTTTCTTAATTCTGTCTTCTTACTATGTTGGGTGGGGACTCTTTCTTCTACCCTTCATCGTTATTGCCTGGGGCCTGCAAATTAAATTGACAAAAGATAGGTTAACAAGAAAAGCCACACAAATTTTAGTTGTTGCTAATATTTTGACTTTATAAGTACAGAGGCCCTCATGGAAAAGTGAAAGTGAAAGGGGGGTGGTTATACACCATTTTAATAAAAGATGATAAATTTATGGAGAAGTGACAAGACAAACTGTGGAAAGGTAAATATTAGGGGGAAATTAACAAACAATAGGGATATTTCAGTAAGGCTTGTTTGTGCAGACCCATCTCAGCGCCAGCTTTCTGTGTCCAGGGCTGGGGGAGGGAGGAGAACAGCTTCACAAAGGGAAATTTATGTCCTGTTTTGGGGTAGATGGGGGAGGCTAAAAACTTCTTTCTGCATTTGCTGCATATTAATTGCCTTTAGTTCAAAACAGTCCTTAAGCAGAGTGGTATGTTTGGCAGAGGGAGGGCATTTTCTGATCCTCTTTATCTTCTGTCTCTTCCGTGGCCCTCAGCACTGAGCTGAGATCAGGGGCTCCCGATTCTGCAGGGACAGAGGCAGGGCTTAGAGTACCTGGTCTCCAGGCCAGTGCTCAGCTCATCAGTACAAACCCTGCCCTAGACCTGTGCTCAGACCTCATGGACACAACTCACCCCCTTGTCATGTGTGCACCCCGTGCCCCAGACTCGCTCAGGCAAGGGGCAGGTGGAGAGACATGATAGGAATTGAGTGTCTTTTGCTCTATGTACATTTGAAGAAAGTTGAGGTAATTCTGAAAAAAAAAAAAATACTTGGAGAGCAAGGCAGGGGCTTTGAAATCAAATCTCAAGGTTAGATGACCTTGGGAAGTTCACTTGGGATCTCTAAACCTCGGTGTTGACATCTTTTACAAGAATTATCTATCAGCCGCTTGGCAGTATTGGAATCAAGTGAGAATCTTGGTGAATGTTAAATACATGCACTAATTTGTATCCTTCCATTTCGAAGGATGCCTGTGCCTACAGTCTCCCCTGGACCCCTCTTCCCTGACCAACCACGTCCTCATGTTAGGTACTCTGGTAGCTTTTCCTCCATTCCTCTTTCCTGACTTTCTGGCCCCGCGGGAGTATGCCTCACAGGCAGCACATTAACTGATCTGCTCAGAAGCCATGTGCCCTGTGTTTCCCTGCTGCTCTCAGCACTCATCACGGCCACCTTCTTTCCCTCCCTCTGTTCTTGGTGGGGAAAGCCATCTTTTCCCCTAGGGGCACGGGTGCGCTCAGTCTTTGCTGTGCCTGGGCACCTTGGGCACCACCCCACATTTGGAGTGCAGGGTTCTGTGTGGTGGACAGGCAGCCCCAAGCCGCAGGTGGTCCTGGGGTCACGCTTAGAGGAGCCCACTCTGCTTTAGATTCCTCACGTCTCCTGACAGTTTTATTCTCTTGCTTCGTCTTTATTCTGACATTCTCCTTGGGAATTTTCTGTTACATCTTCAGACTAGGTTCCTTTTCTCAAACCAAACTAACAAACAAAAGAATTGTTTTTTTCCTTTGTTGTGGAGAAAGACAGAGTCTTCCCTTTGCCACTGCACGCCTTTGCTGTCACCCTCAGGTGGGACTGAATAAAGGTTCTTCTCTTGACCCCCAGCCCTGCCAGGGCTTTGACTAGAGAAAGAGAGAAACTGAGAGTGACCTCTACTGACAGCACCTCCCATCAAGTGTTTTTTAAAAATGGATTTTTTTTATGAGAATAGAACATTTTAATAAAAACATTGATACAGAACATAATGAGGCTTTTAAACAGAGACTAGGAGTCCTTTTTGTCTTCATTTAAATCTGTTTTATTTTTCTTTCTGTAACACTATATGAAATCTCATCAATATACAAAATCATTCCGAGCCTCAGATTTTCTCATTTTCTCTGGATGAGAGCTTTGATTAGCTTTTTACAAGTTCTTCATTAGTAATTGGCTTGCCTTTTCTGTTTTTGTTTTGGCTGTTGTCTCTAATAAGTGTATGCTCTATCAAAGAATTCTTTGAGGACAGTCTGGAAGATGGTGCTCTGTGTTATGTTACAGAATAGTACAATTTAAGACTCTTTATAAAATGCAACAAGTGCTATTAGGATTAAATTCTTCTTCTTGATGCTGGTGGCTGGGGTAGGTTGTTCACTCTTATCATCATGCCTGACCTAGTTGCACAGCCGTGACTGTTTAATTAATAGACATTTACATAAGCTCTTTTTCCCCCAGCAAGCTTTATAATGGTCTTGGTGGTTATCTCCTTTTCACCCTGTGAAGTATCAGCAGTGCTATTTCCATTTTGCATATCAAAATACAGAGAGATTAAATTATGTACAACAAATTGATAACTGAATAAGTTTGGGAACTTAGAGTTCTGGCATATTAATAGTGTTGCTTAAAGCAACAACCCATATAGACTCTATAAATCTATTTAGACTCTGCTCTCTGATCCAGGAGGGGCTGGGGTTGGGACTGTCAGGAGCCCAGGGAGGAAGCCCTTTGCAGATTTATGCAGGGGTGGGAGAACTTTCTGACCTCTTTTTGGTGCTGTGAAAGAAAGGTTTTGTTAGTAAAGGAGATGGTATCTGAGCATTATTGCTGCGATGTCTGTAATTTTTAATAAAAATCCTGGAAAACCTGGTTGTGTCTGTGTGACATGTGAATTTGATGGTCTGCTTTTTGGGTTTTTTGTTTTTGAAACCACCTTCCTAAATTCCATTGTTTAATTAACTGACCACAAGATGTTGGCAGGTGCAGCTGGAGCAGAGAGTGTGTGTGATTCACTTGGCTTCCTCCGCTTGGCCCAGAAGTGAGCAGAAACGTGCTGACCGTTCGGGGTACTTGAGCGAGACTTTCATTTCTTTCTCACATACGTTTTTTCCCCTTGAATGTGTTCTCACTGTCTTTTTGTTTATATCCTCATGTACCTATAAAGGACAGAAATCTGGACTGAGATTATTCCTTTTCCCCTTTTTTCTTCTTTCTTCAAATCTGTAAGATAGGACGACTTGCCATCCAAACCTTCCCTCTTTGTCTTGTGCAGCTATTAATTACTTCTGGAGAATTGTTTGACTGTGAAAGAATTGCCTCAACCAGTTAACACCAACACCAACAAAACAGAACAAACAAAAATAGGCAATTTTTCTTCTCCAAATTTGCTAACTTCTAGGTTTTACCTAAAAAGTGGAAGTCAATATGTCTCTCACTTAACTCCTTTTCCATTAAACTTGGACTAGACTGTTTCTGGCTGAAAACTGTGGTCACACTCTTCTCCTGCCCTGAGTCCTGCCCAGTTTTAATGGCCTGGACCAGATTAAATTTTACTATATCTCTAACAAGACCCCTTCGCTGACCCCACTTCCTCATCAGAAGTAACCTCTCTTTTCTTAGAATCCTATATTCCTGGATTTGTGGCTTTTGGTTGGCCAGAATAGTGGCCTATCATGTTATGGTGATTTCTGTAACCTTAGGATCGCAGATGCCCTGACAAAGCCTGGAAAGAGGAAAGCAGCTATCACTGGACTCAGGCTCTCTCACATCACAGGAAAATACATACACACCCTGATGCATCGTGTGGTGTTTCCAAGAGCAGAACACTCAACACAGACTTACAGAAACTGCGCAGTTGAAACCATACAGCAAGCCTTAGGTCTGCAGTGGGAAAACAGTAATGAAGTCCCAGGAATCCCCTCGTGATACCCTCACCATGAGTGCCAGGCCAAGGATGAAGGGGTCTTTCCACTCATAGAGCCTCAGGCCTGGGCCATCTCTGCCTCATGATTTCCCTTTAGTTGACTGGAGAGCCCCTCGCTGGCCGACAGGCACCCTAGGCCTTCTGCTTATACCAAGGGGGGATGTGTCATTCTTTGCTACTACCGCTGTGATCTCTAGAAGTCTGAAGCCTTTCCATACCTTTGTTTAAATGATGGGGAAAAAAATCCCTCCCACAGAGACAATTTTTCTTACTAGCTTTTCTTATTCCTAGTTAGAAGTCCTATTGCTCACCCCTGACCTTGAGGCCAGGTGAAACTGCTCCTCTCCCTAGGGACCTGCATTTCCATTTATTTAGAAATCCCAAGGGGTGGGGAGTGAGTAATGACAAACTTTTTGGGACCCTTTCCCCTCAAGGTACAATCCTAGTAGTGGGGTGCAACTGGACTGTTGAGGTAATGGGTCGATATTTTATATCTTCCTAGTACCCCAGACTAGAATGTAAACTCTATGAAAGCAGGCTTTGCTTCTGTGTTTAGTAGGCTAATATCTCTAGTGCCAGAACAGTGCCTGGCACATAGAACATAGTCCATAAATACCTCTTGAATAAATGGATAGGTGGGTGGATGGATGATTAGCGTGGTGTCTTACCTATAGTAGGTATTCAGTGATATTTATTGGATGCATGAATTAAAAACACATGGAGTAATAGAGGTATAAGTAAAAGTAGAAGGTGTAAGTTTATTATATCTTTTAGTAGTATTCAAATCTGCTTCTCAGTTTGAGTAGCATACTTTAAGGGGATACAGTGGCATATTAGGGAGTAGGCTAACTCATAGAATTAAAATATGTACCTTGGTGCATCAATCTTTTCTGAATAGTAAAACAATATGCTATTTTATGTGGAAACCAATAGACAGATTTTAGAATATATTGCATAATTGCAATAGATAGGTTTTTTATGGGTTTTTTTGTCCAAGGCCAGGTTTGAACCCACCATCTCCTGTATGTGGGGCCAGCACCCTACTCCTCTGAGCCAAAGGGGCCACCTGCAATAGATAGTTTTTAAAGTAACTTGTAAGTGGGGAATTATTCCTAACCATGCCCACAGACCCTCTTCTTTGTTCTAAAATACACTTTGGAGGAAAGTTTGAGAAAACAGCTATAGATACTGTTATTTTATCTTATCTGGGGACTCCTATACATGTACAGGAGGTGCTATCCTGTCCCAAGGAGAGAGACTGGTTCTGTCCTTTTCATGCCTTTACAGTGGTTTAGGGGCTACTGGTGCCTTCCACACAAATATTCTCCTTTATAAAGCAGGCTGCACGTGCCAGTAATAATTTACTTTGGCACAATGAGCTGTCTTTGTCTATGAATTAATTCCACAAACATTTACTAAGTACCTATTAAATAAAAGGCTGGATGCTGAGATTAAAGGAGTAGTCAGAATACTTCTCCTTCAAGGAATTATGGAGTAGTAGAAGACTCCCGTACACAGTAAATGCCCACACACAATAGTGTGAAATTAGCAGTAGACTTAAGCATGAGTACAGTGGGAACACAGAGGGGAGCTAAGTGGTGCAGAATGGGGGTTAAAAGAAACCTGAGATCTGTAGGAAAGAAATGGGTATTAGTGGTGAAGGAGGGAGTGAGGGTGTTCTGGGCAGAGAGGACAGAGTGTGTGAAAGCCTGTAGGAAGGAAGAATGGAGTGTTTGGGGAACGGCAAGTAGTTTAATGGTAAACTACATGTAAATATTGGTAAAAATCTTCTGCACAGCAAAGGAAACAGTTAATAATGTGCAGGTTTCCCGACCTATAGAATGGGAGAAAATATTTGCAAACTATTCAGCTGACAAGGGATTAATAAATAGAGTATATAAGGAACTCAAACAACTTAATGGCAACCAAATAAATGATCTAATTTTAAAATGAGCAAAATATCTGAGTAGACAGTTCTCAAAAGAAGACACACAAATGACCAAATGATATATGCAAAAATGCTCAATATTACTAATCATCAGAGAAATACAAATCAATGAGATACCATCTTGCCTCAGTTAAAATATTACCAAAAAGGCAGAAAATAAATGCTGGTGAGGATGTGGAGAAAGGGGAACACTTGTACACTGCTGGCAGGAATGTAAATTAGTACTGCCTCTATGGGAAACAGAATGAAAGTTCTTCAAGAAAACTAGAAATAACCATATGATCCAGCAATTCCACTTTTGGGTATATGTCCAAAAGAAAAGAAATCAGTATGTTGAGGGGATGTTTTCACTGCCACGTTTATTGCAGCACTATTCACAATAGCTAAGATATGGAATCAATCTAATCATCCATTGACAGATGAACAGATAAAGAAAATGTGATACATATACACAATGGAATATTATTCCTCCATAAAGAAAAATGAAATCCCATCATTTATAACAACATGGATGAAACTGGAGGACATTATGTTATGGGAAATAAACCAGGCACAGAAAGACAAATGTGTTTTACTCATATGTGGGAGCTAAAAAAACTGACCTCATGGAGGAACAGAATAAAATGGTGGATACCAGTGGTTGGGACAGGAGTGGGGAATAAAGAAGTATTAGTTAATGAGCACCAAAATACAGTTAAATAGAAGAAATAAAAGGTAGGGTTTCATAGCACAGTGCGCAACTGTAGTCAACAATAATTTATTATATATTTCAAAATAATTAGAGGAGTAGATTTGGAATGTTACGCACACAAAGCAGTGATTAATGTTTAAGGTCATGGATATCTCGCTGGGATTTGGTTATTACACATTGTGTGCTTGTATCAAAACATCACGTGTAACCCATAAATATGTACAGCTATAATGTAGTCATTGAAAAGATTCAAAAAGAAATAACAAATGAGAGAAATTATAGATTTAATTATCTAACCTTACATTTCACATTGTCAAATGTGCACACAGAAGCACGTTACATTAATAGTGTTTGTTAGATAAGGACCCTCTTATATTCATGTCCCGCCCCCAAAAACAGGGAAGCCAGAGGAAAATGGGATAATGTAATCCAAGTGCTGAGAGAATATCATCATGACTTAGAATTTTATACATACAAAAATGTATTTTTCAAAAAATGATAACAAGATAAAGCATTCATGGATGACACCATTTACTACCTACAGATCTAGACTAAGGGGTATTCTAAAAAACATATTTCAATGATAAAGAATATCATTCTGGGTGTGGTAGCTCACACCCTAATCCTAAGCAAGAGTGAGACCCCGTCTCTACTAAAAATAGAAAAACTAGCTGGGCATTGTGGGGGGCGCCTGTAGTCCCAGCTATTTGGGAGGCAGAGGCAGAAGGATCACTTGAGCCTAAGAGTTTAAGGTTCCTACACTCTACCCAGGCTGACAAAGTAAGACTGTTTCAAAAAAGAAAAAAAAATTGTCCTGGAATGGATGCTGAGATATAAGGGGGAAAATTGTAAGCAGAAACAATAGTAAAATATGAGTAAATCTCAATAAACATTTGAGTCATAATACAAAAAAATATAGAAGAGGTGATCAGAGTTAAACACCCTAAGTTACATGAGTTTTAGGGGAGAAAGTAAAGATATTAAAAAATTATAAATTTTTAGAGTGAAATAGTTATTTACAAATTTAAGGATATCTATGCTTAGAAATACAGTATGTAATTTTCAAACAATTAAAAGGAACAGAAATAAGAAAAATTCTCTATCTCTAAATTAAAAAAAAAAAAAGAAAAATAGAATGAGTAAAATGTCCACAAAAAGATGGAAAAAATGCAACCACATGACATCACCAAGCTTGTAAATGAACTGAACACTCCATGTAAGAGGCAGATTATAAAGGTGGACTAAAAAAAAAAAAAAACCCAAAAACCTATCTATGTTCTTTTTACAGGAAATACTTTAAACATAGGACACAGAAAGACTGAAAGTCAAATAATTTATAAATCCATAATGAAAATAGAAAGCTGATGTGGCTACATTAAGATCAGATGAGACTCCTTTTAGGAGGCCGAAAACTTAATCAGAAATAAATATCCCTTCATATTAAAGTTTCAATTCCCTAGGAAGATACACGTCTGTGCATTTAAATAACGCAGCTTCAGGATATAGAAAGGAAAAACCAACAAAGTACAGGCAGCAACGGGCGAATCAGTGTTCATGGGGGAGATCTGAACTTCTCTTTCTCATTGATGGATCAAGCAAACGAGGACAGAGAGGCTGCAGACGGCACAGATGATTAGCTTGATCTAATGTGACATGTAAAACCCTCGCCAGCATCTGCAGATTACATATTCTTTATGCAGTCTTTTAAGCGCCCCTGGAACATTAAGAAAAATAGCAACAACAAAATAAATTCATTCAAAATATATGTAGGCAAACAATAAAGATAAGAGCAAAAATTAGTAACACAGAGAACAAAGGTAACTGAGAGGATCAATAAAAGACACGTGTGACAGGGAATGGCACATTGTAGGCACTCAGTAAATATCTGTTCAGTGAATGAAAAGCGACAGAAATGCCCACGTATAAAAAGGTCCAAAAGGAAATTTAGCAGGCAATGGTTACAGCTGAGCAGGGCAATTTTGAGTTATCCTGCTTTTATTCTTTGTTCTTTTCTGTTATTTTTTGAACTATAATTTTAAGAAAACATATTATTTTTAAAATAAATAAATAGATTTATTTATGAAAGCCAGGAACTAGCCATGGTTGGAGGTGGTGCTTTGCTTCTTGCTACCTGGATAGCCACAAGCAAAATCTCTCTGAACCTGTTCTCCAAAGTGGCAATAATACAGCCTTCCCCCAAAGGATATTGTGGCTGGTGGGGGACCATGTAAAGCGCTTAGTACAGTGCTTAATAGAGAGGCTCAGTGGTCATTTTCCCTCCCCAGCTTGAGAGGCAGGACAAGAAAGATACTGCTTCATTCCTAAGAAATGTGCCCAGAGTGGAAGGCAAATTTTATCAGTCTCGAATATGAAACTAGATGAAAGCTTAGTATGTGAAATTATATTTGTGCCCTCCCAGAGAGCCAAGAAAATTAAGAAATGAACCAAGTAACTCATCATATTTATTGCATGTAAGAATGAAGGTGCAGTATTATCATTTCCTTGTGATAGTCACATCTAATAGTTCTAAAACCAATTCACAGTACTCATGTCAGACTTATTTTATGAGACATTTAACCATTGCTAAATTAAATTTCATAAGGAAATGTGCCTATATAACTTCTCTGGAGTTACAGAGATAGAAATCTGACCCATCATTTCTATTTTCACAGAAAACCATTTAGCAGAACTTTGTTCCAGTGGAAGTGTTTATTGAGCTGTAAGCCTAACACAGTTCATTGGCTGCGTGTATTTCATCATGGACATTTTTCTCAGTGCAGATATGCTCAGTTCATTAGTACTGACAGCAGATGGTAGCACTTTCACACGAATTTACCTCCTGAATTGATCTAGGAAATGTCACCAAAAAGATCCTGACAGTTTTGATGTTCTTCCATTTCTGAAAAAGGTATGTTAAAAAAAAATAAGGTGTAGGAGTTTAGATGTTTTTTTCAACTCTAACACGTAATTCCTGAACCAACTAAAGACTTCTTTCATTTCTCATTCTGGCTGTCTGAAGGAAAAGGTAGAAAATACAGATAATCTCTCTTGATAGTTAGTATAAGCCTTAAGAAACCTCCATTGAAGAAAAATGGCTTTTGGAGGGTATTATCCAGATCAATTGTTTACACTGATCACGTCTTCAAATTGTTTGTAAATTCTCTACCTGAATACAAATTGCTGGGCTTGAAGGATCACCTGAATGAGGGTGACAGAAAAAAATAGTCTTAGCTCAGGTCACTACATTAACTTTGAATTCTGGAAGTTCTGTAGCATGATCTTGTTCTCTGTAAGATTAACCACATTTTTGAACTATAGACCTTTTGTTTTGAGTCAGGCTTAATTCAATTTAAAATTACCAGACAAGAAGATTTAATGTTTGCTAAATGAATGAATGAGATAATGTATGAATTCTAATCATATCAGGAAACAAGACTTTTTCTGTATATATACCAGCATTATTGCATTCTTTATAACTCAAGGCCTTGTGTTTAGTAGTCCTATAGATTTAGAAATAAGAATTTGATATTTTAAAAATTAATTTTCTATCTGTATTTGAAGTGATTATTTGACTAATTTGCCATAACTAAGAGATACTGATACATTTTCAAAAGTATTGGGTGTTGAAGCCTGTATAATTTAACCATGTGTTAATTCATTACAGATGTTTTTGACACATTGCTAAAGAGTGGTCCTGGTTAACAACATATTTAAAGGAATTATTTCACAAGAAGAAGGAGATTTGGGGTTCCAAATACTCTCAAAAACACCTTTACATCCTAACAGCAGAGGCACAACTTAATACTGACTTGATTCTCCTAAAATATAGCAACTTTGTTCAATATGTTTCCATTTCTTCCCCCTTCCTTTATGTTATAATGTCATGTATATTATATTTATAAATGATTTTTGCTTATATCATCTTATATCTTTTAAAGACATTAACAAAAAGTTCAGACTTTTATATTCATCATTTATGAGGCTTTTCATTTTTTCCTCTGGACTTGAGTTACCCTCTGGTTTTATTTCTTAAAGCACTTTCTTTAGTATATATTATAAGGCAAATCTACTAGCAAGAAATTCTCGTAGTTTGTTTCCCTTGGAATATATTTATATTGTCTTCATTTCTGAAGGATAGTTTTGCTGGATATAGAATTCTTGGTTGACAGTTTTGGTGGGGTTCCTCCCTCCCCCTAGTATTTTGAATATGTCATTCTGTTCCTATCTGGACTAATGAGAAGTCAGCCATTATGATATTATTATTCCTCTTTTTTGATGAGTCATTTATCTCTTGCTGCTTTTAAGATTTTCTCCTTATCTTTGCCTGTCAGACATTTAACTGTGATATGTCTAGGCATGAATCTCTCTTTGTTTCTACTTAGAGTTTGTTGAACTTCTTGGATCTGTAGGTTGTTTTTCATCCAAGTTTAGAAAATTTTAGCTAGCATTTCTTCAAATATTTTGCCTTTCCCTTTCTCTCCTCTCCTTTTCAGACTCCTGAACATGTACTGTGTGCTAGTACAGTCAGTGTTGTCCCATACATAGCTCTGTGAAGATTATTTTTCTTCATTTTTTTTTCTTTTTTATTTCGGGTATTGTACTTTTTAACTCCAGAAATTCTATTTGGTTATTTTTATAATTGGTATTCCTTTATTGAGATTACCTAGCTGAGTCATTTCCATAATTTTTCCCTTTTAATTCTTTAAACATAGTTATATTTAATTCTTTGAACATATTTACAATACCTCCTTTGGATTCTTTGTAAATAAAATATCAGGGCTCACTCAGGGTCAGTCTGTATTAATGATACAGTACTTGTATGTATCATACTTTTTGGTTTCTTTGCATGTCTCAAAATTTCTTTGAAAACTAGACATTTTGTATAATATAGAGTGGAAATTCAGGATTGTAATTTTTCTCCTGAGGATTGTCTTTTTCTTGTTGCTGCTGTTGTTTTTGTTTATTTGTTTTAGTAACCTCCCTAGGCTTTATCTGCATAATTTTCTCTTATGTAAGTGTAGCCACTGATATCTTTAATATTTTTTATTCTTATTTTATTTATTTATTTATTTATTGCAGTTTTTGGCCGGGGCTGGGTTTGAACCCGCCACCTCCAGCATATGGGGCCAGCACCCTACTCCTTTGAGTTACAGGTGCCGCCCTCTTATTTTATTTTTTAACCTGCCTTCCTCAAGGGTTTTCAACTATGTCTGCATAGCTTTTAGGTGAGCCAATAACTAGATAGAAGTTGTGGAAAATACCTCAAGCCTGTACAGCTTTCTTCTCTTGTTTATAGACATATGTGTGAGTTGGGAACACACTCAAAATTCAGGCATTATTTAAGTTGACTTCAGCTTTTACTTCCCATCACATCTTCTTATCTCTTCTCTGCTCAACCCTTTCCTGTCAGCCAGGGATTCCTGGAGAACTTACCTAGAGCTTCTGTGACTATCTCATTTTCAGAATCTCCCCATTAAACTTCTGGCTGGCATGCTGCTTGCCTCAGTTGGGACCTCAACCTCTGGCCAGCAGAGCTGTGGTTTTTTTCCTTTTCATTTAGTACCTGTTTTGCTATTTTTATTGGCAGTGCTGCTGAGCAGTAGTTTTCACTGTCAGCCCCCCTGGCGTTACAAGTGTTGGTGCTTAAAGCCAGCCCTGCTCTGGTAAAACTTCTCTGTCGATGGGCCTGGGATTGGGGTGGGATTGGAGTTTGGGGTGGGAGGGATATGGAAGTATTTCTAGGAAAGAAAGCTGCAGATTCTCTTGGTTTCTAACTTGAAGTTCTAGCAGCATATCATAAATTAAACACTTCTCACAGGTTTATTTGCCCTTGGTTGGTTTCCAGAGCCCAGAAATGGTTTGTTTTTGACAATTTTGTTCAGTTTTATACTTATTTTCTGGGGAGAGGATTTGCTGACCTCTTCATTCTGCCACAGCTGGAAGTCCACTCCTGTTATTTATATAAGAAATCTTTCTTAAAAGATTACGTAAGTATATCTTATAATCCCTATTTTAAGCTGATCAACACATCATAGCTTGATCCTTTTAAACCAAAAGCATTTTACCAAAACAATGTAGTTTTAATTCTAAAAATCCAATTTAAATTTAAACTTGTGGTTCTTAAAGACCATCATTTCAATATAAATATAAGGTCTCAATATAGTAAAGGATAAAGTTTTTTTTTCAGATGGCTAAATCTGCATTAGAGAAATACTCATGCTATTCTAAATGCTCTCCTAAGGCATGAAAGTCTCAATTATTTTAAAAAGTATTCCACATGAGTATCACCATGCATTTTATTTTATTGGAATATAACCCCAAATGCTAATATCACTGTTTTTATGTTGTTTGAGGAAAAATGAATATTAAAATGTGGTAGATTACTGAAGTGTTTTTGAAGTGCCTAAGCTTTTATTTTAATTTAAATTCATTTGAATTATTTTCCACTTATTTGGCTTTAAACCTGAATACAAATATATTGATAGTTCTAGTTGTCATATAGACTTAGACCTTTTACTAATTCAGACATCTCTTCCCTTCAATTATAATCAAACACTAGTCAGTGATGTTCTTAATATGCTATAAAATCTAGAGGAACTTCCTGCTTTTAGATTTTGATATTGGATTTTATTATAGACATTGTAAGACTATGTTCTGAATGGCTTGCTATTACCTTGTCTGTTTAGACATCAGTAGGTTGAACATTAATAGCCAACTAAGAATTTGCTGTGTGTCAGGTACTGTCCAATGTACTTTTCTGGTACTATCTCATTGATGCGTCACAATCAATCCATGAGGCAGATGCTACTCTTAGCCCCAATTACCAGATGAGGAAACAGAGACATAAAATGACTGAATGGTTTTCCCAGAAGCGCACAGCTGGCTAAGCAGTGGGGCAGGACTTGACCCCAAACAGTGATGCATGCTCTAACTCATTTGTTTTATGGGATGAGCAAAAGGTGACTTACAAAGTGAAGTTTAAGTCTACTTAGCAGCATCAAATGAGCAGCTACAACGTGACATGGTCTTAAGTCTGCTCTGAGAGAATGGCCCCCGAACTCTAAGTGTGTATATACCTCTTGGGTACAAGACACCAAAAGGAGAGCGAGTTTGGGAGAGAGTGGAGGCTCTGAGATTGGGCCGATCCCCCTCATTATGAATGTTTCCATTCTATGCAGCCTTGGAAGCCTGGGTTTCATTTTATTAAAGAAGGTAATACATCTTTACATCACTAACATTGGATTATAGGTCTATATTCCTTCCACTGGTAACTATGTATGTCATCCAAAAAGAATTTAGACTACATTTAAATTTTTTTGCATATCCCCTGCACATTTCCTGTACTTGTTTCCCCTTGGGGTCTTCTGCCTAAACACTCTGTCCCTAGAAATCTTCATGGTTGTTTTTTCTCTTGTCATTCTGATCTCTGATTAAATATCACCTGCCTTGGTCCTGTCTAGCTGCCACAAACTGGGTGGCTGAAACAACAGACATGTATTCCTTACAGTTCTGAAGGTTGTGTAATCCAAGGTCAGGGTGCTGGCAGATCCAGTGTCTGCTGAGGGCCTGTTTCTGGTCCCCTAGATGCTGTCTTCTCACTGTGTCTTTTCTGTGGTGGGCAAAGGGTGAGAAGGTCCTTGGGGTGTCTTTTATAAGGGTACAGATCCGTTCATAAGGGCTTCACCCCATGACTTAGTCCCTCCCAAGTGCCCCACCTTCTAATACCAATGGGATTTCAACTTGGACTTTGGGGGTGGGGAGTTGCAGACACTTTCAGTCCATCGCACCACCTCTTCAGTGAAAGCTAACCTTCTCACCAAAGCCAATGTCACCACCATCCCTCCAATTCTTGTTGCCTTGTTTAGTTTCCTCCCTAGCACTTATTATGATCTGGATTATCTTGTTTGTTTATTTGCTCTATATGTTTATTGGCTATTTCCTGCTCTGGGATCTAAGCTCCATAGGATCGGAAACTGTGTTTGTCTTAGCAATGCAGTAGCCTCTATATCCATATCTGAACTGTACAGTAGTCTCTATAACTGGAACTGTTTCTGAAAGACACATGAAAGCTGATGATCTGTGAGTATGTGTTGAATTAATAAATATTTGTTTAAAGCAGATAACAAAAACCAGACAAGGTTGGACAGGAGAACTTAATGTAGGCACAACCCATCTGGGCTGTGTCGTGGGGCCCGGTTAGAACTGGGAATGAGGGTGGGAAGAGAGCTGGAGAGATGAAAGGAGTGCTTGCTAGAAGAGTCAGGTCACTGGTCAGAGACACTGGAGATGGCCTCAGGGAGAAAGAAAATGGCAGGTGGTGCTAAAAATGCCAGATACATACAACAATCTGCACCTAGTGGGGAACTCCTCCCTCACCCCCACCCCAACCAACCTCCACACGCAGTGTCACCAGCACCAGTGGAACATTGATGTGTGCACAGACCAAGGGGTGAGGCAGCAGGGACAGCCACAAAGTTCTTCCTGTGACCAGCTCCAAGTGCAGCTTCTCCTTGGGCTGGCAACAGGAGCAGAAGCCAAGAGAAGCAGCTAGGCAGCCCCTAGTCTAAACCCAGCCTAGAAATCTGTTACATTTGGCCTACCTATGTTCAAAAAAATGTACCAACATCTACATTTAGGAGATTTTACGATAACTTAGGGTTTTCTAGGTTATTTTCACAAGCAGGCAGGTCTGGTGTGCTGCCCTTGCACTCCCCCGTGGCACAGTTGACTGGAGCAGAGTAGCAGGTAGCGCTACAGGTGACCCCCTCCAGGTCCCCACGGTCCCTTTCACCTGCTGGTGTATTTAACTGGCATTAACCCCTTAGCTCACCTCCCTGGTCTTCACAGGTATTTGAGTTTACAGTTTCTGGCCTAGTAGTTAATTCACGATATAAACGGTCAATAATGTATCATTGATTATTGCTTTTGTGTTGGTAGAATTTGGCACAGATTACCTAGAGACCTGCTCTGTCTCCCTATTGCTTGCTGAGTGACATCCCCATCCCTAATCTGGGAGCAGTCTGACCTATACCTTCTATCCAATTACTCCCTTATAAAGGGAGCGGAGTTATGTTATATGAGCTCTTAACTTTTAGAAATGGCCCTATAGCATTGAGAAAGACGGAAGGAGAGAAACAGGCAAAAAGAGAAAGGGAGAGAGAGAAGACAGTAGAACAACGCTGTGCCCCACCCTCTCTACTCACTGAATATGTCCCTATTGGTCCTAGACACAGTTATGCCTGAAACAACATGTTGACAAAATTTGTGTAAAGAAATATGTGAATGATTTTGGTTCCTTTACCATTGACAAAGAGGTGAATGAAGTGTGCTGTTCAGGGGATCAAGCTACTGGGCTCGATGAACATCCTTGAAGGAAAAACTGAATAATACTTATAAGCCAACAAAGGGAACTGATAAAATATATGGTTTGCATCATGTAGGCAAAACCGTGCCTCCTACTATACTGTACTCAACTACATTATTACACTTTATCAGTGAATAGCTCCTATGTGCTAACTTCTTCTCATGTTCAGATTATAAATTATATTTCAAAATAGACTTGCATATTCAATTAATAACTTGGAATTTAAAACAAACATTTATTTCAAAGGAGTAAACCAGATTATTTATTTTAACTTTTTCAATCCCGGACCCACTGTGATTCTTACAGGAACATCCAATACTCGGGCAGCCCTTTTTTATACTTCATCCCTGCAAGACGAATGAATTCATGACTCCTATATTAAAGAATTCTCAGAAAATCAATAGGTAAGAAACACCAGCAAGACACATTGGTTTCTCTGATTTTAATGGTATAAATCTTTTTATGTGACTCTAAAAGCTATGCAGAAAGGGAAATATTCTTGGTAATGATAGTAATGGCTAACACTTATTGATCTTTACTGTATGCTAGGTGAGTTTTAGATGGAGTAACACATTGGATTTTTATAACACCCTGTGTGCTAAGTATCATGGTTTCACCCGGTTTACAGAGGAGGAAGCTAAAGCACAGAGGAGTTGAGTGACTCGGCCAAGGTCACACAGCTGGTTAAGTGGTGGAACTGGGATTCAAATCCAGGCATCCTTACCTCATTGCCTTACTAAAAGCTGTGTAATTCATGGGTGAAATTAGAATCATCAGGGGAAGTCAGAAGCCGCAGTGCCTTACTTCATTTTCACCTACCTTAGTGAATGACCCTCACAGTCTCTCTGGGCAAAGAGGGGCTGACATTCAGAAACGATGGGCTTCCAAGTGGTGGGCACACATCTTTAAAGAAAGCCTCATTTCTGATATTGTCAATTTTCTACCATTCACCCAAAGACTACAGTGGAAACACTCGCATGGCCTGTATTCACTTGTTTTACAGGCACGTCAACTACATCACGTCATGGCTGAGCATCGTAGGGCCAGTTGTTGGGCTGAATCTACCTCTGAGTTATGCTGAAGCCACCTCACAGGGTGAACGAAATGTGGACTGACCAAGGTAAAAAGCAAAGCCTGGATTTAATGTTTTGTTGTTAGACTCGTCCTTGCTGGGCTCCCCCTCTCCCCAGATGCAAAATTTGCTTTGCTCTTTACTGAGCTGAAACCTGACTTGTTTATTAGTTTTCCAATGCCCTACGTGATCATTTAGGAAGCTTTTGGCCTTGCTGTAAGTAGTTCTCACCCAATTACAGGAGTGGATGGCTTTATTCTAGAATTGATATTCTTGAGGTAAGTCTTACTGTGCAATTAACCTTTTATTCTCTTGGCTTTTGTTTTCTTCTTCTTCTTCAGATTCTTCATTTGAACTTAGAAATTGCAACATGAAACGTACCAAAAGTTTCCCTGGCCAGCTGTTTTATAAGACCAATACTATGCAATATTTCATCTCACCAAGATTTGACATGGATTGTTTTTCCCTCAGAAGCAAATGGCTGCAGCAACTGATATTTGATATACAATGTACTGAATGTTTAGAAAAAACACTTCAAAGATACAACTTACTATAAATAACAAAAAAAAATGAACCTAATTTAGTAATACTAGATATACTGACATCATTAGGGCACTAATTGTCATTTTTTTCTAGGCTAGGCACTTCCCTTCCCTTTTTTCTGATATTGAGATTGATAGAGAAATTGATTTGTATACTCTTTTCAATGTAAGATGTATGAAATTAAAACACAGGATTTACACATCCCTGAAATTAGTGATATAAATATAACCAATCTTATTTTCCCACAATCAAACTCAAGAATGATAGATTATTTGGGTTTTATTCCAAATGTGTATGTGCGCGTGCATGTATGTGGGTGTGTGCAAATAGATAATACAGAATAAGGAAAATACAATCAATATTTTATTGTGAGGTAGTGTGTTTTAACAAGCAAAGTATGGCATAGTAACTAGATAGGAAGTATTTAAACATTAACGATTCTTTTTACCTATAGTAACTAAACAATAGTCATTGTGTCACTCTTCTTGTCAAACTCACAAATGGCTCTACTCTACTATATGAGGGATCTTGAGCAAATCTTCACATCTGCAAGACTTATTTCTTCATCTTTAATTTGGGAATAACAAGCTAACTCATAGGGTTTCTGTGAGAACCACATGTGATTGTTAATGCCTGGGAAAATATTACAAAGTATTATACAAATACCCCTTAAATGGTTACCTTGTCTGCGATTGTTATTTGCTCAGTCTGTAAAGAGTGTTAATAACCAGTGAAGTATTAACATGACCCTAATTTTGAAGAATTTTCTGTTTTGTTTACTTGTTTTAATTTTCATTTCAATTTGCTAGGCCCTGAAACTAAGACAGAAAAGTTCTTGGCTCTTGAGAGGATCTAGATGTGTGTCTTTCATTGAGGAATGTCCTTTAGAATCACCTGAGGGTCTTTTTACAACTGCAGATGCTGGGGCCACCTACAACAGCTCCAGAGAACTCTGCTACACACACTCCCTGGAGAACCTCTGATGTGGTTGTACCTTTACTGAGCTTGGTGTGCATAGCTTTTTCCGATAGGCCTTTTCCAATTCTGTGCAAGCTGGACTTGCTTCCTAGTTTTGCTGAGGCATGAAATGGATGCTTAGGAAGTTTGGGAGGCATTTATTCACAAGGTGGCCCACTGGTGGGAAACCAGTTAGGGTGAGGGCCTCATTCACTGGTGACTCCTGGAGCACTGTGACAGCCTCCCCTGTCCACATCTTCAAGGGAGAGCTGAACTCAGAAAGGGAGTGGAAGTAAAGAAAGGGTTAACTCAAACTGCTGGAAAAGCTAAAAGTAAATTTTAAAACGCTGAGCTGCACATATTCATGCTAGGAGGAGAGTCTGCTTATATGCTTGCTGGGCATTTTGGTATTTACCACTTAACATCTTTTCAACTTCTGCAAGGGATTTCCCCCCACTCTCCCTAACGTAAACACAGATTTCTCAGCAAGTCATTTCTCAAGCCAAGTCATTTCTGGCATGAAAAAAAAAATTGTAATAACATGTCATTTGAATGATGTACTTGTCTGAGAATATTAGTTATCCTTTGCTAACAAATTCTGAGATGATAGTCTGTTAGGTTGGGGCCAACATTTTGGAGTTTTTCTCTTTTTAAGTTTAAAAACATTTTCTCCTCTGATTGATTAAGACTTAAAAATTTGTCAGTGGCAGAAAAAGTTCGGAAGAGTTTTTGTAAATGTGGAGGTCTTCCTCACTAGAAAGCTCCATCTCCTCAGGCAGACTTATTGCTTTTAAGAATTTTTTTCACTTGAAAAAACTTTACAATTTTGGTTGATAAAGAATTTCATTTTTAAAAACACAGTTATACTATGACAGTGTTCTCTCATTGGAAAACATTTTGTTCGGTCAAGTAACAGTTCTTTCTCAACAATATGAGGGTGTTTTCCTCCTCATTTTCTCCCCAGCTATTTAATAATATAATGCCAAACACCTTCTGTCAGAAATGAGGCTGGTTGGTTGCTACCAGCTAACCTTCTAAACTCTGCTTTTGTATAACCTTAGAAAAATTGCTTCACCTCTTTGGTCTTCAGTTTCTTTATTTGTAAAATGGGGGAAATTTGGCTGTGTATCATCTGAGGCTAGGTAGAAATCTTGGCAGTGTAAAATAGGAAGAGGTCCAGAGACTTAGACTGTGAGTCTGGCTACCCACAAGCTGTGACTTGGGCCAGTCTTCTTAATCTCCTTTTTGAACTGTAGTAGAACCTCTGTAAGTTGACTACCCAAGGAGCTGTAACCAACTGGTCAGCGTACAGAGGTGGTCAACATAAGGAACTAGGCTAACTGTACTGATAGTACATGTGGTGCATGTCGAGTCTGTGAAAATTAGGCCAACTTAAGGAGGTGGTCAATGAATGGATGTGGTCAACTAGTGAGGTTTTACTGTATTACTATAAAATAAAGCCCACAATATTTATGGGGCTTACTTGGCAAGGGTATAGAGATCAAAATGATACATAAAATAGAATATGCTTTATAACTAACATAGTGACACAAGGAGGAAAGGTGACAGTGGATGATGGCCCTGCTCCTTCCTAGCTCTTGCGTGCCAGAGACCTCAGTGCCAAGTAAGCTCTCTGATCCAGGAAGTCTTCTCCTCTGCATCCTCATCTAACCATTACCCATGCTCCTTCCCACCTGGCCGTGCTTCCTTCCCTACCTAATTCCCACCCTACTTTCCGTGACCCCTCTGACCACCTCAGCCCCACTGGTGGATACCCCAGTCCTGTGATGGGTAGGTAGGAAGTAATTTCAGATGATAACAAGCTTGTACTATGCCCCGTGGTGACATGCACAGGGGAGTTGCTTTGTGCCTCTCCTAAGTAGACAGAAGGCCCTCAGTTTGGGGATTCCAGGGCTGGGCAAGCTCTTTGAGTGACTGGTGGCAGAAATAACAGCTGAGTTGATCAGCGGGTACTAGCCTGCAAGCTAGAGGTTAAAAAGCAAAATTAACCCCCAACAAAACTTACTAATATTAAGAGAAAAAAAGTAAAAACTAGGTTTTCACATCCATTTCCTCCATGATAAATATAGTGGATTTTATTCCTACTCTCAAGATACTAGGAAAATAGAGTTCTGCATTGTCAAAACCAGCTCTTAAATAACTCTGAAAGCAGATATTCCAAAGAAGTTTTCTTAGTATTAAAATTTGAGAGTAAGAACATGAAAATATTTGCTTCAACAGATATTTTTCAAGTTCCTCTTATGGGCTGAACAAGAGGCTAGGTGCCACAGCAGATGGGTAGACACCCTGGCTCATAAGATGCCACAGTCCCCTGGAGAAGACAAACCAGAGGAAGACGCGGGGCCACTAGGATGTATGCTGGGGCAGACGTGGGAGATGTGTCACAGAGGCTTTGCAGAAGAAGAAGGGGAATGGGGTCTCGAAAAACTTAGGATTTAGCTAAGTCAAGAGTGGAGGAAACAGTAGGCACCTATAATCCTAGCACTCTGGGAGGTTGAGGTGAGTGGATTGCCTAAGCTCACGGGTTCAAGACCAGCCTGAGCAAGAGAGAGAATCCCTTCTCTATAAAAATAGAAAAATTAGGCTCGACGCCTGTCGCTCAAGTAGCCAAGCCGCCAGCCACATATACTGGAGCTGGCGGCTTTGAACCCAGCCTGGGCATACCAAACAACAATGACAATTACAACCAAAAAATAGCCAGGCATTGTAGTGGGTGTCTGTAGTCCCAGCTACTTGGGAGAATGAGGCAAGAGAATTGCTTAAGCCCAGGAGTTGGAGGTTGCTGTGAGCTGTGATGCCATGGTACTCTACCCAGGGCGACAACTTTAGGCTCTGTCTCAAAAAAAAAAAAATTAACTGGCATTATGGTGAACACCTGTAGTTCCAGCTACTTGGAGGCTGAATCAAAAGGATCTCTTAAGCCCAAGAGTTTGAGATTGCTGTGAGCTATGATGATGCCCCAGCACTCTACCAAGGATGACAGAGTGAGATTCTGTCTTCTCCCCACCTCTCAAAAAAAGGAATGGAGGAAAAATCTCAAAGGTGCATATGGGTAAGTGGCGAAGAATGAAGCTGGCTGGCAGGGTGGGGACCAGGTCTGGAAGAGCCTTTACTGCTACACTGAACATTTGTATTTGGCCTGGAAACCCCTAGAGATACAAGGAGAGAAGTTGAAGTGGGGACATGGAACCTAAGTTTTAAATGATTGCTACATAGAAATAATTACACAAGCACTTTGTTGTTCGTTTCTTTTGTTTGTGTTGTTGTTTTCAATACAATGTACCACCCACAGGAGGAGACTGGGGGAGAATCTTTTAAATTTTTGCCATATACCTTTTAAAACAAAACCTGCCAGTGTACTAAAAAGCCTTAAATCCTGGCTACTGTGTTACCCAGAGAGAATCACTGTACCTCGCTGAGCCTCTGTTTTCTAATGATTCATTAGGGAAGTGTTTTAGGTTAAGTAAAATTAATATATTGGTTTGTGACCAGTATTTTTTTAATGAAGTAGAATACATTTTAAAAAATCAAAATGGGGACAAGTGCAGTGGCTCACACTTGTAATCCCAAGTACTCTTGGAGGCTAAGGCAGAAGGATTGCTCGAGCTGAGGAGTTTGAGACCACGTTGAGCAAGAGTAAGACTCGATATCTATAAAAAATAGAAAAATTATCTGGGGGCTGAGTACGGTGGCTCACATCTGTAATTCTAGCACTCTGGGAGGCCAAGGCAGGTGGGTTGCCTGAGCTCACAGGTTCAAGACCAGCCTGAGCCAGAGTGAGACCCAGTCTCTAAAAATAGCCTGGTGTTGTGGTGGGCATCTATTATCCCAGCTACTCAGGAGCCTGAGGCAAGAGAATCACTTGAGCCCAAGAGTCTGACATTGCTGTGAGCTATGATATCACTGCACTCTACTGTGGGTGACAAAGTGAGACTATGTCTCAAAAAAAAAAATGAGCTGGGCACTGTAGCAGACAGCTGTAGTCCCAGCTACTCCAGTGGCTGAGGCATGAGGATCAGCTAAACTGAGCAGTTTGAGGTTTCACTGAGCTGGGCTGAGGCCTTGGCACTAGAGCCTAGGAAACAGTGAGACTCTGTCTAAAAAATAAAAGATAATAATAATCAAAGTACATTGTATATAGTAAGGGCATTTGTTGTTTTTGAAACTGGTTTAAATTATATATATATTATATATATATATACACACACACACACATATATATATATACTCATATATGAAAGCTGTGTCTGTGTATGTGTGTGGACGCACACACTGGGTTGTGATATTGACTGTATCTCTAACTCCAGGGAACAGCTGGAGATCTGAAAACTAATGGACAGACAAGCTCCCTTCCATTCCTAAGACCCTCTGATTTTCTTCTTATGCTGCTAACCACTAGGTTACTGAGGCTATTCTAAAAGGAAGTACTTCACTATGAATCATGTCCATGGCACTGGGCTACTTTCCTGTGCACATAGGTCTTCAAAGCTACTCCTCTGAATTTTTAAAGGCCTCATTTATAAAAGTATTTTCATATCCTTCAGTTTGGTGGTATTCTTTAAAGCAGTCCTGGACGCCAAGCGCTTGTTTTAATGTTGGCGTTGCCAGTAGTGACACCTAGTGGTCATGTTGCAGGTATCCTATACAATGCGTGTGTGTCCTGCATAAAAATCAATTCTATATAGCAATAAAGAAAACCTGTAGCTGTGCGATGCTTTCTTAGATTACTTTGAAGCTTTCCAATATCCAGAAGTCACTGTTTTTTTATAACTATGAGGTAGAAATTTGACAAAGCATGCTCTGATAAATTAATGGGAGATCGCAGTGCAGGTATCTAAAAGCCCCTGGTGCTTCGTCATTTACAGGTGTGTGCGGAGCTTTTGGCTTTTGCATGGTGCCTGGTACTTGGCAGCACTCAATATATTTTGTTGAATGTTTAAATATGGGGGTGATTAATGATCCCAGGGGAAGAATCCCAGAGGAAGTAGGCCTTGAAGGACAAAGAGGAATGTGATTAGCGACTAGAGGCTAACAGAATTGAAACTGAGAGCCATGAAAGACCAAAAAGGAACTGAATAGGGCCCAACAGGGCAGCTTTGAAGCTTTGAACCCTGGAAGTGGCTGTGTGGAGTTGTTTGAGAAGGACTCATCTGGCAGTGGTGTATTGGGTGGATTAGGAGGAATAGAAACTGGATGGAGGCCAAGAAGCTAATGCACTAGTGAGGAGATGAATCCCTTAGTTAGGATGGCGACAGAGGAAAGAAAAAGAGAACAGGCCAGGCGTGGCAGCTCAGGCCTGTAATCCTAGCACTCTGGGAGGCCGGGGCAAGTGGATTGCTTGAGTGCATGGGTTCAAGACCAGCCTTAGCAAGAATGAGACCCTGTCTCTATTAAAAATAGAAAAAAACTAGCCAGGCGTCATGGTGGGGGCCTGTAGCACCAGCTACTTGGGAGGCTGAGGCAAGAGGATTGCTCAAGCCCAAGAGTTTGAGGTTGCTGTGAACTATGACACCACAACACTCTACACAGGGTGACAGAGTGAGACTCTGTCTCAAAAAAAAAAAAAAAAAGAGAGAGAGAGAGAGAGAACAATGTCAGAGCCATTTTGAGAACCAGAACTTGGTATGGAGAGAATGAGAAGATGCTTATCCTGACTTGATTATGTCTTAGGTTCTAAACTGGGAGTCCCTGCTGAGGCCTGGACTGGACCTCTTGCCCTCCTTTCTGGAGGTATGAAGGTATGAACTTGCATTCTTCTTTTAAAAGTGCCACTCACCCTTTGAGAAGATTTGTTCCTCTCAACTCCAGCAGCAAAGTGGGATGTAGTCTCAGCCACCTCCTTCAATGAGTTCAAAGAAAGAGGACATAGGCCCTTCCCTGCTTTCTGTAGGTAAATGGCTAAATAAACTATATTATATAGCAACTAAGGGGAATGAATTCAGTCTCTGTGTATCAAAATGGAAAGATCTCAAAAAAAAGGGAAAATCTCATAAACAGATTGTTCAGAAAATATAACCTGTTCATGAGAACATGATAGTTACCACCAAACTAGATGCTAACTATAAGCTATGACTTGAATGTGTCCCCCCAGAAGCATGTGTTGGAAACACAGTCACTGTTGTAACAGGAATTGGAACCTTTAGGAGGTGACTAGGCCACAGGAGCTCTGCCCTCATGAATGGATTCATGCCCGAGAGTGGCTCAGACCCATTGATGTCTTCAACCACGTTATGACGCTCAAGAGTAAGAAGGCTGGCGCCAGATGTGACCCCTCGATCTTAGAGTTCCCAGCCTCCAGAACCGTGAGCCAATAATTTTTTTTCCTTATAAATTACCCCATCTGTAGTATTCTGTTACAACAGCACGAAACAGACGAAAGCACTGTGCATGGAGCTTAATACTATTTATATAATCAGTGCACGAATACTGCACTGATTATAGGTGCGTATATCTTACATGCATTTTCTATAGGTGCGTACATCTTACATGCATGAAAAATATAAAAAGTAGTCTAGAAAGAGGCGCATCAAATTTGTAAGGAAGATTACCTCTGAGGGTGGAGCGTGGGAACCTGGACTGGAGGTGATCAAAGACTTGGCTCTTTTTGTGATGCTGCAGGTACTGTCCATAGAATGTGAAAGTAAAATTTCATTTTTTAAAAAATATTTGAGTCCTTGCCAATCATTTGAGAAACATAAAAGAATGTGAAGGAAAATGTTTAGAAATCACTGATGCCTGTATCATCTCATCACTCAGAGATAACTAGTTTAAACATATTTAATTATCATTAATCCTGCATGTGCTTTTGTATCCATTTTTTCCACTTAACATTATATATAGATATATATATATAGAGAGAGAGAGAGAGAGAAAGAGTCTCACTCTGTCACCCTGGTTAGAATGCTGTGGCATCATCATAGCTCACAGCAACCTCAAACTCTTGGGCTCAAGCGATCCTTGTTCCTCAGCTTCCTGAGGAGCTGAGACTACAGCTGCCTGCCACAATGCCCTGATAACTTTTCTATTTTTAGTACAGATGGAGTCTTGCTTTTGCTCAGGCTGGTCTTAAATGCCTGAGGTCAAGTGATCTTCCCACTTCAGTCTCCCAGAGTGCGAGGATTACAGGCATGAACCACTGCGCCAGCCTCCACTTAACATTATATCTGAAAACATTTTCTTATGTCATTTAATTTTCTTTGAAAATACAACTTAATATGATTAACTAGGATTTCCTCTATATCAAAATGTACCAGAACATTCTCCTCCTATTGTTTGACTTTTGGTGATTTCTAATTCCTCATTGTTTACTAACATATGTTCATTTCATACTTTCCGCATGCTTGGGATCTGGTCGAGGGGTAGACAAAGCCCTCCCCCGAGAGCTTTCAGAATGTCAGAACATGAGAAATGTATACAGAAATATGTGCTCACTTTTTTGTTTCTTTAGCTTACACCGTTGCTAAGAGAATTAACAGACCAAAGGCTGGCAAATCACCAGTAAGGCTCCCCTCGTTTACATTTCCTATAGCCGCCTGTGCTTACCATTTCATTGGGTCCTTGAAAATAATTTTTACGTAGCTTTTATTACTGAACTGACCATTTTTGTCTTTTTGTCTTGCTAAAATTTACATGGATTCTTGGCTTTGTTTCTTCTCAACACGGTCTATACTTCTCAGTGTACTAAGTCTAGTTTTTGCTTCTAGAGAAGCTTATTGTTCGTGTACTGATTCCAGTGTAAGTCCAGAGTGTGGCAGTGAAACAATTAAGCTGTGTTGGTAATTTTTAAAAATTATTATGGGAAATTTCAGACATACGCACAAGTAGAGAAAATAGTACAATGAACTCTCACATGCCTGCACATCAGAATCAACAACTGCCAGATTTTTCCATATTTGTTTCAGTTAATCCTTTTCTTCTTAATTTATTTGCTCAAACACTTTAAAGCAAATCGCAGGCATTATGTCATTTGTTTTCACAGGTGCAGAGCGAACACTTTCATTTGATATATTCTTTCCATTTTTGCTCCATTTTCAGACATTAAAAACATCTTTGGATTTTTGTCCTCTGCTTTATTCCTAAGGGTTAGGGATTTATACCCTTGTTCCAATTCTACCTTTACCAACAACTGGAAAACCTTTTTTCTCTGAAATGAACATAATTAGGTCAGCCAGTGCAATAAAGCACAATGTAAAATATGCATTTTGCAGGTTCTGTGGACTGGATCATCCACAGAACCTCACCACACTGGGGACATTCCATAAGCCATATCAATCCTCAGGTAACTTCATTGTTCTCCGCTGTGATTAAAATTCTAAAAATTATGTAATATGTGATCAAATCTGATTACTGTTGTACAGGTTTAAACAGCTGGTTTCTTGGGCTAGGAACTCTTTTGAAAATCTGAAAAAATGCATAGAACCCATTTTTAGAAAAATGTGTGTGTATGTGTACACACATACATGAAATCTGAAGACAGTTTCATAAGGTTCCCAGGCCCTCTAAAATCCATCTATGGGACAAGCCCTTTCCATGTATGGGAATCCTGGCCCATAAATCTCATTTTCAATGGCTTTTTTTCACACACATATGCACAAATGCAGGAGGAAGAGGGGTATAGTGACAGGGGGGAAAAGTACCTCATTAGAAACATAAGAAAATGTGTAAATTACAGATGAATAAAATCAACGATTATACACTGGAATTAAAAGCCTAGAGAAGTACAGCCCGGAACCTATTGGAACCTGAGAAGGGAAAAGCAGTCATGCTTACCTGCAGACACACAAAGAGCCGAGCAACCTCAAGCTGTCGTACCACACAGAAAAAAACCCTTTTATAAACTCCAGCAATACATTTCTAAAGCTACTGGAGAAAAAAGAAAGCATTATATATCATTTCACATTGTATGCCTATATCTAAACAAATACAACTATCATGTAGCCATAAGTACAAAAAATATATTATGAACGTATAAACTTTGAAAATTTGGGTATGCCTGTAGGTCCTACACTTTTGACTCGGCCAAGTAACATAACCCCTTGTTCTATTTCTGATTTATTACAGTGAAAGAATTTTAGAAAGCTAGACTTAAAGAAACAAACACAACTCCCACCCTGTGAATAGATGCAAACTTTTTAAACAGGGGGCCAGTTCACTGTCCCTCAGACTGTTGGAGGGCCGGACTGTGGGCCCCAGGACGAGTCGGCTGCTAAGCAGGACAGGCAGCAGCAGCAAAAACATCTGGCGGACCGGATAAATGTCCTAGGCGGGCCGCAAGTGGCCTGTGGGCCGTAGTTTGAGGACACCTGGTAGAGCTCTGTCCCCAGGCCCTGGGCCCAGCCAACTGATGAGTTCTGGTCCAAGGCCTGTGAGGAAGCAGCTTCACTCACTGCAGGCAGGCGAGGGCTGCCCAGGAGAGCAAGCCAGCACGTCGCAGCTCCCCATTGCTCGCAGCACCGCCCAAGCTGCAACTGTGCCCTTCTGTCCTTTTCCCTTCCACCTCTGTCCAGGGAAAAATCGTCTTCTATGAATCTGGTCCCTGGACTGCTGGATTAGAGAACAGAATTCATGTCAGTAACTTTTTACCACAAATAATCAAGCAGATCACTGTAAAGGCCCTGCAGAGGGAGCCTGGTACTTGCCTGGCTGGAAGATCCGACGGTGAGGGAGGATGTGGATTTCCTCCTCCTCCTCCCGCTCCAGAGGGAGCAGTTCTCCAGCTTCAGGTCTGGGAAGCAGAGTGCATTAAGGAAGGGTTTGCAGTAGTGCTCATTATGCTCATTATGCCTGGCTGAAGTTCTCAGGGCTGCAAGTGGCTCCCTGAATTTCTGAAGAAGCCTGTAGTATGTTGTTTGTGTTTTTACAAATTAACGGAGCCACTGAGCAGTGGTGACTGAGCATGAGCATATCTGAAAATACTAGTTATCTGTCACTCACCGTCACCTTCAAAAGTGTCACTCTAAACACTGTTTTTCTGTTGTGAGACAATTTATGCTTAAAAATATTATTAACTGTCTTAATGCTTTGCTCTAGAACTCCTGTGGTGACATTACTGTGA
Source organism: Otolemur garnettii (assembly GCF_000181295.1). Lineage (NCBI taxonomy): Eukaryota > Metazoa > Chordata > Mammalia > Primates > Galagidae > Otolemur > Otolemur garnettii. The sequence continues at coordinate 16,161,278 of NW_003852412.1, forward strand.
CAATTACTAAGCTTTTAAATTTCTCTTGCCTGCATACTAAAAAATAGAACATAATTTTACCAAATAGTAAGGACATGGTTTGTGCTAGAAACTTAGAATGTTCTGTCCAAACTGTGAAGACAATCTCCCAACTACAGAATGTGAGTTAATATTTAAATGATCCATTTAAGTATTTTATAGGCCAAAATAAAAATTATATAAGTTGCTATAAGTGATACTTTTTATTGTAATAGGGCAATGTATTATCTTAGTCTCTTTCCTTGGCTTTGTGCAAAGCTAATAAAGAAATATTACCTATTTTGACAAGCTTCCCACAGATTCTGAGAATATTATCTATAGTGTGAGTATTATGACCAAATCCTATGAGATATTTTCCTAGAATGAAATCCAGGAATGTAATAGGCAGAAAGAAACACATTCAAATTTGTATAGCTGTCAAATTACAACGATGTCTCTCAGCCCCGTCATAAAACGAAAGAAAAAATCCACATTTATTTGAGGCGTTGTGTGTTTCCCTAATAGAGTTTTAAATTGTTTTCAGAACATCAGTAACTGGAGTATTTCAATATTCCCAGATAAATACCTACAAAAAATTTACTAATCATGTTACATCATCCCTCTTCCCTTCACAAGATACAAAACATTCTTATTAAATACTGAGAGCATGAATTTACATCTGAACCTGCGAAGTAGCTACCTGTGAGGCAGTGTTCGTTGTTTTGTGGCTTTCTAGCAAAAGACATTTCATTTAGAGGACAGACTATTGTTCTGATCTCATCTATTTTGAGTACTTGGGCAGATGGTTTCTGAAATACTTAAGATCTACCTTTGTGCATCTGACTTATAAGATGAGGTGGCTGGATAAGGGCAGTAGTTCCCACAGGTAGAGAAAACTGGAAATGGGCCCGTATGAACTACCTGAGTGTCTCCCGGAATACCCCAAAGATGATGTCTCAGAGGAATTCTGATGTTTCTTGGGCTTGGGAATCACAGGAGTAAGTGATTATCCAGATTCTTTTTGCTTTAAAAATTCTGATTTATTTGGGCAATTCTAGGCAAATAAGGATAACACAAATTAAGTAAACAGATCAAATTACCCATTCACAAGGTATACATACACACACACACTCATTTTATTATTTATAAAGAATTTAAGACTCACAAGAACTTGCAAAAATAGTAGTTTGTGTATACTCTTCACGTAGCTTCCACGGATGATGATATCTTTCATAACCAGAATATGTTTTTAAAATCATGAAATTAACATTAGTACAACACTGTTAACTGAACCACAGACCTTGTTCCATTCACCCAATTTTTATATGCATTTTTTGGTATATGTATAGTGCTATGAAATTACATCATAGTATTGATTTGTATAAACACCAGCGCAAACAAGACACGGAAGTGTTTCATCTCCACAGAGAAACTCCCTCCTGCTGCCCTTATCTAGTCAGACTCTCCCCATTCCAATCCCTGGTGACGCCATCTCTTCTCCACTCTGTAATTTAGTCATTTCATGAGTCTTATGTAAATGAAACCATACAAGATATAACCTTTCAAGGTTGGCTTTTTCTCCCTAAATTTTAAAATTATGGGTACGTAAGAGTTATATTTATAGGGTGTACAGGATGTTTTGATACAGGCATACCTGTGTAGTAATCAACTCAGGGTAATTGTGGCTGGCTTCCTGCACTCAGTGTAATAGCATAGAGACTCACAGAAGTATTGTATGTGACAATAGTTTCTTTGCTTTTCTGGCTAAGTATTATTTCATTTATGGATACACTATAGTTTATCTATTTGCCCACTGAAGGGCATTTAGGTTGTTTCCATTTCTTGGCTATCACAAAGCTGCTGTGAGCATTTGTGTACAGGTTTTTTTGTGGGTATTTTCATTTCTGTATAATTACATAGGAGTACTATTACTGGGTCACACTGTTAAGTATCTAACTTTATAAGAATCTGCCTAACTCTTCCAGAGTGACTGCACCATTTTATATTCCCACAATGTCTGAGAGATCCAGTTGCTCCACTCCATCCTCCGTACTTGGTATTTCCAGTATATTTAATTTTTGTCATTCTGATAGGTGCATAGCAATACTTTTTGTGGTTTTAATTTGCATTTTCCTAGTGGTTAATGATGTGGATCATCTTTTCATGTGTGTATTAGCCACCTCTTAGGTGAAGAGATGTTTATTGGCCCATTTTACAATGGGGTTTCTCACTTTTGGTTTACAGAGTTCATCTATTCTGGGTGTTAAGTCCTTTGTTGGATATGTGATTAAAAGTATTTTCTCCAGTCTGTGGTCTGTCTTTTCATCTTAATAGGATTTTTTGGTTTTCAGGATTAAAAAGTTTTTAATTTTGACAAAGTTTATTCATTTATTTCCTTCATGGAATGTGCCCTTGGTGTAACCTCCAAGAACTTGACCTAAGCCTGGATTGTAAAGATGCTGCTTTCTTCAAGTTTTATAGTTTTAAGGTTTACATTCCGGGGTGGTGCCAGCCCCCTATGCCAGAGGTCGCAGGTTCAAACCCAGCCGCAGCCAAAAACTGCATAAAATAATAAATAAATAAATAAATAAATAAAGCACTATAGTATATATTTTTTTAAAAGTTTACATTCAGAGTTAGGATCCATTTTGAGTTATTTCGATAATGTGTGTAGGCCAGGTGTGGTGAGTCACACCTGTTATCCCAGCACTCTGGGAGGCCGAGGCAGGTGGATTGCTTTAGCTCAGGAATTGGAGACCAGCTTGAGAAAGAGCCAGACCCCACCTCTAAAAATAGCCAGGCATTGAAGCATTGTGGTGGGTGCCTCTAGTAGTCCCAGCTACTTGGGAGGCTGAGGCAAGAGGATTGCTTGAGTCCAGGAGTTTGAGGTTGCTGTGAGTTCTGACACCAAGACATCCTATTGAGGGAGAATGAGACTGTCTAAAATAATAATAATAATAATGTGTGTAGTTTAGGGTCTAAGTTTTTTTTTTTTTTTTTCAAATGGAAAGACTGTTCTTCCCCATTCCTTTTGTATTTTTGTTAAAAAAAAAATAGTTGGCCATACTTCTGGATGTTTATTTATGCATTCTCTAGCCTATTTCATTATTCTGTACCTCCTCCAATAAGTGTTAACTACTGTAGCTATAAATTAAATCTTAAAATCAAGTTTTGCGATTCCTGCCCCTTTATTCTCCATTTTAAATATGTTGGTTAGTCTAGTTGCTTTGCCTTTCTGGAGGTATTTTAGAATTAGTTTTTCTCTACACATGCGGTGCTGGGATTTAGCTTAAATTCTGTGCCCACAGCGAGCAGCTCATTCATCTCACTGCGGACCTGCATTTGTCCAGGGGGGCACAGCAGCATGCCAGTAAAGCGTCTGACGTTGGATACACACATGTATGAATGAAGGGTCCTTGGCCACTAGGCAGTGAGGGAAGAGGGGCAGGTCAGACGAAAGCAACAAGTTTCAGACACTTTCGGATTTGAGGCGCCCAGGGTGCAGTGAAGGGTCAACCTGGCAGCCTCGGCCAGAGGACTGCTTAGCAAGAGAAAGGGCACCCGGGTTCGGCCAGGAGGCGGCAACTGCGAGTCCCCGAGGAAGGCGTCTTCTTCCCAGGTTTGGGTGACGTCTCCAGGACACCAGCGACGGGGGGCCCAGGGGTGAGTGGGTGGGCGCCGCGGGGTCCCTGCACCCCCATCCCTGGCGAGCTGCTGCAGCCCCTGCGGTCCCAGGCTGAGTCCCCGCCGCAGGCGCGTGCCCCGCGACAAGGACCCCACCGACCCGCAGAGGGCTGCCTGTGCTGCGCCTGAATCCTGCGGCAAGGGACCGCGCGACATTCCGGGACTGGGTTCCTGGTTCCGGTCTGGCGACCTTACTTCCCCCCCAGTCGCAGAGATCTGGGTCAGCTAAGGCCCACTGTAAAGCATCGGGCCAGTCCTGCGGACTGGCTCATCTAGTCCTCACCACAACTACACGCACAGAGCAGTGATGGGCAGGAGCCAATCAAGTTTTCTTTCCGTGCATGGGTAGACAGACTTGCACAATCGTTTGTGACAGATATTAAGCGTTAGTGCTGGGTCGTGGGGGCACCTGTCTGAGTTTGTAAAACAGCAGAGTTCTGAAAGAGCAGCAGGAGACATGGAGGTGCCCTAACGGTTAACAGCGAAGCCGAGGCAGGCTGGGGAATTCATGCTTGAGCAACTGAGACACGGAAGGGCAGGCTCAGCCAGAGAAGGCAGGGACCAGACACAACACGGGCTGTCTGGTGCCATGGGATATAAGCAACCAAAGAATTTTTTTCAAAGATCCTAAACATGCCCTAATGTTAAGGCTCTAATCAGCTAATTAACATTCAACAGGAATTCCTTGGAACAGATTTTAATGAGTTAACCACCTCATTTTATATATACCACTTTGTCATACCCATGACAAAATTTAAGTATGCAGACAGGAAATCCCCGTATGTTCAACATCCAGCTTCAACAATTGTCGGAACCGTCTTCTCTACACGTCCTTCCATTTCTTTACCCTTGTGCCTTCAAGCAAGTCTTAAGGCCCAAAATGTTACAATCTTATGAAAGCTTAAAGAGATCCACCTTGCCATATACCTGGTCTCTGGTACTGCATAACCTTTTCCTCCCATTTCACTGGCATATACTTAACATCAACTCAAGCTCAACAACTCACCCAGCACCTGTATCTTCCAAAATAGTGTATGTAGAAACAGAACACAGCTCCCAACCTTGAAAAACTCAAAACACTGCAACAGGGAGCAACTCTGAGGGTACTCTGTCATGCTGGGTCTTCAGAGGATGGCCAAGAATGTACATTTTCAAGGGTGCCTTTTATAATAAAACTTAAGAACTGTTCAGTGTATTACTAGACATGGAAAACAACAACAACCAAACATCAAAAAATTATCCATACTTCTACCACAAAAGCTCACTATAAATTTATTAAGTTTAAAATATCTAAGTTTGTTCTAGAATCCCAGAATCCTAAAACATCTTTTCTCCCTATACCCTAAAATTGACAGAGCACTCACAATCCATCTGTTGTGAGGAGGAAAACGACACACACATTTTTGGCATATGAAAATTTATTACTGTGTTTTCATCAAAATTTATGATCTTGGTCGTTCCTTCTTGCCTTTGTAAAGGGCCAGAAGAGACACATTAGCTACTTTGACAACCTTAAAGCGGACTCCAGGAATGTCACCAACGGCATGACCTTTTCGACCAAATCCAGCAACCAGAACTTCATCGTTTTCCTGGAATAAAATAAAAAATTTATTCCTGGGGTCAGAGAATCACAAAAATATTCATACGAGGAACTCACAGTTATTGGATAAAAAACACCCCAACAATACATAAGTTCAAGGGATTAAGATTAATAAACACTCACCTCAATAAAGTTCAAGCAACCATCGTTGGGTACAAATGCTGTGATTTTCTTGCCATTCTTGATCAGCTGGACCCTGACACACTTCCTGATGGCAGAATTTGGCTGTTTGGCTTCAACTCCTCTGAAACATCAATAGCATAGTAGAATTAAGTGGCTTTCTGAAAACTGATGCCTTTACTACCTGAAGCACACAACTTGTTAGAGATCACGTCTACCTTTTCAATTTGTTTCATTAGAACGAGGAAAATTTCTAGACTGTTTACAGTTATCTATATGGAATGACCACTTTCAAAGTAATTAACAAACACCAGCAAATCCACATCTCAATCTTAGCTGTACGATTTCAGTCACGTCTGACATAAGTCCCGTCTCTTTACCTTAATTTTCTCAAATAAAAAGAAAAGCTGTGATAGTTCGCAGGTGCATTTGGTTTTAATAGTTCCAACACATGGTGAATATCTTCATTTATGTTATTTCATCACTGCTTTAATTCCTCCCAGGTTAATGGTGATATTTAAAAAACTCCAATTATCTAATTTCCAAGTACTAATTTTTCCAACTTTTACATGCAGCAGTGCTTTTTTTAGCCCTCAATGTCCAGACATACATTGTTACACAAAACCCTAGAATTATTCCCTTTAAAACAAGAATTCACTACGTTGTCTCGAGTTGCCACAGTAAAAGATACCTGCAAGTAAGTAACGAACTTTAACTTACACTTTTTCCAACACAATCCCCTTTGCATGGGAAGCACCTCCGAAAGGGTTGGCCTTCAGGGCTGTGCCCAGATGGGCCTTCTTGTACTGTTTATCATGCCACTTTTGGTCTCGTCTGTGACTGCGGAGCTTCCTAGCAGTTCGGAGCCCACGACACTTGCCTAGAAATTAAAGCATTTTAGTTCCTCCACAAAAGCACACTTACTTCACGTTTTTTATCTCGGAACACACTAGCGTCATCTGGACTATACCCTTAAACCGTACATGGCTCTTGCACCGCAACTTGGTCGGTGGGCTAAACGTTTCCCTGAAACGTTCCCAAAGTTCCCCTGAAATTAACAAACGTTAAAAGAGTGCACATGGGCTCCGGGGGTGCGCCTTCCCAAAGGATAAGCCCCAACACCAACGCTTAGTAGGCGGAGCCGGCCTCCCAGAGCCCTTCAGTACCGCGTCCCCGGCGGCAGCCAAGTCGCGTGGGCCCCTTCTGCGCCTGGTCCTATGCCTTCGGGAGCTGCGTCCCGACAGGACTCCCCAATAGGGCCTCCCCGTGACATCCTGCTCCCTTCCGCCCGCCCGTCCCTGAAAATCCAGGTCCCACGTGCGGTGCCCTTAGGCAGGTCAGGAGAGCTCACCCATCTTGCCGGTACCGCTGGCCTACGCGAAAGAGAGAGGCTGCACAGGAAGGAGCCACAAGCCACCGCGAGCAGGCCCCGCCCATCCGAGGACCCCGCGCAGCTGTCTGAGCAGCGCCTGATCCGAGGTTGGAGCCGCTCCTTTGAAAACGACGCCTTTGCAACACTACACTGAGACAGAATCTACACCTTATTTAATTTGCACTAAATTCCGAGATATCTAACTTCCATAGTGGTTTATTTCATGTGCTTACTGGACGTGGGTAGGACGTGAACTACAAATCCCAGAACGCTTTGCACGAAACCCGTTCACGGCGCCGACGCTCTTAGCAGCGTGGTGGGGGCGGGGCACTGCGGAGCGAGGTCCGGAAAGGCGGGGTCGCTGGGCGGGGGATTACGCGGAGTGGCTGGCGCGGCGCGGCGGCGGGGCCCTGGGAGTGGAGTTTGGGAAGTTAGGCTCAGGCTCACAATTAGCACAGTAGATTGTAAAATTTAGTGAGACGTGTAATGTACAATTAAAAACCCAATATTTGGCTGCTCCGAAGGTAGTGAGTTATCTCACTTGATTGTTCATTTACAGATTGAACGCCTTGTTTTACTCATTCCCTCCCTTCTCACTACTGCACTTGACTAGTCCTTAAAAAATAAATAAATAAATAAATAAAAACCTATTATTTGGAGTCAACTTGGCCCTAAATCCTGAAGCTGCGATTTTACTAGTTGTGCAGCTTTCAGCGAATAGTTTTAATTAGTCTTTGACCTCAGTTTTTTGTTGTCAGATGAACTAGATAAGAGAGTTTTCTGGATTGTTGGTTTCTTTGACATGCTCTACAGCGTTTATCATTATGCAAAATTACCTTTTTTATTATCTTAAAATGTACTTATATATAGTGTCTGTCCCTTTAAACTTCGAATATAAACTTTGCAAGAACAGAAACTGCTACTCTTCGCAGCTAGATCCCACATTCTGGGTACCTACAGGAGTGTCTGCAACAGAGAAGACGTTAATGTATGGAAGTTTATATAGTAGAAGTTTCTGTTCTTGCAAAGTTTATATTAGAAGTTTAAAGGGACAGATGCTATATATAAGTGCATTTAAAAATAACAAAACATAATTTTACATAATGATAAACGCCGTAGAGAAAAATATACAATTGGGTGGTTAATAGTGATTTGTGGATGGGTGGTAGTCTGGATAGCATAGTTTAAGAAGATAGCCATATGGAGATTACATTTGAGCTGAGAGGCTAGGCAGGGTGGCTCACACCTGTACCTGTAATCCTAGCACTCTAGGAGGCCAAGACCAGTGGATCACTTGCGTTCAAGAGTTGAAGATCAGCCTGAGCCAGAACAGTGACCCGTCTCTACTAAAAATAGAAAAAACTAGGCATGTAGGCATCCTAGGGGCGCCTGTAATCCCAGCTACTCCAAAGGCTGAGGCAACAGGTTCACTTGGGCCAAGAGTTTGAGGTTGCTGTGAGCTACGATGATGCCACAGCTGTGCCCAGAGCGATGGAATGACATTCGGATCTCAAAAAACAAACACAAAACATTTGAGCTAAGAAGTTAGAGACAAAGCAGTTGGACAAGTATATGGGACAGAGCCTTCCAGGAAGGGGTCTTCTCAATAAGTAGAATTGAAAGTTCAGTGAACAGAACAACTGCATGCTTTCTAATTTGGGCTTGAAGTTGTTCTCCAGAGAGTGGCTATAAATGATAGTCCTGCCCTGATGGGACTCTAGGGGAGGAGGGTGTGGATATTTACAGTGTGCTGTTCTCAGGATACTTTCTTATCTGGTAGATGGCATAATGCGTAAGTGCCTGACCTATGACCAGTTGTCCCTCTCACAGGAAATTTGTTTTATTGGCAGACGCCTTGTGGTTCTTTTCTGACCTGTGTCTAGTTTATTTGTACCAAAATAGCTACTCTCTAGGAGAGCCCTGCGCAGGAAAGAAAGTAGGTTCAGCTGTGTCAGCCAGGTGAGACTCAGAGAAAGTGGCACAAAAAGCAAATGAAACAACAGAGGCAATTTTATTACTTTATAGATCCCAGAGGGAAGAGGTCAGCACACCTTGCGAGGCCATCTGGGGCACACATGCTCAACCAGTGAGTTGGGGAGCACAGGAGAGATGTAGGACTTATAGAGTCGGAGCCTTTGTTAGGGTCCAGGGCATTATTCAAGCAGGTTTCCCATGGGGAGTTCCAATTGTGGGTTTAAAGCAAGCAGGCATGAGTTCTATGTGATCAGCTGTGACTGAGAGGGGGTCTCTGTGACATGTCTGTGCAGGGGATCAATGGATGAATCAAATTCATTGTATCTGGCTGTCCCACAGGGAACTGGCCAATAGCAGGTGGTTGTATAAGGGAGCTATCTGGATCAACCACATTGAGATTGGAAAGAGGTGAAGAATGGAAACTGTCACATGTGGCTAAGCCTAGCTCCAGTATGAGAGGGTCCAACTTACATTCAAAATGGATGATAAGGCAACATAAAATTATAATAATTTATTGCAGTCATTGATTTGAAACCTTTTCTGATATATTTAGTGGTATAACTATCCCTTTAAGCACTGCTTGAGCTATATGCAAAACTGCTTGAGCAATTTTAGTATGTTATGTGTTGTCTTAATTCAAAATATTTACTAATTTATCTCTTCATTTCCTTTTTGACCCTTGGATTTAGGCACGTGCTACTTATTTGCAAGTATTTGAGACTTTTCTAAATATCTTTTGTTGATTTCCAGTTTAATTCTGTCATGGTCTAAGAAAATAGTTTCTTTATTTAAATTTTTGAAAAATATGTTGAGGTTGGCTTTATGGGCCCATTCACTTTTGATAAATTTTTCATGTATACTTGCAAAGAAAGTATATTCTGTTGATCCTGGGTGGAATGTTCTATAAATGTTAATTAGCTCAGGGTGGTTGATGGCATTATTCTGGTCTTTGCATCCTGTATTCAGGTTGATAGTAACATTAGGTGGGGGGAGGTAAGAATTATGTTTGGATGTTGGGTTATGGCTTACTTTTTGGTAGTGGGCTTATTTATTACATTATTATAAATAGGACAAAACCACAAATATGGTGTGAAACAATGGTCAGAGAATGTTATGAGCCAAGATTATGCTTACTATAGGTAAGAAAAGAAAAAAAAGGATTTAATTTTAGTTTCTCAGAGCTTTGATTATTTAATTTGGGGCCTGAAAAAGAGAATACCTTTTATATTGGACCCTACATTTCCCTCAAAGAGCCCCTAAAGAAGAATCAGCTTACAAAATTATAGGAAAAGAGAGAAGGTCCTGGTAGTTGGAGAATATTGAGCTGGTGGAAAAGTGGAGGAAGGTAGAGATGGAGATGTGGGCGGGGCCAGCTCATGTTCCCCCTGTGGAGCAGGATAAGGGGCTAGGACTTGATTCTGATTGTGAAAGCCGTTGGAAGGCTTCAAGTAAGAGAGGGACAAGATCTGATCTAGTGCTTTAAAATACTCAGTGTGCCTACTATGGAGGAAACACTGTAGAAAGGTCTCAGGTTATCCAAGGAGGGGGCCGTTACAATAGTCCAGGTGAGAAAATGTAGGTGGTAGCTTTAGAGATGGAGAGATGTTGTATTTAGGATATATTCTGGAGTAACAGCATGAAGGAAAGGGCAAAAGCATTGACATCATATCATCACCATCACCACCACCACCATCTTGAAGATGTAGTGAGTGTTATTTTGATGTCAGGCTTATATAAGACTACTAAGAATTTCATGTGCATTATTTCTTTTAATCCTCAAAACAACTGCTATGTGGTAGGGGTTATTATTAGCCTTACTTTACAAAGAGGAAACAGAAACTTAAAGATGTTAACTTGCTTAACCAGATCATGTTTATGGGTTTTCACATTGGTTATAAGATAGAGTTTTTTTTTTTTTGAGACAGAGTCTCACTATGTCGTCCTTCGTAGAGTGCTGTGGCATCACAGCTCACAGAAACCTCACACTCTTGGGCTTATGTGATTCTCTTGCCTCAGCCTCCCAAGTAGCTGGGACTACAGATGACTGCCACCGTGCCCGGCTATTTTTTGTAGCAGTTGTCATTGTTATTTAGCCGACCTCGGCCAGGTGCGAACCTGCCAGCCTCAGTGTATGTGGCTGGCACTGAAACCACTGTGCTATGGGCTTTGAGCCATAAGATAGAATTTTTAAGTTTAGAAAAAAGTATAATGAATTTTAAGTAAATAAGGCACAAAATAGATGGAAGACAGTTTTCTAGCCAGCAAAACACGAAGAATACTGGGAAGTTGTAGTGTTAAGACAAATGTATTTTTATTATAAGTTGCAACCTAATATTTTTTGGTTATTAGGAGTACATGAAAATGAAAAGAACTTTGTCACAAAAGAATCCTATTTGGTAGCTCTTGCCACGTTGGAGGAGTGGAATCAGGAAAGAAAATAATTTCCCCTCTTTTCTGATACGTTTTCTTTCAAGTAGGAAGAGTTCAACTAGTGAACTCCTGGTTTCTGTCTGACACAGACAGAAGACTCCAGGCACCAGTTGATTAGAGGAAGAGGGTTTATTCCACCAGGGGTAACTTGGAACACCAGTGTGTCTCCCAAACTGAGCCCCCCCCAATTCAATCTCTTGCCTCTCTTTTATCCACTTTTCAGGGCAGGAGTGCATTTGAGGGTCATAAAACAGAGAGAGACATGACATCTCAAGGGGGGCTCAGATTTGCCCGTGTCATTGAGACCAGTCGGACCACCTGCCCTCAAAGGTGAACGAAGTCCAGGGAAGTTACTAGGTTACAATCTAGGCCCCGCGTATGTCAAGGAAGACACATACAGACAACAGAAACTCCTGCGGCTTGGCTGAGGCCTACATAGGGCGGCTAGGACAGATTTTTTTAGTTCTGCTTTGACTTTCTTGCCTCAACTTTACTCATCCCGTGCCCAGTGAAGTCTGATATCTGTGATAAATTTAGAAAAACATAGTCTGGGCAAGTTCAGCTTTTAAAGAGAAGCATTCACATTTTAAAGAGGAGCTGTGGAGATGGAGAGATGTCATATTTAGATGTCATAGTTAGGAGTATGTGTGACCATGGCCAGAGAGCTACATCCCAGGGAGCTTGAGCAGCTGGTCCTGCGATGGTTGAGTTACAATTTGGTTTTATACATTTTAGAAAGATGGGAATTAGGTATGAATTCATAAATCAATACATGGGAGGCGGACATTGGGTTGACCCGAGAAGGCAGAACGTTCTGAAGCAGGGGCTTACAGGTTTTAGGTGGCTTCAAAGATGTTTTGAATTATAATTATTTAAAAGAAATGAAGCTTTGCCTAAAGACTTGGGAGGTTTTAAGTTAAGGAAGTCTGATAATCTGTCACAAGCCAAGGGACTACTGAGACTCCAGAGACCTTTTTAAGTAAATTAACATCCCACAGATGTGGTTTAACCTCTGTCCTGCATGGCCTCAGGTCCTGTTAATGGTTTGGTATCTTGTTACAAAGAGTAACTCCACAAGGGTCAGAGGAGGGGCATGATGAAGCTGGCTGACTTCTCCTCATGCCCAGCAACTCAGTTTTAAGGTTGTTCTGGGATCCTCTCGGCCAACAGGGTGTCCATCCCATTGGTTGGGTGGCTTAAGATTTTATTTTCACTCTCAATAGGCTGTATGTCTGTCTACTGGGGGAGAGGCTCAGTGATAGTCATTTGGCTCACTCTAAGCTTTGTCCTCCACCCCCATCCTGGCCTTTGACAGCAATGCAGGTCATACGGTATTTGGGCCTCTGCTTGTCTCACCCCTGATTAGTGCTCAGGTAGGGTGGAGGGACATCTTTATTTTATTTCTTTCAGAAACACCCCCCCAAACCCAAAAAGAAAATGAGTCCTCATAAATTAGGTCAGTTGAAGAGTTGATGAGATGCTGATTCTTCATACCACATTGGGCAGAATTAGCTGAAAGAGAATACCCAAAAACGGTGAGGTCCAGGAGACCACATGGACACACCTGCAGGGTCCTCTCCATGGTGACTCAGCTCTTGGGAATTTGTAGACTTAACTTCCTGGAACCTGGAAATTTCCACTTCTGTGAAATCCTGTAGTGCTGTGGGTCCTGGAACAGCATCTCTGACTTGATTCCAATTGACCAATGGGAAAGGTACCGATGGGTTGGAACCTTTTTGACTTGAGATAAAAAAGAGAAAGACCAAGCCAGTCGGGGAGTGTGGCCATTTTGAATTTTTCTATGCCATAAGCTCTGCTGGCTGAAATAAAGAGCCCCTCCTCTTATAAACACGGCGTTTGGGTGCTCTTTCTCTCCATTGGGCCTCCCTCATTTTCCTGCAACAAGCTTTTTGTTGACAATTGATATTGGAACATTTAGGTGGGTTAGAAATGATTCCTTGTGCTTTGACTATAAAAACTGAGGGAACAGTTGCTATGGAAATGTGACAAGTTAAAGTAGCAGCTCCAAGTGAGAATGAAGCAGGGAGGTAAGGCGGATCAGTCCGTGCTCTGCGGAACTGCTAGTGACAAACGTTGAGTGCTTGATTTCCCTGATTAAATCATTAAACACAATTTTTCCTTTGTCCAGAATGAAGGGAACTTTTTCTCCTTTCGTTCTAGCTGCCTGGTGCAGTGATTATTTCTTCTTACATCTATTCTAAAGAACTAAGTGTGTGTTGCCATACGACCTTACTAATATTCAGGCCTGATCATTAAAATCCTGTCATTCTAATTAAACCTCTATGTAGGATCTAGGGGGAATTGACAAAGCTGTTCTTTGATACCCTTTGTAAAATTCCTGGAAGGGAGCGAAAATTTTCACATGCATATAAAAAGTTATTCTCTAGGTGTTCTTGAGCTTGGCTGAAACCCAAACAAAGGAAAATAGGCTTCTATTTCAGCAGGGACCTTTGCGCTATAAGAAAAGAAAGATAATTTTTCTTGCTAGAAAAAGAAAGATAATTTTCCTCACTGCAGTGGAATATTGTATTACAATCTCCTTCCCTGGAGGGATTTCAGAACTGAGTGGACCAGATCTGTGCTATGAGTTCAGGTGGGCCCAGTGGCTCTTTGGTCATGGGGTGTGGCAGAGGGTGACATTATTGCCCCTCACTTTCCATAGTAAAATGAAAATTCATAGGATTATTTCTAGATTATTTAATTATGAACACATATAAACAATTATATAAATATAAAAGCTATTGAAGTAAATATTCAACATTTTGGAAATTTTATTAAGATCTAGCTACTTAAAAGACTTTAATGTGAAATAAGATATTTTTCTTGACTTGAAAGAAAAAAGAACAAAAGGAAGGAAGTCTAGGAAGGAGGGAAGTGAGGAGGTTCTGGTTTATATAGCTATACAGAAGGACAGTAGTAATTTTCCTACTGATGTAAAACATTGCTTCTTGATGTCATTGATTTAAGCAATTTTTACTGATAATGAGGATAACCACAATGAATGGATCTATAACCCCTTCATAGATATAGTCATGTCACATATAATGGAATAATGTGCTCGGGTGCACATGAATTTTAAAACTCAGTGGAAGGGGGGCTGGGCATGGTGGCTCATGCCTGTAATTCCAACACTGTGGGAGGCCGAGGCAGGAGAATCACTTGAGCCTAGGAGTTCAAGTTTATGGTGAGTTATGATTGCACCACTACACCCCAGCCTGGTTGATAGAGTAAGACCTTGTCTCTAAAACAAATAAAAATTTGAGAAAAAAAAATTTACTTAGATGGGTTTTAAGTTGGAGTTTTCAAATTTTTGTTAATTATTTAGAAAGTAATATGTTGAATTTGTTACCAAGTACATTAGCAACTCTGTAAGTTGACCACCCAAGGGACTGTAACAAACTGGTCAACATACAGAGATGGTCGACATATGGAACTAGGCCTACTGTTTTGTACATGTGGTGCATGTCCTATCTATGAAAATTAGGTTGACTTAAGTTGGAGGTCAATGTAGGGAGGGGGTCCACTGAGGGGGTCAACTATGGAGGCTCTTCTGTAGCTATATATAATACTCCCTTTGAAATTAGGTGTGCTGGTTTATTTCTACCTGAAGAAGCCATTTTGCTCTTGTTATCAATGGTAGCCTTGAGTGTAGGGCAACATTACACAGCATATACTCTCAAACTGACCTTTATTAATTCACCGAGTGAATTTAAACTCTGATTCTTGTTCTGTCAAGGTGGGGAGCCTGCAGGTGTCTGGTAAGAGCATTTCTGAGGGCCATGGAGGCCTTTTCTTCCTGGGGACCCAGGTCTGTGAGCCTCAAGAGTCCCTTCCAAGTTCATGCCTCTATTGCCACACTAAAGGTATTGTTTGTCAAATCCTTCCAATGAAAGCTTTTTTGCACTGCAAATAATAGAATCTCATATCAAAATCTCTTGTTTCTTTATCTGTCATATATTTGCCTCTCTGTCCCTTTCATTTAATCAGGCACTGCTTGGGGTGGAGTGTGGGCAGACCTCAAACAAGGTCACTGGTTTGCTGTGTGAATATCCCAAAGGTGTTCGCATTTCTGCACATTGCTGGGCAGGGAGCTTCTCGGAGTTAAGGACTGATATTTTTTATCTTGTATGTCCGGTAAAGAATCCAGCACAGTGACAATCAATATTTGTTCAATGCCCAAATTTATTTCAAGAGGTAGCCTCCTGTCTCAGTTTAGCTTGTGCAGCCTGGAATGTAAATATGTGCTAGTAATCCGGTATATTATCCACGTTCCAAGGAGTCAAAGGGAAACGTAAAGTGACAAAAATTAACATTTAAATTAAAAGCACTTAAAATCATTTGATTTACTATCTTGATCTAATCAATTCAGAAGTTGATTTGATGAAAATTGGTGGAAATCAAGCCAACAATCAAGCTCTGAACTTGAGAGAATAAAGAGTTATACACACCTCCTTCCCCCAAGGAGCAAGAAAGATGTACTATGGTATTTTGCTAGTGAACTGGTAGCACTACCTCCCAAATGGAGGGGTCTGTTCACTTGGCAGGTATCAAGTCAATAGATAGCCCAGATGGTCCTAACAAGGGGGTTTTGTTACGTGGCACAAGTAATGAACACACCGGAGATAGCTCCCAAAGCAGGGATAGTTCCCTGGGCAAGGGAGTTGGCTCTATTTTTCTATAGTCTGACGGTGATCTGATAGGATATTTTGATGGGGTGATGTGGCAAAGTGTACTATGGATCCTGCCATGGAGTAATGCTAGGGCTGAATCTGATTAAATCCTAGATCCTGCCATGAGGTGTCTGCTTCTTAATTCAGTGCCTGTTCCTTGGTCTAAACAGGTTCCACCCATGGTTGTGTGCTTGCTTCATCTGGGCATGCTCAGGTCAAGAGCATCAACTTGGGGGGCCATAGCAACTGAAAAACAACTAACAACTTTGTTAACATAAAAGTTGAGCCCAGGCCAGGTCTCACTTTTGCTCAAGGCTGGTCTCGCACTCGTGAGCTCAAGCAATCCACCTCGGCCTCCCAGACTGCTAGGGTTATAGGCATGAGTCACAATCAGGCCTCCATTTCCATTTTTAAGAGGGAATTCTATGAAATACTTGAATTAATTAATTATTCAGTTTTCATTGTCTAAAGACTCAGGCTGTGGGCAGGAATGGAAAATATCCTATATTATATTATATAAGTGGCATAATAATGTAGCATTGTTTACAGGTTCATTTATTCATTCCTCACATTTTATTGAGCTCCAATTTAGGCTCTAAGTGAATACTGCTCAAATAGACATAGTACCTGTCCTCAGGGAGCATGCTTTCTAATAAGAAACATAGCACATATAAGGCAAGAAAAGTCTCAGGGCAAATTGTGATGTGTTATGATGAAAGTGAGTAGGATGCAGGGAGAGTAAGGTGTGAAGTGATCCCCACAGAGAGAACAGTACGTGCAAAGGCACTGAGGCACACTACGTGTGGTGTGTGGAAGGTGTTGAGAAGTCTAGTGTAAGCCAGAGTGCCTGGAACGTGGTCAGCAGGACAAGCTGGTATCACATGAGTGAGACAGATGAGGAGGGTTAATATTATGTAAGGCTTTGGGGGTAGATGGATTTAGATTTGAATCACCAAGCAAAAATCATTCTAATTGATTTAAGCCTTTGACTTAATGCAATTTTTGTTCTGTCAGCATTGAATGAATAGAGCAACTTGGTAGGTGTTCCTTAAGGTAAATATTAGAATTCTTAAGTTAGAGCTATTTTTTTCCCTATGGAAACAGTTTTTATGGTCATATGTGATTATGGAAACACAGATTTTGATATCTAAGTTTTCAGGTTACATTTCCTTTCGTAATATATAGTAAACCAGGAAACAAAGCAAACCCAAATTTGTTTCAGTTGCAAAGAAGGTAGCATTGGATGCATAGCTTCCTGTTCTCTCCAGGAAACCACTGAGGGAAAATGTTCCATTTTCTGTGTAAATTGTGAATGAGTCGCTAACTTCTCTTTGTTCTAGAATAGTGTTTTCAAGATGTTTGTATAGCAAACAGCCTTGAAAGGTGGAAATTGTGTCTCTTTTTGTAACAAAGGACAGGTTTGTTTATAGCCTTGGGTTGTAGTGTTTCCCTTTAGAGCCAAGGGTGGGTAGGCCCTTGTTAAAGATTATTATTATTGTTAGTGAGATTGGGGCTCTGTAAGCTCAGGGTCTCTCTTCTGAAACGAAACTCCCTGTGTGTGCAAGCATCCTTCTGGGCCTACCCTCACTGCTGCCTGGGCAAGGGGACCTGACACAATCATACTAATGCTCACCCCACTTGCTGTGTGGTGAGTAATCAAGTCCTTTGTCTCTGACTCAGGAGTCTTGTGTCTTCTGTCAGCATCGGTAAAACTGACAGGCTAACTTGTTAGTCTCACAGTTCTTGACAGAGACTCCCCAGTAATTTGAGCAGGCAGGCACAGTGCTAGGCAGGTGATATATCCTAAGGCTTTGCATTCTTTAAGATATCCAATTAGCATTTTTTTAATCACTGCTTTTCCTCTCTGAAGTCACAAGATGAACTATTCTCAGACAATCACATCTTAAGTGTGACTGCTATTCTAAAATACATGTGTGAAGCCTACTAGCTACTAATTATTATGCCTTGAATATTCTTAACCAAGTGGGAGAATATTTCAACAAAAAGAATGCTATGTTAAGATTTTAGGATTATCAAGACATAAAGTATATTAAAATGATAACTTGATTTAATATTTACAATTCTGTGTGTATGTGTGTCTAAAAATGTAATCCAAGCATATTTCCATGAAAGTTCTTACGTGATAACTGCTGAGGGACTAACCCTGGTTTCTCAGGGTTCACAGAACCGTGAATGCCTCCATGCAGGATTATCAAGGGTTATCAAGGGTTATCAAGGGATTATCAAGGGTCTCACCTCCTCCTGAGGAGGGACTTGAGGAGTAGGCATGGTTACCGCTAGCATGGGAGATGGCCAGGCATTGCTCTGGCAGTTGGAGGAGATATTCTGAACCTGCACTGCCCTGTTCAGTGGCTGCTGGTCACATGTGGCTATGGAGCATTTGAAATTTGACTTGTTTGAATTGAGATGTAGTGTCAGTGTCAATTATGTGCCAGAGTTCAGACTTAGAGCAGGAAAGGGACGTAAAGCATCTCCCTATCAATCCTTAAAATTGATTATGTTGGAAAAACGATAATATTTTAGGTAGGTTAAATAAAAATGTTATTGAATTAATTCGCCTGTCCATTTTTACTTCTTTGTGATGAATAGAAAATTTTAAATTACATATGTAGCCCTCACTATATTTCTACTGAAAAATACTGTTCTGGATTTTTGCTACTCAAAGGACAGCTCTTGGGTGAACGGCATTCACATCATCTAGGAGCTCATTAGGAGTAGAAAGTCCCACACCTTTCTCCAGACCTATGGGATTCGAATTTGCATCTTAATAGAATTCCATATTATTTGTATGCACTTTATGGTTTGAGTAGCAGAAAGTCCCTAAGACTAGGATTGCTGGATTTAATAAATTAAAATATAGGACACCCAGTTAAATTTAGTTTTCATATAAATAATAAATAATTTTTAAAACATGGCATATCTCAAATATTGAACAGCATACACATACATTAAAAGTATTTGTTGTTTTTCTGACATTTGAATTGGTATCAATCCAGACTGGGTGTCCTGTACTTTATCTGCCAACCGACTAAGTCTAAATATCTATCTGGTTTGCTTGAAATTCCACAGCATCAGGAAAAGGACAGAGGGTCAGAGAGATAAAAGGGAGAGGAGAAAAGTGGAAGTTGGGTGAAATGAAAGGACAGAAATGAAGGAGGTGTGTGGAGGTGTTCCCAGGAAGACAGGGTGTTGAATGCCAGTGCCTTTGTTCATATTTGAGGTAGGATCTCACTCTATTTCCCAGGCTAGAGTGCCGTGGCCTCAGCCTAGCTCACAGCAACCTCAGACTCCCAGGTTCAGGCTGGGACTACAGGTGTCCATCACAACAGCTGGCTAATTTTTCTATTTTTAGTAGAGACAGGGCCTTGCTCTTACTCAGGCTGGTCTCAAGCTCTTGAGCTCAAGTGATCCTCCCTCCTCGGCCTCCCAGAGTGCTAGTATAACAGGCGTGAGCCACCGTGCCTGGCCAGGTGGTTTATTTCATACTTTTTATTCACAACTTTCTTCCTGATTCCTGCATTCCCTGCTTCCTTTAGTCACCGGGCTTACACTTACTCTCCTCGCCTCATTTTCTACAGGGGCTGCTGGAGCTGCGTTTGGAAAACATGGTGTGTATGCAAAGCAGAGGGTGAGGAAGGGGAATGTGTCCTCGGGGACAAGGCCAAACTTTCCTTTAATTCATCATCTCTCTGAAATTTCTCTTACAAATATTCCCTTCTAGTGAGCGCCAAAAATGCTGACGCTTTCACTTCGGAGAATTTTCTTTATTGTAGCATTTTAATTGTATTTCCTTAACCTGTAAGACAACTCTTAAGGATTTTGGTATTTGTTTTGTTTTTCAGGCTTTTTGGCCAAGGGGGTGGGAGTACAGTCCCCGCAGGGAAGAGCAACAGTGAGGACTGGACTTAGCTAAACATCGAAGAAAGAAGCAGCTTTCATCTTGGATCCCATTTAATCTTCACAAGGATTCTTCAAGTACTTTGGTCCCCACTCTGCCATGAGGCAACAAGTCTGGGGAGGGAGACAAGCTGCCTGTGTCAGACAGCCCTTGGGGGTGGCACCTGCAGGCTGGACACTGAAGCCCGGGCTCCTCCCCACTCTCCGCAAATGGAGAGTCAGGAATTCAATGAGGAACTGTGAACTAGGACATATAGATGAATTCAAGGAAGTTCTGGAGATTTTATTTCATTATTCACCAGAAAAATGCATGGAAAAATATATACTTCATAATATACAGTATATGAGGAGAATTTGATAACTTTCTGAAAATTGGAGAGTCTTTTTAAGAGTTATATGACACTATCAAAGCAATGAAAATTTCTAAAAAGAGTTTAAGTGGCAAGTATATTGTTTCTAAAACTCTCCCTAACAATCATTCAATGAGATGAATAATTAAAAACCTAAATATTGTTTCCAGTCTGTCTCTACATTAAGGAGTGTCAGGCCTCTTCCTCCACCCTCCCCTGATACAGTCCAGCCCAGGAAAGCTGTGCTTTTATTGGTTGAATGTGCTGTCACTCACTTGGCACGAAAAGTACAGCTTCTGCCCTGGTTGTATCTATGAATGAACAGATGTGCCTGGTTTGAAGACGCGGATTCATTTCTTGATGGGAAGAAAAATCCTTTTTAGTTTTTCACTTATTTGTTTATGTATGGGATTTTCGCTAACTTTGGACCAGCTATTTGCCAGGAAGAATGTAAGGTGAGTAATCGCACATCTTTTAATGCGATGCATTTGTGAACTTCAGTGTAGCATTTGAAGTTGTGCTGTATAGTTAGCTACTGAAATTGTTGAGCGAGCGTTTACAATTAAGAGATAAACATACAATCCTTATTGTTACAAGGGGAAAGAGTTATTTGTTCAAAATATCCAAGAAACTTTTGTATTATGGATCAAAGAATGTATCTATAAGATAATGACTCCTCAATTCAGTGTTCAGATTTCTTTTACATTTCCAAGTAAATGTGAATTTCACAGTTTCTCCTGCCATCGTCATGTGAGAAGAGAGTAAGAAGAAATTAAAAACCTCAGATAACGTGTCTCCCAAGGAAGGATGTTCAATCATTTTAAGTGGTAGGAGACGGTAATTCTATGTGATACACAGTATTTAAAATTAACAGGCAAAATTTCTATTTCTGTTATCCCTTTGCCTTCTTTCCATACCATATAAGGAACATATCATATAGAGATCTATCTATAAAAATATATTCAGAATCTGAACAGCAAATGTTTTTATGTCACGCCTCCCAATTCATTATTACATGCTGTCTCAACAATGCATCAGGGAATTTAGTGTGAGCACAAAGGAGGAGCAGGATAATCTGGTGAAACTTGTGTTAAAGAACCCTTAATTCACCAGCTGATGAAAGCTGGAAGTACGGGAATTTTTTATTTTTTCTCTCACTGTTTCCAAATCAAGTGATACTTTCCTTCAGGTTCACTTTAATTAGTAAGTGATTTATATTCCTTAGGTAAAGCTTAACAATGTTTCCCCACCTACGTTATACAGAAATGACTTGTGTATTCTACTGAAAATATGTACATCAAAAATTATAAAAATCTAAATTATGTTTTTAAGGCAAGGTTGATTGTCATTAATGGTATTAAACAATCTTAGCTTCCTATGTTTCAGATCTTAGAGGTCGTATACATCAACGATTATTTGAATCTAATAATAGGGCATGCTTATACATTATGAAAGAAATAACAGTTGCTGTTTTGTGAATGTTCTTTCAAATAATAGATGTGAAATTAAAATATCTTTCAACTCTGTGGGGCTATTCAAGATTCTTACGTCTCTAGGAACGATGATTACATTTGAAGCTGATAGATGTTTGCTAAACAGAGAATAGGGGTTACCGTTCTTCCCTGCATATTCCTTTCTCAAATTGGGTTTATTCTCAAACTGAAAAAATAAAGCATGTGTGGTCTCACATTTTTCACTTTGATTTCAGAGTCTGTTCGTCAATTTGTTCATTCATGCATGTGATACATTTGAAACCTACTTGGCTCATTAACCAGATAATATATATTATTCAAACTAACTTTGAAATATATTGTAAAAGAAAAGTATAGGAGGCAAAGAGCACGTACAACCGGGAGCTGTGAGCTGGCTGGAGAAGTTAGGGATCATGTTCCCGAGTTCGTGATATTTTAACTGTGACCTACAGAAACTGTACAACATAACTGGGAGGATGGAAGATATTCCAGGTGGAGGGAACAGCCTGTGCCAAGACTCTTGTGAGGGAAGAAGGGACCATGAAGCATTCAGGGAACTGAAGAAGGCTAGTGCATCTGGAACAGAGCAAAAAGAGGAGAGGTGATTGAGGCGGCCCAGCTCTGGGCGGTGGTGGGAATGTGGACTTGTCCTAAGCAGGGCTGTGAAGGAGCTTCACTGTCACGTTCGCCTTCACCTGGCAGCAGCTGCTACAAAACCAAGGCTCTCGATTACTTTTCAGGTATTTGCAAAGATCTCTTTTATGGGAAAAGGTTCTGAATATTTTAGGAACAATGTACATTTAATGCTCTTAACTGGCATTTCCCATTATTCCTGGGTTCACTTCAGTGAGAGCCGCCGTTTGTTAAGTCCTCTCTTCCTCTCTCCTGGTTGTCTCTCTTATTTTGTAGGAGTGTGTCCTCCCTTAGCTTCCCGGGAAAGGGCGCGAGAGAGACGTTTTCTGAAACCTTGCTTGGTTCTTGTTTTTTGTCTCTGAAAGCTAATAGAATATTTTTTTGGATCCTTGGCTCCAAAATGTTACACGTATTTGACCTCCCAAAGATCAACTCAGTAGATCACAGACCTAAACGTAAAAGCTAAAATTTTAAAACTTCTAGAAAAAAAACACAAGGCAAAATCCTGTGATCTTGGGTTAGGCAAATACTTCTTTTAGACACAAAGAACACAGGCTATAAGAGAAAGAAATGAATACATTGGAATTTGTGAAAATTAAAACTTTTGGGTTTTGAAAACCACCATTAAGAAAACAAAAATGGAAGACATAGAATGGAAGAAAGTATTGTCAATGCATATATCTGATGCAGGACTTGTATCCAGAACTTATCAAGGACCCTTACAACTCCATCTCAGGAGGTCAACGAGTTCACTTTTTAAAATGAGCCAGAGATTTAAACACCCACTTCACAAAAGAAAATACATGAAGGGTCAATAGGTATAAGAAAAGACACTCAATTTCATTAGTCTGCAGGGAAATGAAAATTAAAACCACACTCCTGGCATGGCTAAAATCGAATGGATTGATAATAACCAATGCTGGCAAGAATGTTGAGCCACAGGAAAGCTCATACCCTGAAACTAATTGGCAGTTTTAAGGTAAGTTACACACTTGGCGTGACTTGGTCGTTCTACTCCCACGTATGTGTTCAAGAGAAAACAAAAATATATTTCACACAAACTCCTGTAACTAATGTTTCTTAAATCTACATTTGTGGTAGCTTCAAACTGGAAGCACCCTAAATGTCCATTGATGTATACATAGACAAATAAAATGTTATATATTCATACAGTGAAATATTTCTGAGCAATGAAATTAAATGAACTACTGACACATGTCATGGCATACATATATTTCAAGATCATGACAATAAGACTGAAAGAAGTCACACACTAAGGAGTGATGCCATATGATTCTATTTATATACAACTCCAGGAAATGCAAACTTAAGGGAAAAAAAGAAAAAGAGACCAAATGCAAACTAATGTAAAGTGACAGGAGCAAGTCTGTGGTTACCTGGGACCAGGGGTGGAGGGACTATCTCTGCAAAAACCCATGGGGGGACCTTCTGCGGGTGATGTTAACACATTGTATCTTTACTGTGGTAGTGGGGGTGTCCTGGGTATGTGTCTGTGTCCAAACTCATAAAATGAATAATTTGCATAAATACAATTCATTATGCATAAATTTTATCTCAATAAAGTTGATAAAAATTAATGAATAATTGCATGCATGCTTGAATTTATTAATAGCAACTA
The DNA here is from genome assembly GCF_000181295.1 of Otolemur garnettii. Taxonomy (NCBI): domain Eukaryota; kingdom Metazoa; phylum Chordata; class Mammalia; order Primates; family Galagidae; genus Otolemur; species Otolemur garnettii. Next base: position 16,185,158 of record NW_003852412.1, read on the forward strand.
GTGGGCATCATAAGTCGCCAATCTGTCATCTTCAGAACATTTCATTGGATAATAGAGATTCTATTACAAAGTGAATGGTGCATTTAATTTGTATTTGGCTACATATAATTAATTGTAAAGCACTTTGATATTGATATAGTAACTCTTCAGCTACAGTCGTGTTTTGCATACATATCAGGACATGTAATATATATCTTTGTCTAATTCTAAAAATGTTGAATTTATATGACAGTGATATGTAGACGCCTTGGATAGAAATTGTTAAGTGTAGCATTTGACTTACATTCTTATATACCACAGGTACAACTTACAAAAATCTTAAAATGTGCAATAAACAATTAAAATCTTTAGGACGTTTGTGACACAATTAGAGATTTAAAAACTGATAGAATATTTAGTGTTAAAGAATTATTAATATTTTCTAGATGTCATTGTGCTCTTATTATATTTTTTCATATTTTCTTCAAAGTTATGTCACAGGAGGGAAATAGGTAAATTTATAGGTAAAACAAGGTTGGTTATAACCTGATAATTACTAAAGTTGAATGATGGGTACAGGTATGTGTGGGGAGGGGAGACTTATTGTATTTTTCTGTTTATATTTTATGTCCCAAATATTCCATGATAAAAAATGTATATGTATTCTGAAGTGAAATTGCTATTTAAATTTAACTTTAAGGACTTTATGTTAAGGAACTTTTCATGGGTAGGAACAAACAATCCAAAATGATGTTCACTGAAGAATTGTTATAATACCATAAAATTGGAAACAACTTAAATCTTTAAGAGTAGAAATTTGGTGAAGTGCACTATATTTTTATGATGTAATGCCACATGCCATTCAAAAAATGTATCAAAAAGATATATAATAACATGAGAAATAACTGTGATTATTTTAAAATTAAAAACATTGTGGGCACCACAATAGTATGCTCACAAAAATCTATTTTTGAGTTTTATTAAAAAGTAAAATTATATGTGTATGTGGTGTGTCTGTGTGATTTGTGTTTGGGCATGTACTAGAAGGATATATATCATAATTTATCTCCTTATGATTTTCAGAAATATATTTTTGGCGTTTGTGTCTTACTTTTTTAAGGTTGGCTATTTTGGCTTTAACATGTTAACACATGTGGTATAAAATTTTACAGCAAAATATTTTATTATATGTCATTATCTGATTATTATTTATTATTGATTAAACCTCAGTGTCTAGCATACTGCTTGGCGAATAGCAGGCTCTTCTATTATTCTATGAGAATAAGGATCCGAGTTGATTTAAACTAATTTTTCTTCTTTAAATTTTTCTCTACTGTTTTTATTTTCTTCAAAGCTATGTTCTGCTAATGTTCTGCTCCTCTCCTCTGAGATGTAATAAGTGGAACTATCCTTTTTAAAATTGCATGTAAAATCTGAATTGTAGATATTATTCAGCCTCTTTTGATTTTTTTGTTTTTTCCTGATTTCAGTTCTCCAACATCTTCGAGAAAAGAAGTGGTTATAAAGAGTGGTAAGACTCGTAATTGTCTTCATGATTCTCTAGGGGGATTGAAAAAGGGATAATTCTGTGGTAGATTCCTCTGACCCATAGTGTTGGTGCCAGGAATCCCTCATGTGAAAATTCTTTAAGTTAATGTATTCTGCATTATGAGACCAAAGCGGTCCACGCCTGATCTCTTTCACAGGGCTGAGCATATTTACTGTTTCTCAGTTACACTAATCAATTGGTGCCATTTTCCTTTGGTAAATACATCATTATTTATTTGACAGATCAACAGAAGAAAGAAGATAGGAAACCAGTCCAGAATTTCACAATGCCAATCACACAGGTATGACTATAGCAGGATACTGGATTTTCATCTATCTGAAAAAAAAGTTAAACACATTTAAATCATATCAGAACTATGTGAAAATGTAGCAGAACCTCTATAAGTTGACCACCCTAGGGACTGTAACAAACTGTTCAACATACGGAGCTGGTCAACATAAGGAAGTAGGCCTGCTGTACTGATACGTACAAGTAGTGCTTGTCTACTGTAGGAAAATTAGGTCAACTTAAGGAGGGAAGTGGCCAGTGTCAGGAGGGTGTCAACTATAGAGGTTCTACTGTGTATATAATCATTATAACATATCCTTGCTTGAGATTTGGGTGGCAAATGCATTATGAAATCTTTCTTTTCTGTGAGACAGGGGTCTTGCTTTGTGGCCTGGGCTAGAGTGCAGTGGCTCAGCCATAGCTCACTGTAACCTCAAACTCCTGTGCTCAAGTGATCTTCCAGACTCAGCCCCCTGAGTAGCTGGGACTATAGGTGCATGCCACCATGCCTGGCTATTTTTTCTTATTTTTTGTAGAAATGGGGGTCTCGCTATGCTACTCAGGCTGTTCTTAAACTCCTGGCATCAAGCGATCCTCTCACCTAGGCTTCCCAAAGTCCAGCTATTACAGGAGCAAGTGCATGGTCTATCGTGGGACCTTCTGAGAAGATTAAGATACTCTGAGACATTAAGATACTCAGTTTTATTTCTGTTGCTTTTTGAACAAGATAACTGGAGTAACAGTTTATCTTTGGTTAAAGATAAGCCTGGGTTGCTGCTCTCTGTTAACTAATTTTTCTTTTATCTGTATTTATACTGGTGTAATTGGTTCAGTCTTTGAATTGCAGATTGTATGGGTTTTAATACATCTATAATAATGATATGTATTTACCATTATAGGATGTGAATTAACTCTTTTATTTCTAGGAAGCCTTTTGTACCAGGGATACAAATTCATTTCTTAATTGAATTCATTTCTTCATTTCATTTTGTTTGGTTAATTAGGCTCCCAACTACAATCTGAGCAAAGAAGGGCATTTAGAAAAAGAACCTTGGAATGCATTCAGCTATCACAGCCCTGTTAACGTCTCCATGGATGGAATTCCCTGCATTCTCTTCTGGGCCAAAAGAATCACAATTAAATTTAAGAATCAGACCTGGCTGGACCTTACAGATGAAGCATTTGGTCAGAAGGCAACAGTGGATACAGGCAACTCAAATTGTAGTCAAGACAGTGCTTCGTAAGTTTGTCTCTGCTTGAAGCCGCCCGTCGGGCTATTGCAATCTGTTAACTGTGCAGATCTAGTTTTTTGTCATTTCGGAAAAAATAAGTGGGTTCCTTTGTATTTGACCCTGACACACATCTTTGAGGAAGTGTTTAACCTCTAAAATGTAAGGACAAGTCAGAAATCTACTTTTAAAAAATTGTTATATTGTTTCTGTTAATTTTCTTCTGAACCCTTTGGCTAACTATTATAATAAGTTATGGAAAGTGGGGGTCCGGAAAATGAACGTTTCCAAATTCATTGGAAAAAAAGAGAAAAGAATTCCAGGCTTAGTCTTCACTTCAAATGTTAGGTTTCAAAATACTTTTGTCCCACAGGGGAAGAAATTACGTATCCCAGCAGTGTCATACGTGTCTAGTGAGTCAAATACTAGCCAGGACAAATTTTTTTTTTTTTTTTGAGACAGAGTCTCATTCTTTGCCCTGGGTAGAGTTCCATGGCATCATAGCTCACAACAACCTCAAACTCCTGGGCTCAAGCAACCTCTTGCCTCAGCCTCCAGATTACCTGGGACTACAGGCATCCATCACAATGCCCAGCTAGTTTTTCTATTTTTAGTAGAGACAGAGTTTTGCTCTTACTCAGGCTGGTCTTGAACTCCTAAGCCCAGCTGATCCACCTGCCTCGGCTTCCCAGAGTACTAGGATTCCAGGTGTCTGGCCACAGGTCAACTGTTTGACTCTTCAGGGGGTTTCTGAAATTGTGGAACACTGTCTGTTTGCAAATGTGCAAGGATCCCTTTGAATAGACAGATTTCAGAGAATTCTTTTGAATGATAGAAAATAACTAGAATAATTAGTTTTGATTTGAGAAGAGCAGATTAACCAAATATCCCGCTCAAAGGAGCAAATCAATTTCTAATGTCTTTCTCTGCTTTTCAGTTACCTAAGCAAATAGTTTTGTTTTGTTTTGTTTTTTTTCATTTTGGTCCAGAAGGAATTGGCACTTGCTTTCTATAAACCTTCTTCTCAACTTTTGTTGGTATACTAGATGCTTTTGGAAGATTCTCTGCATTTGTTCAGGCCTGGTTTAGATGGGTGGTATGCTTTGTGTAAACCATAACATACGTGTGTGTGCATGTGTGGGTGTGAGATAGACAGAGAGAGAGACTGTGTGTGTATTCTTTTTATACTTTATATATTTTGGTTGGAAACACTTTTTATTCCTGAACTTTACTTCTCACTTACAAATTCTTGATAATGGGTAAAGACGAATTACATGAATTATGCACTTAAAAATCATATTACAAGTCTTAGTAAAAATCTTGCTATTAAGAATTACCATCTCTTATTAGGGATTTAGGGAATTGCAAGTGAAAACAGTCAGGGTGCTCCCAGATTTCTTCATCCTGTTACAGCATGACTATCAAAGACCATCAGAGCAGTTCTAGCCCTGCTGAGAACTCGGGACTTTTTCCTCAGGCGCTAATTAGCTCCCTGCAGGGCTTTTCATTTGTGGTCAGTTGCCCGGAAAGTGCAAATAGCCTGGGGGTATTCTTGCCAGTCCAAGGCTGACTGGGGTGTCTGGGTTCCATTATCCCCACCCTCTGGTATTTGTGGGGAAATCAGGGCACCCTAGCTTTTCCCACTGGGCTTTAGAGACCTTAGTGATCACTGGGAACTTAGAGATGGAAAGAATGAAAACTTGGCTGTGAGGCCCATTTCTGCCAATGAAATCTGTGACCTTAGGACAGGACCTGTAGGATCATCATTTATGGGAGGGAGATGGGACTTCTATTCACTGTAGGATCATCATCTGTGGGAGGAGACGGGGGCGTCTATTCACTGTAGGATCATCATCTGTGGGGACTGAGATGGGGGCATCTATTCACTTTAGGATCATCATCTGTGGGGATTGAGATGGGGGCATCTATTCACTGTAGGATCATCATCTGTGGGGACTGAGATGGGGGCATCTATTCACTTTAGGATCATCATCTGTGGGGACTGAGATGGGGGCATCTATTCACTTTAGGATCATCATCTGTGGGGAGGAGATGGGGGCGTCTGTTCACTGTAGGATCATCATCTGTGGAGAGGAGATGGGGACATCTGTTCACTGTAGGATCATCATCTGTGGGGAGGAGATGGGAGCGTCTGTTCACTGTAGGATCCTCATCTGTGGGAGGGAGATGGGGGCGTCTGTTCACTGTAGGATCCTCATCTGTGGGGAGGAGATGGGAGCGTCTGTTCACTGTAAGATCATCATCTGTGGGAGGGAGATGGGGGCATCTGTTCACTGTAGGATCCTCATCTGTGGGAGGGAGA
>NW_003852412.1:16191180-16241483 GCF_000181295.1 Otolemur garnettii
GTCTGTTCACTGTAGGATCCTCATCTGTGGGGAGGAGATGGTGGCGTCTGTTCAACAGACCTTGAGAGTTGACCATAGGCCAGGCTCTGTCTGTGCAAGGTCTTCACAGGCCTCATGTCTGTTATTCCTCACAGTAACTCTCTGACTCACAGGGGCTGTGAGCCTTTCTATTCTAGGTGTTCCAGGATGTCAAGGCTCAGAGAGGTTTAGGAGACTTGCTAAACTCATACAGCGTTTAGATCTGGGGTCTAAGGTATCTTTTAAAATGACATTTTACCTCCTCTCTCTTGGTCATCTGGGGTTGTAAAAATTGAATGAGGAAATGCGTGCGTACACACTTGAGAACTTGTCCAATTATCTTTGCTAATGTATGAATGATAACTAGAGTGAAATGGTGTCTGCTTATCTCAGGAAGCTACCATTTTCCCAGCGTACAAATTACATAAACTAACATTTGGGCAGGACCAGGTCACTGCCCTAGAATTCTACTTGAGTCCCAACCCTGGCTGTGCACCGGCTGGAGTCCTGCTGTGGTGAGTGGCAGGTGTCCTGGATGGACCTCACCACCATTACCACCACCAAGAGAGGGAGCTGGGGCTTCATGGGAATGTAAGGCATCCAAGAAGCAGGTGCTGAGACTTAGTGTCCTTGATTCCTGTGAATAGCACGGATTAGTGAGCTACCCTTGCTGTGCTGGCCATGTGTTCTTAAGGACTAGGAAGGGAATTACCGAAGGAAGGAATCCAAGCTAAGGCATAACCATATAAGATCAAGAGCACAGGTTAAAAAGAAATGACCGTGTTTTAGCTCTTGGAAAGAAAATGTACGGGGAGGGGCAAATTGTTGGCACACAGATTTGCTATGAAAGTCTTGCTAATAGAGCATAATCCCAGGACCTGTGTATATTTTGAATTATTACCTAAATTTACACATGAGAGTTGGGTGCCTGATGGAGTGAAGAGAGCTCCTGTAGGTTCTGTTTCTCCAAAGTGCTCCCAATTGATGGTACAGTGCCTGGCACTTGAAAGATCGGCACTGAATGACTGCTATGGTTACTTTGATGAAATCAGGCCTCATGTTCTTTACTCTCAAGCAGAACATATCAACAAGCTTCTACTGAAACCAAGACCAATGGAGAAAAGCTCTTTGAGGGTCAGAAACACTGAGGCCATCGGGCTGCTCCATTGGGAGAAGAGGTAGAAACTAGCTGGGGTCAAGGTGGCTCCACTTCAAGGTTTAGTTTATTACCTGTACAGCCAATTTATGGGTAACCAGGCTGTTCTGATTCCTCGGAAAAACTAGGGATGTTTCTGTTAGAATAACTGATAAGTCAGATTTATAAAATAGTATTTGAGAAATGTATTTTTTAAGTACTTATTTCTTTAAAGTATTTTCAGTAATTTGTAGCAGACTACCACATTATGGTTCAGGAAGAAGACTTACCTTGTTGAGTAAACGATCTTATTTATAGAACACTCCAGTTTTTTGTAAATGAGTGCTTCTAAGCTTTCTAAGTTTATGATATTAGGAAATAAAAATATTTTTCTTAGCAATCTTATTTGTAAGGTTATTTTGCAATGATCACTCCATTCCCTATGAATAGTATGGGGATAAATTATAGCCCAATTATTGATATTTCTATTTCTTGATTAAGTGTGACCAAATTAATAAAATTATGTACATATGATATTAGTATTTTTCAACCTTGTAACTGGACATTTTATAAATACCTACTTTTGTTTTCTTTCATTTTAAGGTGTTTATCAAGGTGTTGTAACTTCTAGACATGATGATGGCACAGTAGCATCATCTTCTGTGTATTTAAATTTCTCACATTTTCTTATTTCGATTATTTAGCCTCTTATCATTCCTATTTTTCATTTTTATTTAAATAGGGATGAAGTACGGTAAACTGCATGTATTTAAAGCATATAATTTGACCAGTTTTGACATATGTGTATGCCAATGAAATAATCACTCACAATCAAGATAACATTTTTATCATGCAACAAAGTTTCCTTGTGCAACTTTGTATTCTATTCCTCTAGCTACTCCCACCTTTCCATATAACCACTGATCTACTTTCTATCATTATAGTTTGCATGTTCTAGAATTGTCTATAAATATAACCACATAGTGTGCATTAGTTTTTAGTCTGGTTTCTTTCAATTAGCATAATGATTTTGATAGGCTTCCATGTTATTGCCTGTATCAGTGGTATGTTCCTTTTCACTGGTGAGTAGTATTCCATTGCATGGGTATACCACAACTTATTTCTCCATTCACTTGTGGATGGAAATTTGTGTTTCCTCTAAATTTTTGTGTAAGTTTCTAAGTAAAGTCAATATGAATGTTCATGCGCAAGTCTTTGTGGCAGTAGGTAATTTCATATATATTAGGTGTTATTCCATTTGGGAGTAGAAAGTCTAGATCAGATGGTATGTGTATGTTTAACTTTTTAAGAAACTGCCAAATTGTTTTTTCAAGTGGTTGCAGCATTTTCCTTTCCCACCAGCATTGTATGAGAGTTCCAGTTGCTTCAAATCCTCACTAATGCTTTGTATTGCAGAAGTGAGACTGTAGAGAAAACATTTTTATGCTTAGGCATTTCTGAATAAATTTTACTTGCACCTGGATTATAAGCTAAGCCTTGGAGTTAGTGAGAGATTTATCTCTTTGGAGAAGTGAGTTTCTATGTTAAGGGATAATGAAACTTGGGATCATAGAGACATTCCAGGGGTTAGAAACTCAGAGTGGGTCTTATCTTCTCCTTAAAGACATTTATTTACATACCATAGATATTAGAACCTTCAGCCATTTGTGTCCTTTATGGTGGCTGTTTGCTCCAATTCAAAGGCTAATTAAACTTTTCTGCTTATATGCTGGAGATTGTCCCTCTTCTCTTCCCAAGGACAATTTATTGACATTAAGGCAGCAAATGTTTCTCTCCTGTTCTCTGGAGGTGAGGAGGGAACCACTGTCTCTCCCCAAATAAACTCCCAGATTCATAATTTTGGTGTTCCTCATCTGTATTACAAATCACAGTATGGGTAGAATGACATTTGGCTCTTACCATGTTGCCTAGGGAGAAGAATTGGGTGAAAAGGGAAACCTACAAGGTTATTCCCATGAGTAAATAATAATTATCTTTGCTCCAGGAAATCTTGTGTTTACTCTCAGGAAAATATGAATAAATGTAGGTATTAAAAGCTTAAGAGTTGGCTCGGCGCCTGTGGCTCAAGCGGCTAAGGCGCCAGCCACATACACCTAAGGTGGCAGGTTCGAATCCCCAGCCCGGGCCCACCAAACAACAATGATGGCTGCAACCAAAAAATGGCCAGGCATTGTGGCAGGCACCTGTAGTCCCAGCTACTTGGGAGGCTGAGGCAGGAGACTCGCTTGAGCCCAGGAGTTGGAGGTTGCTGTGAGCATGATGCCATGGCACTCTACCCAGGGGGAATAGCTTGAGGCTCCGTCTCAAAAAAAAAAAAAAAGCTTAAGAGTCCGCTAAAAATATTTTCACCATTTTGATTATTGTACTGTGCTATCTTATTGTGGTTTTCTTTTACTTTTCCCAATTTTTAATGATGCTGAACATCTTTTCGTGTACTTATTGGCTGTTTGTATATACACCTTCCTTTTCTCACTCTCTCACTTCAGGCTAGAGTACAGTGGTGTCATCATAGCTCACTGCAACTTTAAAGCCCTAGGATCAAGTGATCCTCCTGCCTCAGACTCCTGAAGATCTGACACTAAAAGGCATGTGCCACTATGGCCAGTTAGTTTTTTGTTTGTTTGTTTGTTTTTGTTTTTAATTTAAAAAAATATATTTTTGTAGAGATGAGTTCTTAGTAGGCTGCCCAAGCCAGTGTCGAACTCCTGGCCTCAAGTGATCCTCTTTCCTCCTGACTTGGCCTCCTAAAGTGCTAGGATTACAGGCATGAGCCACTGTACCCAGTCACTTCTGACTATTTTGAAGTTTGATTGTCTTCTTATTGAGTTGTATTACTTATATTCTGGATAAAGTCCTTTATGTATATGCTGTGTGAATATTTTCTACTGTTTTGTGGCTTGCCTTTTTTGTTTTCTTTTTTCTATTTAAAGAGACAATGTCTTGCTCTGTGACCAAGGCTGCAGTTCAGTGTTGACAGACCACAGCTCACTGCAATCTTGCCCTTGGCCTCCCGAAATGCTGTAATTATAGGCATAGGCGTAAGCCATTGCACTGACCATTTTTTGTTTTCTTAACAGTGTCTTCTGAAGAGTAAAAGTTTTAGATTTTAATGAAGTCCAATTTATCAATTTTTTTCTTTTATGGTTCATGCTTTTGTATTTTGTTCAAGAACCCATTGCCTACCTTAAGTTTCTTCTATACAGTTGCAGTTTGTTCTAGGTGTTATATTCAGGTCCATTTTGAGGTAATTTTTGAGTATAATGTGAAGTATGAGTCATTCCTATTTTCATAGACTTTGTTTCTGTTTTTTTTTTTTTTTTTTTTAGGTTGTCTCTGAAGTTTGGTGATGCTGAAAATCCCAAAGGTCTTGACTTAAGGTAGGTAGAATGTCACTGTGGAGTCTCATAGATTCAGCACTTTAAGTTAGCTTTCTACAGTTCATTCATTCCCCAGGTGTTATCAAGGGCTTGCTGTGTGCCTAAGCCTTGTCACACCTCAAATGCCAGAGCCACCTAAGGACACTGAAAAGGCAGTGGTGTGGTATGATGGGAACCTCTATCAATGCTCTCTTCAGTTTCTTCCAAACTATTCTCTTCTCCTCAATTAGGGACTCAGAAAACTCACCAACCTGAAAATGGGATATCCTTTTCCTCTGTGCAAACAATAAAATCTAAATGAAATGCCAAGGGCTGGGGCTCTGGTTGGATATTATTTTCTACGGCTCCTCACAATGAATCATACTTACCATGTAATTACCAAGAAAAAGCCTCTGTTATCTGATTTCCCCTGCAGACAATCAACACAGCAGCTTTTCAGGCATGTGTTTTGAAAGGATGCAACTACCAGCAGTAGTTTTATCCAAGCAGTTAGGAACTTCTCCTGGGTGGGGAGCAATTTGAAACCATTAATTTTTTTCTTTTATAAAAATAGAGTGTGTATCTTTCTATAGGACAAACCCTTTAGTGGTGATAAATAGTTGTGCCTTCCACATTACTTGGAAAACATGCAGGATGTTTCAGTGTAGTCTCCCCAAGCCACGCTCCATGGAAAACTTCTGCTCTGTGAAAATGTTTCTAAGATCCGATAACGAAGAGAGTCTGTGATCAAGTGTGTTTAGGACTTTGGGAATGACTACAAAACACCTCTTCCTCTTGGATACTCACAGGATAAACCTGTACCCTAAATGTTCTAAGAAGACATGTTCTTAAGGAAATCTGTTGCTCTTAGTAACTTAACTTAGTGTCTCCACGTTTAACCCTGGAAAGTTTTCTCCCTCAGAACACTTGTCTACATATCACAGAACACTAGGGTTTGATCAAATCAGAAAATACAGACCATCCCCTTTCCGAGAAACTTTCTAAGTAAATAGAATCCCACAAGGTGACCAAGCACATATACATATCTGATAGAGAAATGGGGACTATTTCTGATCCGTAATAGCACTTTTTGCCAAATGGAAAATAGCTCTATTATTATGATTATTTTTTCTGATGCTTAAGGTATGCAGCAGAAACTGTCGCCGCCCCATCTGTATCCACTTGGCCCTTTCCATTTGAGGGCACTAGAGCCCACTGCTTAACTTGCCAACGGCTAGCCTCCCTTTGCCTAAAAGCTGTCTCTGGCTAACGGGGCCCACTGCCTCCCATCGCTAGGCCAGGAGACCCTCAGCAATGACTGAAAAAAAATGTATAAATACCTCAGTTCCCTCCCCTCAGCTGTGATAACTCAGAGACCCACGCTCTGCCCTTCTCTGGCTCCCTCACTTGCTTAAACCTCTGTGGTTTCTGGCTGCTTCCCCCTCCTGTCATTTCTCTTCTTTCTACTCTACATATTTTGATTGACTAAATTCTCCCCAAGACTTCTTGTATTCACATCCTTGTCTCAGGGTCTGCTTCCACAGGCGTGCAAATGAAAACAGGACAAACCATTGAAAAGAAAAATCAGAAAATATTGAGCTATAAAAAGAAGAAAATGAAAATCACCAATAATCCAAGTATTATTTGTAACCACTATCAGCGTTTTAATCTCTATCTTTCCAGACTTTTTTCCCGTGCAGTCACACATTTTTCTAAAGACAGTAAAATGATCGTGACAGGAGTACATTCTAACTTTTTCATGGCTAGAGAACATGCCACTCCAAAATGGTTGAGAGTCAGGGCTCTGGTGTCAGGTTGGATAGAAGCCCAGTTCCAGCACTTACTCTCTGCACAGTTATTTAACCCCTTTGTGTCTGTGAAATGAGGATAATGACACTGTCTATCTTAAGGTGTTGAAGTGATGATTAAACAAAATTCACACAAATAACACAGAAGGATGACTGACACATAGTAGAAAAATTATTTTTAGCCACAATTTAGCTAGTTCTTTATTGATATCTATTTGAGTAGGTTTTTTTTTTTTTTTTGGAGACAGTCTCACTTTGTTGCCCCAGACTACAGTGCTCTGGCATCATAGCTCACAGCAACCTTGAACTTCAGCTCAAGGGATCCTCCTGCTTCAGCCTCCGCGTAACTGGGACTATAGGTGCCACCATGTGCCCTGCTAATTTTTCTACTTTTAGTAGAGATGGGGTTTCGCTCTTGCTCGGGTCTGAGCTCAAGCAATCCAGCCACGTCAGCCTCCCTGAGTGCTAGGATTACAGGCATCAGCCACCGTGCCCAGTCTTATTGAAGTTTTTTTCAATTTTTTTCTGGAAATGATAAACATATAATAAAATGCTGATTCTAAGAAAGGAAAAAAAAATAAACCCAAGCGTCCTGTGTTTTTCCCTTTCTAGAAATTTGTATTGCTCACTTTGGGGGCTGCTCTGTCCTTTGCCTCACCCAGAGGGCTGTCCCCTGGAACCAAAGCGGAGCCTCTCCCCAAGCCAGTTCTGTCACCGGACAATAGAGGGCGCCATCGCACTGTTCATAGACGATGTCCCGAGTCAGTAAATGCAAAAGTGCTTTGGGGGTAATGGTGTTTTATCACCACTTTCAGGTTCATCCTTACGAATTACAACAAGTTGTCCGTCCAGAGCTGGTTTAGCTTGCATCGCGTCGAGATTATCTTCAACAATTCAGTCCAAGCGGTCTTCAACGCCACCGGCATCCACGCCCCTTGGCGGTATTCCTACCGCTGCCAGCGCGTCAGCAGCCTGCAGCGCTCCGGCGCCCTCCTGCTGCCCAGCCACCCGGACGCCGCGACCAGCCTGTGGGAGGTCACTTTCGTTGATTTCCAGGTAATAAGCTGAAACACAGGCCCAAAGCTCCTGCGTATTTGGTGCCAAAGAAACGCAATTTTTGTTTCAAAACACCAGAAACAAATAATTGATGTTCCAGGGAAAGAGAAGTGGATACCTTTAAAATAATAATGACATTCTCTTTCCTTTACCTTCAATGGCATGAAATGGAATTGGAGAGAGAATTTTCTCTCCCCGTGGCCCCACGTCCCTCCATGCTTGCTTTTACTTTCAGGTTTATCCAGTCACTAGTAATTATCAGTGAGGAATGCCCGCCACCTAAGCCCTGGTGACTCTGGGTGAAACCCGGTGAATGACACTTCCTGGACAGAGAGGCCTTTCAGGGGAGAGGCGTTGTCAGACAATTATTTTATTTCCTTCAGGATATGGAACACTGATCCTATCAGGGCAGATAAGAAGTACATTCCTAGTGTGAGTGACAGCTTTGGCACCATCTTAGGACTGGAACCGTCAGCCACAGAGTCAAAAATATCCCGAAGATCCTCTTGACAGCATTTAGGGAAAGGCCTGGGGATGGGAGAGGTTCCTTTTCACCACTAGAATCTCAGGCTGAGAGACGTGCTGCCCAGTTGCTCTATCCTATTTACCTGGGAAAAGCTTAGCTTGTTCTAACTCACTGAAGGAGCCGGCAGGGCTAGTGTGATCCTTTCTTGGGCACTTTACAGTCTTTTCCTTATACCCGGAGTTCACATATTTAGTGAAGTATGTGGGGGGCAGTTTGGGTGGGGAGGAGTTTGCATCTTGGAGTCAGACAAACCTGGTTTCAAATTACTTCTTAGACACCGGGGCAAGTTTCTTAGCTTCTCTCAATTTCTGACCTACCTTTAAGAATGTAAAGAATACATAGCCTGATATATACAGAAACACCGGATCATGTCACATGTGTAACAACCATGACGTACACATTCTGGCCACGTGCTGGCACTGTTGTAGTTATTTTACATATTTAATCTTCAAAACACATCAGAATGCTATAAGATAACTGTTACTATCCTTATTTTACAAATGCAGTGATTGAAGCTCTGATAATTATATATTTTTTCAAAGTGATATAACTGGTAAATGGTAGAGGCAGAACTTCAATTCTAGATGGTTTAGCTCCAAGGATATTCATATATAGAGATACATATATACACATATACATACACATCTCTATATATAAATGTTTATATATGTTATATATTATATGTGTCTCTGTATGTCTATACATACCTTTCCCTTTAGAAAAAGAGTCCAACCAGAAAAGGGAGACGAGGTAATAATGAAAATAAGAAATAATTTACATACAATCTTGCCTAATGAGAACAGGGGACTTGATTAATTGATATATCTACCTTGTTCCAGAAATGACTTACAGAAATACTACAAGAAAATAACTTGGAACAACAAGCAAACCACTTCAAACCTGTTAGAATGGCTATTATAAACAACAACCACCTTGGGCATGGTGGCTCACACCTGTAATCTCAATGCTTTGGGAGGCCAAGACATAAAGACTGCTTGTGGCTGGGAGTTTGAGAGCAGCCTAAGCAACATAGTGAGACATTGTATCCACAAATAAATAAATAAATACAAATTAAAAAAATTAGTCAGGTGTCCTGATGCACACCTGTAGTCTTAGCTACTCAGGAGACTGAGATAGGAGCCCTTGAATTTGAAGTTGCAGTGAGCTGTGATTACACCACTGTACTCCAGCCTGAACAGCAGAGCAAGATCCTGTCTCTAAAATTAAAAACAATAACAAACAGAAAATAACAAGTTTTGACAAGGATGTGGAGAAATTGGAACCTTTGTGCATTTCCAGTGGGAGTTGTAAAATGTGCAAATGTGCAAATGCATTGGAAGAAAAAAAGTATTGTGGTTCTCCCAAAATTAAGCAAAAAATTATCAAGTGATCCAGCAATTCCACTTCTAGGTATGTGGCCCAGAGAATGGAAAGCAGGGACTCAAACAGATACTTGAATATCCATGTTCACAGCAGCATTATTCACAACAGCCAAAAGGTGAAAACAACCCAAATGTTCATCACTGGGTGGACAGAGCAACAAAATCTAGCATACGCATACAATGGAATATTATTCAGCCTTAAAAATGAAGGAAATTTAGATACATGCTGCAACATGAAGAAGCCTTGAAGATGTTATGCTAAGTGAAATAAGCAAGGTACAAAGGGGGAAATATTGTACGATTCCACTTACATGAGGTACCTAGATAGTCAAATTCACAGAGGCCAAAAGTAGAGGAGTAGTTGCTAAAGGCTGAAGTGAGCGGGGAATGGAGAGTTAGTATTTAGTGGACACAAGAGTTTCAGTTTATAAGTTGAAAAGTGTTCTGGAGAGGACAGTGGTGAGGCGTGTATGACAATGTGAATGTGCTCAATAACACTGGATTGTGCACCTAAGATAGTTAAGATGGTAAAGTTTGTTATGTATATTTTACAGTTAAAAAATAAATTAAAATCGTGGACAAAGGCATGACAGTGAAGAAAAACAAAGAAAGAAAAGATCAATTAGAGCCATGAGTGAGGCTGGGACACAAAACCACAAGGTCTGCACTGGTTGGAAGTGGCACAGTAATTTGGCCCCAAAACTTCGAGAGCAGCCAGCATAAGAAAGAAATGCCCAGTTACATGTTCACAGCGTCACTAAGACAGCTGAAAGTTTGCTCATGATGCATAAATTCATACTTTGTGCTGTGTAATGCGTACATCCTCAGCAGCACCCTTACAGTGACGCAGCTTTGGGTGTCAGAGGTAGGTAGGCCTTGTTAAAACATTCTTCATGGAAACAGATGGCAGAAGGCACTGTCGGTCCAGGGGAGAAGAGGAGGTGGCAATGCTGGATGAGCTAAGTGTACAGAGGGCTGCTTTCCACTTATGTAGCTTTGCTGGTCTGGGTTATTCCAGGAATAAAGTATAGAGTGATGTCACATGCATAGCAAACCCAGATGCTTTGGGCAAATGATGGGGTGGCCAGCTAGGGATTGTGGCAAAGTGTAGCTGGCATCACAAAAAACTTTTTTCTTTGATCTATTTTTGAAAAATTGTAAACTTACAGAAAAGTTGCAGGAATGAATAAACACCTATCTACTTTTGGCCTAGATTTACTGATTAAAATTTTTTTTTATGTCTTTGAAAGAATTTTTATAATTTCAGTAGATTTAGAGGCATAAGAAGTTTTTGTTTACGTGGATGGATTTTACAGTGGTGATGTCTGGGTTTAGTGCTCATGACTGTATAGTATTCATTGCACCTGACAGTTTTTCTTCTGAGTCTTCCATGTCCAAGATACCATTCTTCATGTCCCTGTATCCATTTCTTAGCTCCCACTGTTAAATGAGAATGTGATGTATTTGGTTTTCCATTCTTGCCTTGCTTCACTTAGGATAAGGGCCTCCAGTTACATCCACATTGTTGCAAAAAACATTTCATTCTTTTTTTAATGGCCCAGAAGTACTTCATGGTATATATGTACCACATTTTCTTTTTTCACTCCTCAATTGATGGACACTTAGGTTGATTCGTTGTCTTTGCCATTTTGAATTATACCATGACATAATTGCAGGGATCTTTTTGGTATTATGATTTCTTTTCTTTGGGTAGAGACCCAGTAGTGGAAATGCTGAATCTAATGGTGGATCTACTTTTAGTTCTTTGAGAAATCACCACCCTGTCTTCCACAGAGATTGTGCTAATCTACATTGCTGCCAATAATAATCTGGGTATAAGCATTTCCTTTTCACTGCATCTGTGCCATCACATACTGTTTTTGACCTTTTAATGATGGCTATTTTGACTGGGGTAACCTCACTGTGGTTTTACTTTGGATTTCCCTCATGATTAGTGATACAGAACATTTTTTTCATGTTTGTGGGCCTTTTGTATCTTTTGAAAAATGTCTGTTCATGTCTTTTGGCCACTTGTAAATAGTGTTTTGTTTTCTCTTGATTTGTTTGAGTTCCTTGTAGATTTGGAATATTAGTCCTTTGTCAGATGTATAGTTTGGAAATATTTCTTTCCCATTCTGTAGATTGCCTGTTTACTCTGTTGATTGTTTCTGTTGCTGTGCAGAAGCTTTTTAGTTTAATTAAGTCCTGTTTATTTATTTTTGTTTTTGCTGCATTTGCTTTTGGGATCTTAGTCATGAATTTGTTGTCTAGGCCAACGTCCAGAAGAATTTTTCCTACATTAGTTTTCTCTTATTATTTTTATGGTGCCATGTCTTCCATTTAAGTCTTTAATCCATCTTGAGTTGATTTTTGTATATGGTGAGAAATAAGGATCCCATTTCTTCTTCTGCATGTGGCTATCCAGTTTAAGATTTTTTTTTTTTTAAATTAACTTTGTTCATTTTTGCTTAATAGAAATACAGGGCCAGTAGTACTAGATCTTCTGGCTTTTCAGTAGAGACTAGAAATTTGGGTTCTTAAAGGAAATGTTCAGGAAATTCAAGACACTGGACCAAACAAAATTCACCTGTGGTTCCAAGGATACTTATGTATACTGCACATAATAAGACACAACATGTTTGTAACCTCTAGTCCAGGGCATGGATGTTCAGTATATCCTTCAGGCATTCTTTACACTTACTGTTCTCCACCTGGAGTTACTAAGAATTAAGTGGCAGTCGATCTGAGGACATTCTCCTTGGCTGGAGTTGCAGAACTGAAGGAGGTCATCTTTTGTCATGGAGGAATTTGTCTCCTAGGTACTAGTCTGATGAGGAGGCCACTCTACCTCCTCATAGGAAAGGCAGGCCAAGGATCCCAGGAGCCAGAATAAGAGTCCCTTTGGCAGCTGCTTTGGGTACAATCTAGAGCACAGACAATTGGGTGAGCAAGGCCCGTAACGTCTGAGGCAGGGCGTGTAGCCACAAGAAAATGTTAAAATGCTCACTCAGGGCACCACAGTGAATTTTCAGTAAAGCACTGTGGATAATTCAATTTTCTGATGTCCTCTTTAAAAAGGAAGTGAGTGAATGAGGTGATGCTGGGTAGGGTGTTATACTTTTAAAGCCAGCTAAACAGGGGGCTGCCCTCCCCCAATCATGACTCTCGTTTTAAAGTAATTCCTCCGTATTCCTGTTTCAATTGCCAGCATTAGAAAAAAGGGTTAGTTGTCAATTTGACTCTCTCCTAGTTTCAAGTAATAAGACCATTTCATTTGCACATGAGAAAGCTTTTCTTTCTATTCTCTGGGCAGGACACAAGGAGGGGCTTTTGTACAGTGCTTCCAAAATGGTGCCAAGTCTGTATGGCAAAGTCAGTGAAGATGGGGAGGCAGGGTTGGGGGGAACAAGGGACAGAACACAGCAGGAGCTGTGGAGTCAGAGCTGAGCCTGAGCCTGAGGCCAGACTGCCAGTTTGGACTGATCTTCACCAAACCTGCTGTGGTGCAACTCTGGGCAAGTTGCTTCATTTTTCTGTGCCTCAGTTTCCTTGTCCATAATAAAGATAAATAGCCACTTACTTATAGGCTCTTGTACATACTAAATGAATTAAGGCGGGGTCTGATACTGCCTTAATATGTGTTAAGTGTTGGCTTTTATTTTATTTATATTTTACCTCATTGGAGATTGTGATATCCTCGCTTGAAAGATGTTTCCAGGCTAATTTCTGTCAGTAGAATCAAAAGCAGAAGAACTGAGACTTAAAACCTTTGTGAAACTTACACCAACACTTATAAAACGTTGAGTGTGCTTTGAATTTTAGAGGCACTGCAGCCGTTGTGGTTTCACAAGAACGAGAATATTTCTGAGCATCAGATGAAACGAGGTTTTATTTCAGAGCCTTGAATTTCACGAGACTCTTAATGATGACAACATCCCCGAGTTTCTGGATCAGTTCCGACTTACGATTAAGTTTCACTGTCCCCAGAAGCACAGTCACATTTGTCGGATCATGTTTTTAAACGATTCAGTGAAGATGGTGACAGTACGTTAGTCTGGCTAACAAGGGGCCCAGCCCTGCCAGCGCCGCGGGAAGCCGATCCCGGGAGGGGGGGACCGTGTCCCTCAGCTCCCGCCTTTCTTCTTCCGCAGATCCAAGGCTTCGCCATCCACGGGGGCCGGTTCGCCAGGGCCCGCGACTGCGCCCCCGCCTTCTCCCCGGCCATTGTGCTGGGGCTGGTCACCTCGCTGATCCTGCTGCTGGTGCTGGCCTACGCCCTGCACGTGCTGCTCTACCTGCGCGACCTGGACCGCCGCTACGAGGCCATGGGCTCGCCCGAGCGCCTCCCGCCGCCCAGGGCTCGGGCCGCGGAGAAGGAGCTGCTGCGGGGCGGCCGGGCCCAGGGCGTCGAGCTGGCCGGCCCGCTGGGCAGCAAAATCTACGCGTAGTGGCGACGCCCTCTGCCCAGGAGTTGCTTCTGTTCTGTGCTGTTTGACTTGTGAATTAAAGGTTTCCGCCACATAGTTGGACTTTTTAAAAGCAGATATGTAACGAATTGTTTTCAAAGCATCCACAGGATTACTTAGATTTGGGGCAAAGCAAAGCCACTACCCACAGAGATAGTTAATATGGTTTGTCCCCAACTAAACTGAATGCAAAAGGGCAGAGAGAGAGATGGAATGTGGAGAAGTGAAAAAGCACATTTGCTCCTCTTTGCCTGGGCCGGTTTATAATAAACCCAAAAGCTCGTTCCCCGCAGCTCAGCAACCAGGGCGCCGGCCATGTACGCTAAGGCCGGTGGGTTCCAACCCAGCCACAGCCTGCCGAACAACAATGACAACTGCAACAACAACAAACAATAGCCAGGGGTTGTGGCAGGCACCTGTAGTCCCAGCGACTTGGGAGGCTGAGGCAAGAGAATTGCTTAAGCCCAAGAGTTGGAGGTTGCTGTGAGCTGTGACGCCACAGATCTGAAGTGGGACATAGACTCTGTCTCCAAAAAAGAAAAAGAAAGAAAAGAAAAGAAATAATAAACCCAAGGTTATCTGGAAGTTTAGAATATAAACTATTTTGTAATATAATTTGGAGTTTTCAGAAATTATGTCCCAATTTGTTTTTAAAAAATAGTCTTCTCTCCCTCTCACAGAACTGTTTAAGGAGAACTCCTGCCAATAGGGCAGGACACCTAATTCAAGGGCCATCCTGTTTGGCACATTTGTCTGGTTTAGAGCTCCACGACCTTTCCTACGTACACTTGCAATAATCTGGACCAGGTAAAAGCACAGCTTCAAGAGAATCCTCCCCCCACCCAGCCCTTCCAGTGAGATGATGTTCCCTACATCCTTCCTGAATAGGAATTCTGGAGTCACCCCTGAAGTTCTTACTACCACTTTCTCTCACATGCATTCCCCAAGATCCTTTTTAGTTTTTGGCAGATATTGAAGAATGATCCGCTTCTCTTCCTCACTAAAGCTTTTCCAAAATGCCTTCCATGTTAAAGGGAATTTAAATATAACTGCATCTTCCTAACTAGGGTTCTGTGCATGGCCTAGATGCTACTAAGAAGATACTCCTACACAAAACATAGAATGCAGGTGGGGACAATGTGGGGTGGGTGGCCACACACAGAGAAACGAATCTTCTGGCTGCTGTCGTGATGGGTCTACTGTCCAGTTCTGTCTTAGGTGGCAAGCAGTGGATGAGAAGGACAGTAAGTTTTCAGATAGGACTATCTCTTGTTGGGCATTCCTTTGGTCTCATTTTTCCTGGCTGTAAAAATGGGTGTGGTTCCACCTCTCTCAGTGAAATGTGCCAGTAGATGTGAGAGAAGGATGGACCCCACTTCAGATGTAATTAAATGATAGAAATTTATTGATAATTTGATACACCTGCAGGTGTACCCACAGGGAGCTTTTGTGGTGGGCCAACAAGCAGCCTGGAATAGCAGGGGAGCCTGCAAAGTCATGGCTGGTCAGCAAGCTAGCGCAATACAGAAGCCAGTCATAGTGGTTAGCACAACTCAATATAGCTCAGGGTCACAAGGTAAAGGTACATCATTTATACAACTTAGGGTGGGGGTACATATTGGCTCATAATCACAAAATACATCACAAGTACGTTACTTCATGATCATAAGATGAGGGTTACATGGTTCAGGGATAGAAAACAAGTGTTGGGTAAATTTCCGAGAATAACTTGGGATCTTTCCGTCAGGGGCTCAACCCCTCCCTTCGCTCAACCCGTCCCTGCATACTTCCTTAATCTCAGGCTGCTTCTTTACCCTTGAGGGGCTGGGACTAAAAGGCTGAGGAGAGGTTTCCTTTTCAAGGGTAGAGGGCCTGTTCCCCACTGGGGAGTGGGTCAAGGGCTGGGGGCTTGGGTATTACATCAGAATTTTGTAAGATCCCAATACTTTATAGTAAATTCCATTCTGTTTTAATAAACTGCTGACTCTGTAGGCTGCAATTAAGACTTCTGATTTATGCAGTTGTTAGTACCAAGATGACTGCAGGGAATAGACTCTCAAGAAGACAGGAATCTGGGGCTGATCTTCTGACTCTATTCAGCTTAAAACCAATGGAAACTCCGTTAGCGATAAAGAAGGTCAGCTGATAATCCATGCCATGCAGGAACAAATTTTCATTGTGGTTCCTTGAGAGGCCAATGGTAGTATAAATAGCTGATAGTTATAGGTACATGAAGGGCAAACATAGTTTATTGTTCTAACTGGGATATGGTTGCAAATGAAAGGGAGTATCATGAATAATTCCAAGATAATAATAATACTAAACCAGGAAGGTGCCAGGAAAACTGGGCTATATATGGTCATCCTAGGTATAGTGATACCCTGTAGGCTAGGCTGGTTCTTTCTCATTTTGCTGGATGGCTTATAGAAACAAAATAATAGCTCAAGATTTTAAATTCACATCTCAAGGCATATTCTGGAGAGTTTCTATGAATGATCGAAAGGCATTCCTTACCTCTTGTCAAAGGACTCACATAGCTGAAAAGCAGACACAGGTTTAATCCTGCAAATGGCTAACCTGCACTGCAGGTGAAATTCATACCCTTGCCAGGTCTCTTATATACACATAAAGATATAAAGTTATTCATTACAAAATAGAAGAGCCTTGAACTTCTGGGAGGATTTAGACAACTTTAAGAATATCAAAGTCCCAAACCTCACTTAGTTTTTCTTATTAGTAGAAGCAACTCCTGTGAGATGAAGCTATTTCTGCCTTGCTTGAAGACCCGGGGATGACCTCATCAGAAATGGTTATCTTACCAGGGGGTACCAATTTTCCTGATTGCCCTTAGGTAACTAGAGGCACATGCTGGCGTGTCCCAGGGAACCAATTGCGGAGTTGAGTCTGGAAGAATGAAATTGAAAAACTAAAATAAAAATTGCAAAAATTTTTCTAACTGATTCAACAATAGATTTGGGAGAATATATGTGAGAATGGATTCTGAGGTGTGAGCCCAGGGAGTGAGGTGTATGGCTTCAGATCAGGCTGAATTTTCTGATATGGGTTCTTTTACTAGAGATTTTAGATTTAATGTGCTGGCTAGAGTACCTGAGAGTGTTTAACAGTTCCATCAGGCATACACTAAAATGAAGTAGAGAGATAAGAAATTCCTTGATATTATATAGAGAAAAATTTAATAACTTAGAGAATTGGGATATAGGAATGAGTTTATCATGTGTGAACTTCTCTCACTTCCCAAAACCATTTTCCTCTGTGAAGACCCAGAGGACAGGCCCTTTGTCATAGCATTAAGGAATACATGGGGACATAGCATTAGCACTTTTGAAACATACTCTAGTGGCAGTCCTCTGTGGGCTATAGATGAAGGTAGGAGAGGTCACCCTTGAAACAGAATCCTGGCCTCCACGGGGATGCTGAGATCCTGGGGTGGCGGAGCTCAGGTAGCGACATAAGAATCTTGAAAGGCTGAAGGGCAGAGTGTTAATCAGATTAGGCTAAATGTGTTAATAGGAAGCTGATCAAAGACACGCATTACTGGACAGTCCACTGAAGTTCTCTTTGATCTGTATAATAACGATTATGGTTAATCTATTATAGGTTGGTATGAAAATCCTTACCTGAGCCATAATAGTGGATTCTTAGAGCTGAATCTGTTCATTACTCAGATTCTTTGAATGAAGAAGAACTGCTTGAGAAAGGGTCCTTGGTCTTTATGTCTAACGTTGTCCATTATCATGAACAATTGTATGTGTTTCTATTGGGTCTCTGCTTTTTGCATCACTTCGGGTATGTTCTGATCTTCTGGTAAAGAACCTACACTGTGCCTGTGGATAGGTTTACTCCATAGTAGATAGGTATGGGACCATTACTCTGTAATTGTTAGTGCTACGGAAGTGTAGACCAAGAGGTATCTGTCTGCCGGGGAGGTGTGGAACTAAATGGCAAGTAAATTGGCAAGTAATGAGATGAAAGCAACATTTGGCATGGGTAGGAGTTAACCAGGCAGTTGAGTGGAGGACAGATGTGTCACATGGAAACACATATGCACAGACCGGACTTGGTCTGGTGCGGAGAACTGTGAATATGTGCATTTGGGTAGACACAGGAGGTATTTTGAGAAGAAGCTGGAAACTGTGACAGAACCAGAGCTCAGCACTCACCTAATAAGGACTCAGGAGCTTGAGTTAAGGCAATGGACAGGCTCTTAAGAGCATTTTGGAGGATTTAGAGCGTGGTGTAAAGGTGTAAGCAGAACAGAGACAGGAATGCCAACTAGGAGATTATTGCAATTGCTTAGGAAAAATAATAAAACCTAAACTAAGACAGTGGAGTAAGAGGTAGGAGGTTGGAAAGTACTAGGTCAGTGACCAATTGGCAAGTCACGCTTGACTGCTAGGGAGGTGATTTGGAAGGCTGAGAGGATGGATGGTGGTGTCTGTCTCTGCAGTCAGAGCATAGGAATTGCTAACCTGCACTGCAGGTGAATTATAGGACCCCATGGACAGGTCCTACAATAGAGATCCAACCAGGCAGTTGGGTGTATGAATCTGTGACCAAAAAAGACAACTAATTAGAAATATAGCAGATGCTTCTCAGGCCCCACCTGTGTTCTTTTGGCCCTTAACCATTTCAGTGCATTCTGGCCCATCTTTTCACTGCCAGGAACTGTCATCAGGGGCTCTTTTACCTAAGTTCCTGGCAGGCTGGAAGTGCTGAGGAATTAATGGTGTCTGGGAGGAGCCCTCAAACAATGACTCTCAGGAACTGTGCATAAAAACCCCAGCCCATTTGCCCTTTCCCTGGGGTAACTCTACAGGCTGTTTTAGACTCTTCCCTGGAGCTCTGGAGCAGGACTAAGCTCGTTTGGCCATTGTGGCATCTTGCTTATGATTGTTCACTTTACGGCTCCCTTCTCTTTCCCATCTCACTTCCATGCTCCCCCAACGGTGTTCCCTGGCATCACCTCCAAGATAAACTACTTGCATTTAAACCCCTGTCTCAGGATCTGCTTCTGAGGAAACCCAAACTTAGACAAGTATTAATGGGCATATGGGGAAAGGTGAAAACTAGGTAGTAGTGATGGAGAAATAAATGAGATCGCTCAAGAAGAAAGGATGGGCTGACGATAGACCCCCAGGAACGCTGTCCTGTATGGAGGAGGATGAGAAGAGCAAATCTGCAAAGAAGCGCAAGTAGGCGTAATCAGAGAGGAAGAAGGCAGACCAGGGAGAAATAGTGCCCAGAAATCCAAGGGGTGGGGGATAGTCACGATGAATTGAGCAGCCAACCATGTTGGATGCTGGAGAGAGATCAAGTAAGAAAAGAACTAAAAGTATTTATTGTTGATTGCATTCCTTCCCGATAGGAAGTCACTGATGAACTTCACACTCTGTGGAAATGGGGGCGTGGAGCCAGCTCAGGGCATTTATTCCCCTGTCCTCTCCCAGAGGGAATACCGGGGCTGGGCACACCCTTTCTCTGAGGCTCTCTGTTCCTTTCCAAACAGCTTCTCTGCATGATGTTCTTCTGCATTTCAGTAACTTCTTCCCTTGTCACCATGGACTCCGGGATGCTGACTCCAACACCACAATGCCCCAGGTCACTGCACCATCCCTCATGTTCTCCTTTGCCCTGCTGGAAGCTTTATAAGTGGCCTCTTTTAAAATAAACTCCCTTTAAATTATTCTAATTTGAGGATGCCATCTGTTTCCTATTGGAAACAGACTTACACGGAGTTTTAGGCAAACTGAAATGTATACATTGCCTTTGTTTGTTTTACAGTTTTTCAGAAAAGACTTAAGGTAACAATTTTTATTTTTTTGAGACATATTCTCACTATGTCACCTGAGGTAGAGTGATGTGTCATCACAGCTCACAGTAACCTCCAACTCTTGGGGTTAAGCAATTCTCTTGCCTCAACCTCCCAAGTAGGTGGGACTACAGGCACCTGCCACAATGCCCCGTCATTTTTTTTTGTTGCAATTGTCATTGTTGTTTAGCTGGTCTGGGCCGGGTTTGAACCTGCCAGCCTTGGTGCATGTACCTGGCACCATAAGCACTGTGCTATGGGCGCTGAGCCTTAAGGTAACAATTTAATAAGATTTTAATAAGAGGGAAGAAATGACTAGCTCCTAGGGGAAGGCAGTGGCTCTGAGGTTTTTGTTGTTTGTTTTGCCTGGGGCAACATGGTGGACAACGATGTCCACACACCTAGTACACCACCGTGGAAATGCCCACACCTTGTTACCCTGGGTCCCAGTTTCCAGAGATCGATAACCCCATCTTCCCTCAAGAACCCTGGCTATGCTAGTTGAAACATGGTTCAGGCTATCGACAAGTCCCAGGTAGTGAACTAGGGCTTTCTTACTCAACAAAGCCTCTTTGAATGTGAGAGTGATATTATAGGGCAGCTCTTGAAGACTAATTTATGTAAACAGCATACAGAGATTGTTGCTGACAAGTTGCATGGGGACTCCACTAAGTTGATTGTCTCTGCAGTTGGGAGTCCCTGGAGTAGGAGGAAGGAACCAGGGTATAGGGAAAAGTTAAATGACTACAGTAAAACTTCCGTAGTTGACCACCTCCCTACACTGGCCACCTCCTTAAGTCGACCTAATTTTCATAGACCCGACATGCACTACTTGTACGTGTCAGTACGGTGGCTCTAGTTCCTTATGTTGACCACCTCTGTATGTTGGCCAGTTTGTTACAGTCCCTTGGGTGGTCAACTTACAGAGGTTTGACGGTACATACCAGGTTCCTGAGTGTTACAGGATTCCCTTGAGTGGGCGGTGGGAGAGGGACAAAGAAGCCTCTTGTCTTCCCTCCATGGAGACACACAAAAAGAACACAACCTTCTGGGAAGAACACTGAACAGCTGTCCCTTCCAACTCTACCCCTGACCTCACACCTCAGGGCTGGAAAGATAATTAGTGAGATAAATCAACCTAGTTTTCGAGGGGACTCTTTGAAACAACTTGCTCTCATTTCAGATTTCTCTTTGTATGATACAACTTACAATGTTTGCTATGTGATACTTTCACTACTGAGATCAAGAACATTTTAAAAGAACCAAATAATCATAGTAGTTTCTGGAAACGGGAGTAGTTCCTGGAAAATCTGTAGTTCCAAAGAAATGGAATTTAAAATGTGATTTGGACCTTCTGATATTTTTATTGAGGAAAAATGGAGCAAGTGTAGGTGGTCAGTTTAGTGTATGTGAGTTATTTTGCAATGTGTGTCACTCTGATGCTGGCCATCTAAATGTCCACAAATCTTCTGGCCTCCTGGGGTCTGCCTTTAGTTGACTTTCCCAGCAGAGTGGCTTGAGTCCCTTTGTGAGAAACAAGCTGCTCCCAATAAAGCGGCCAAGGCCTGGGGTGGGCGACTCACTCTCGCTGGGTCTTCTTGTTCTGATTTTTTGCCTCTGGCAGTTTTCAGCCAACCCTCTGGTGGCCTCACCTTCCCCTTTTGCTCTCAATTCCTGAAGTGACTGCCTTAAGTTGGCAGAGTATCACAGACTTGGACTCCAAATTGAGGAATAGCAGGGTAATTACAGCCCAGGGTGGGAAATAATCCCCCATTCTCTGTTCATGGCAGTTTAATGCTTATTCATGTCACAGGAAATTTCTCACTGGCCATGTTCCTCTTTTGGCCCTAAACTTTTAGCATATTGGAGACCTCCCTATTCTCCCCGCCACCCCAATTCTTTATGTTTCTGCCTAGTCTTAGGGACCTACAGACACTTCTCTCCTCAGTCCAAAATGAGAGGCTTCAAATTCTTTGTTCTTTATTATGTAGAACGATTTTTTTTCTCTCTTTTCTTTTCTTTTCTTTTCTTTTCTTTCTTTCTTTCTTTCTTTCTCTCTCTTTTTTATGCTTTCTCTCTCTCTCTCTCTCTTTCTTTCCTTCTTTCTTTCTCTCTCTCCTTTTCTTTCTTCCCTTCTCTCTCTCTCTTTTTCTTTCCTTCTCTCGCTCTTTCTTTCTTTTCTTTTTTTTTGAGACAGAGTCTCCATTTATTACCCTGGGTAGAGTGCAGTGGCATCATAGCTCACAGCAACCTCAAACTTTTGGGCTGAAGTGATCCTTTTGCCTCAGCCTCCTCAGTAGCTGGGTCTACAGGCATCCACCACAACACTGGCTATTTTTTTTTTTTTTTGAACACTTGGCTATTTTTAGAGATGGGATCTCACTCTGGCTCAGGCTGGTCTTGAACCCATGAGCTCAGACAAACTAGCCTCCATCTCCCTGAGTGCTGGGATTATAGGTGTGAGCCACTACGCCCAGCCTATTATATAGAATGATTTGATTCTTCTTTATTGGAACTCTCTTAGGGAGGTTGGACCCTGAGAATCTCACCCTCCATGACCAACATTCTCACTTTGGTACTGTTCTTACAGAACAGAGCCTTTCTCTCTCATAAGAATTCCTTTTTTAAAAAAGCCATTTGGCTCAAACTGCAGCCAGGTTTAAAATTACAGCTCTTTCTCTATCCATCCATCCATCCTGTTATATGTGTAAGATAGTGTTTTACCATGTCGAAAAACATAAAAGATGTTTAAAAAAAAATCTGTAAGTTTAGGTCATAACAGATACAAGCTTGTTCTTCAAAGTAAAAGTGATCACAGAAAAGCTTAGAAACATGAAGAAAATTTTTCTGTTCTTTGCAAAGTACTTGGCTATAGAATGCATATCATCACAGTTTTTGGTTAAGGTGAGAAATTTTATTTCCAATTATATTGCAGAGATAAAGTGTTTCCCAAGGTGTTCATCTTTATCCAGCAATGGCATCATTCTGAGCAAAATTTGTCTCTGGCCTTAAAAGTCTGTTGCCACCTTTGTCCGAGGTATGAACCTAGAAACCCACTCAGCAGTCTCAGTCTTCTCAAACAAGGCACACTCCATTTCCACCTTGAGGAATCATTCCAGTGAGATCTGAGAATCTCCTTATGCATTATTAATTTTTCTGCTCTTGGGAGGGTGCAGGGTCCAGAAAATATGCATCTGAAGATGTTGATAAATGTCCTGACCTTAATTAGCCCTCAGCTCCTTTCTTCAGCGGCTGTGCCCTCCATCCCTTTTCTTGTGGAGGACGTGCATTTCAGCCTGGGCCTGATTTGCCAGTACAGCCCTCTTTACGGTGACAATTCCTTAATGCATTAAGGATAGAGACTAAATTGCCCAAATTTGCTTAATGTTTAAATGCCTGTGGTAAGCACTCGGAACTCTCTGACCTTCTCCATTTGTTTGTAGTTTGCATCTATTTCATCTTCCAGCTGCAAAAGAATTGTACCATTTGTTTTCAAGGAAAACAGCACCAAACTGACCCCAAGTGCAGGAGGAGCTTTGTAGACGGATGTAGATTTTGAAGCACATGTTATTTGGAAGGCCCTTTTTAGGAAAATAGATATAAAATTATAAATATAAACTAAGCATGAAGGTCATTCTCTATTAAGAAAGTGAAAACAAATTATAATTAATTAAAAATTAAAAAAGTTGCCTATGTTCAAAATAGCTTATTTTTACAAGTTTTGCAAAAAATATACTGTCATGAGAACATGTACTAGGGGCCCTTTCAGGGCCATGGAATGAGTCTGTATAAGTGTGTGTGTGCACACATTTATATATACAAGTATATAGTAACTTTTAGATAGAGGTTTCACATAACGCACCCTTACGGAAGCTGCTGAGTCTCTGTGAGCTTGTTGTCTTCATGTCTGATGATAGAAGTTGAAGTGTGAAGAGTATGCATCTGGGAAGGGAGGGTGAAAAGGACATTCCATGCATTGTAGGACGTTAGCAGCATCCTTGACCTTTATCCATGAGACAGACAGTATCTAGTAGCACTCCCTTTCCCAGTTGTCATGATCAAAAGTGTCCCCAGACATTGCAAATGTCCCCTGGGAGACAAAAATATCATTCCCAGTTGAGAACTACTGGATTTGCCCATCAACTCACAGGCGTGAGGACCCCAAAGTGGCTATGTGGCAATCTCAACTTCTAGTTGAATGGAATTGTTTTTCTTCTTGGTAGAAGCATTTCTCCCTTTGGAAATAGGAAAGCCAAACCAGCCAAGATTAAAGTGGCAGGTATGGGAGGCAAAACCTTTGTCACTGAGTCCCAGGGGATACTAGTGAGAGGGCTGCTCCTGTTTGTGTCCCTTGATTTGCAGATTCATGAGTCCCAGTTAAAGGAGTCGGGTGCTATTACCTCCAGCCAGTTCTGCTTATAATACTATTCTTCTTCCCCTAAATAGATCACTTATAGCTCAGCAAAGATCTTTTGTTTATAAGACTCAGAAACCCCACAAGTTCACATAAGCAAAGAAAATTTAGTCTCAGGGCTGTGGCATGGATCCCAAGACTCAGCTAGGTCTTCCTGGGTCCCTGGATCCAGTCCTGGAATAGTCTGGAAGGATCGACTTTCTCTCCCTCGTTGTCTTTCCATCTATTTCTCTTGGGTAGAAGAGCTCTCATCATGTCTTCACTTGCTTCATTTTTTCCCTCTCTTCAGTTCTCTGCGCAGGGCTTTTTTCTGCCTATTCCAAAACAGCAGCCCATTCTCTGCAGGGCCTCCCAGCTTACCTTCCACGGAGCCAAACTCAAGTCAGAAAGAATCTGATTGGTCCTCTGTGGTACCATCAGGTTCACTTGAGCAGTGATTGGCAAGGTCAATGAAAACACCTTGTTCTTGGCTTTGGATCTGCCTCTGGTAAGAATCAGAGGACCGGCTCTGAGTTTATGCACCTCCTCTCCAATCGAATTCCTAGTAGAGTTTTTACTTTTGCTGTCCAGTCGGGGATCAACTTCTATATTCTTCTATATTGCTGGAGGAAAGTGATGATCCTGGTCAGCAAGTCCCTTTCTCTTTGAGCTAACAGGCTGGGGTTGGGAAGACCTTTTCAGCCCAGGTCTCCGTTTCACGAGTCTGTGGTGCTCATGGTGCCCAAAGATGCAGGAATTCCAGCCTCTTTTTCTTCTGGAGCCAGTTCCCAGTGTCTAATGTTCTGGGCCAGTTTTCCATCTTTTGGTTTTTCATTTTACAGTTGTCAAAATCTAGAAGGCTGTCAGTTAAGATCCCTGTGGTAGCAGTCTATAGTTAGGATTATTCCTCTGGATTTTAGGGGGAAAATGTTTTCAAAAACAAATCTGGGCACTGACATATGGTTACTAGGCCTTTATTTTGTCACATAAGATCCATAAATCATCATCATTTAATGTTAGATTGAAAACTGGTAAATTCCCACTATTCTAGGTCAAAAACAGTTGAACAGTGGCAATTTCTTGTGGTCCAACCTAATATATTAAAGCATATCTCAAGTTGAAATATGCTTTCTATCATTTAAAAACTGTAATTTTAGGACAATTAATGAGCTTTCACAAAATTTTCACCTGAAAATTTCAAGGCATCTCATTACCTTTCATGACTGTGACTCTTGGGACCATCCCTGTTAACGACAGCTTTTGTGCATCTTGTTGAATCCACAGGGCAGGTCCGTTAATTTCTCTGGGCTGATTTTCTATTCCTTTGGCTCTGAAAGAGGGGAGACTTGTGCTGCTTTTTGAATCATGTTCTTCTTTTCATATTCTAAGACTTATTTTGATCATGTTTACAACATAATGCTAATTCATTTTTGATGTTTTATGAAGGATTTTATTATTAAATGAACATTCTGAAAAAAAAAAACAACTATAGTTTTAAATAGCTGTGACTATTTAAATTTCACCCAAACTTTATGGCCACCCTGTAGAGAAGGGCACATATCATCTTACCTTAAAAGACTGGCTCTTAAAATGAGTTGCTTTAACTTTCTGAAAAGTGCACTACTTTTTCCTTGATTTTCTTGTTTCATCATGGACTTGAAAACCCCATCATGGTATGGCATTAGTTTTTGATGTATCTTTTTTGAAACCTGTTCTAGTGAAACAGACATGCGATCCCCTCAGGGTCATTCTCCTTCCTTAGAACTCTTTTCACCTAGCTTCTGAGTCAGGTTCAGTTCAAAGTCATATTCGACAAGCAGGCACAGTCTCTGAGATCCTCTCAGGCTGTCTTTGAGTGAATTACTCACTTGCACCAAATTTAGGCAGCTAGGAAACATGTTTGCAAGACTTCTTTCATTTTCACATTCCCTCTCATAAAGAGCACGGTCGCATTTACAAAAGGAGCCCCAGTAACACCCAACGGTTTCTCACTGATTTATGCAAATTCATTCTATCAACCATGAGTTTAAGATGATTCCCTCTGGAATCTTTGATCACTGTCTTTGCGTTTTTTGTACTACTTTTCTATCATCTCAGACAACTCCCCCATCTCCCTCTCTTTCCTACCCAAGGGATTTTCATCTCTCTTACAAGCTAAATCCAGACAGATTGTATAACAAACTGGCTTTGTTTATTAAAAACATCTTTTTAGCTCTTGGCACAACAAGCAAAACCACTCCTGATGAAAAGAAAGTCTGTCCCATATGGTTCTTGAAACAAGTACAATTTTTTGAATTTACTGTGCATGTGAATATAATAAACAATTTGCATTTCTTTCTTTTTCTAGTAATTCAAACTCTAACCTGAGGGTCTTTAAAGAATGGATTTAGTAATTTTTACATTGTACCACTTTCTGAAATATTACTGATTCTCAGTAAAGTAACTAAGCCTTAGCCAAATGTTTCAATTGATCTCTCTCTCCTTTTTTTTGGTGAATCAGTAAATGCGTCAGAAAAACGTTTACTGTAATGTTAGAATGTGCATGTGTTGGTATTAAAAGTGTGGTTTTGTCCTTATGGGGAATCAAATAGAAGCAAAATTACACTTAGTTCCCGGTATCCGTGGTAATGGGGAACAGACTGAGTTATGAATTTGTACCAATAATGCTTGAAAAATTTATTTTAGGAATTGGGTTGAACTTTGTCCTTCGCTAAGCCTTTTGCCAGAGAATCTACAAGTAGTCAAGTTACCCTTTTCTTTGCTTTGCCTCGGTCTGCCAGACTTGGGGGCAGGGAAGCCGCCAGCAGGAAAGAAGGGGGGACTCAAAAGACTTGTTCCCAAATCCCGTGGTCATTAGATTGTTCTCAGCATATTGACGAGAGCTATTTGTGGGAAAGGAAACCACTCGAAATAAAAGAGGATAGCATCTTCCTACTCTCTCAGGAAGACATCTTGTCTTTCCTTATGATTTAAGAGTTCTCCACCCAAACTCATGTTATCTTCTTTCCAAATTCAGTTTTTAGCTAGTAACTGAAAAAAAGAAAAAGGAGAAGGACTTCGGAGAATTTTGAAACCTCTTTAAACCTATTCTCTCAAAAAATGAACATTTAAATAGAATGGGAAAGATGCCACCACAAAGCCAGCTACCTCCAGACAGCAGCCTGGAAGAGAAAGGATTTATTTAATGTAGTTCCATCTCTCACTCTTTGGAGGAAGAAATGACACACAAGCTCTGTATGAGCTCGTGACCACCCTGGGGGCCTGCCATAGACCAGAGGGGCAGCACCTCACTTGATTTGGGATCCGTAATGTTTCCTGAATGCCCCCAGCTCATACACTGATGGGGACAAGCTTGTGCTTCATGTGTGGTGCCCAGATATAATTCTCCAATGATGTAAGCCACCAATTTGTTCTGGAGCTATTACTGTTATCTGCTGAGGAAGACTTAGAAAGTGCCTTTCAGTTAAAAAAAAAATCCTAGAGAATTCTGTAACTTTCTGCCACTGATAGCTGTCATCTGGCACAACTCTGTAAAAGCTTTGGAGATTACATGTATATCCCAAAACACATATGAGTTTAAGGTATCAGCAGGAAAACCTTAATTGATTACATTAGAGAAACTTAAAATACAAAATGAAATGATAGTGTTAAATAAGGCTAGATATCATAATTAGTCCCAGATGGTTCTTTTGTAGTCAGGAGAGTTTTCCAAACAGCCACATTTCTTTGTTTGAATATTGAAATAGTAACTGAATTAGGCTTCTGCATTATTTTCCTCACACATGCAGCATCTTTGAGACCTTGCTGCATAGGCCTTGTGAGATGCCTTTTGAGAAAAAAGGGTGTGTTCTCCACAATATATTTTTCACAAAGCAGCAGAACCAACCTCAACTGCAACCTCGGAACCAAGGATTTCTTTTTTTCCCTAGTTTTCTGTTTTGCTTTTGGTAATGAAGAACATTTTCTCATTCTAAGGTTCATCAGTTTGGGATGGTCACTGCCCCTAGGGGACAGGCCTCATAGATCTCACGATGTCACCCCCACTCATTGCGGTAAACCAGAATTATCACCAAACAAGGAACTCTTGTTCCCATGGAGAGCAGCCAGGCAGGTCAGGGACAGGCATCTTCAAGCAAATTCTGTTTGCCATGGAAAAGCAGGGAAAATCAAACCAAAGAAAATACACTGCTGATTGCCAAAATGGGTGTTGTCTTTATTCTTTTCCAAGAGACCTCAATTGTTCCTTAATATCTCTAATAGAAAAATGTCAGAAAAAATAATTTGTTTCCAGTTCTGTCCTACTAACAAGTTTTGTCCATTAAATTACTTAATTGGTTGCAGTCATCAGTAAGGAAAATGTAGGCACACCCAGTATTTTTATATAAACTATTCCCCCAAATCTGCATTTATTTGTCTTTTGAGGTCCAACTTTCCTTTTTAAAAATCTTCAAAATATTTCCATTTTAAGTAGATGAATTAACACACACAATCTGTTTCTTCATCGCTCGGAGAAAACTAAGTTAATGATTCATCGCTTTTCCATCAGCTGGTACTTGATTTAGAACAGAATGGAGCTGGTTGTATCTCCAGTGACGTGGATGTTGGATTTCTCTATGTCCACGTGATGATTACTATGCCTATTCTAGGCATTTTGTAGCTAGTCATATGCATCTGTAGTTAGACATTAAACATACAGTATTTCTTATGTTAATTAATTGATATAAATGTTACTTAGTATTTGGGTCCCTCTCACTAGATCGATATATCCATTTGTTTTTAATTTGTGCAAAATTATGGGCATGTGACAAATTTTGTTACATGTATGTAGCCTGTGGTGACCAAGTCAGGGTTTCCAGAGTGTCCATCACCTGGGTACAACACATTTTTGTTAAGTAGAGTCATCCTCTTCTACCAAATAATGAATTTAATCTTTCTATCTTACGTATATTTGTACCCTTTAACCCTCTCTCTTCACCCTCCCACCTTCACTCATCCTTTCTAGTCTCTGTTATTGATTTTTTCACTCTCTACCTCCATGTGTTTAAAAGTTTTAGCTCCCATGCAGAAGTGAGAATTCATGATATTTGTCTTTTTTGTGCCTACTTATTTGACTTAAAATAATGACTTCCAGTTCTATTCTTGTTGCTGCAAATGATGTGATTTTATTCTTTTTATGGCTGAATAGCATTCAGTATGTAGTATATACCCTACATTTTCTTTATCCATTCACCTATTGATGGACACTTCAACCGATTCCATATCTTTTCTGTTGTGAATGGTGCTGTGATAAACATGCAAATGCAGGGATCCCTTTGATAAGTTGATTTATTTTCCTTTGGATAGATACCTAGTAGTGGAATTGCTGGATTAGATGGCACTGCTATTTTTAGTTTTTTCAGAAATCCCCATACTGTTATCCATACTGGCTATACTGGTTTTCATCTCCACCAACAGTATATAAGAGTTCCCTTTTCTATTCATCCTTGCCAAACTTGTTATAATATTTTTCTGTCTTTTTAACAGTAGCCATTCTAAGTGGGATAGGATGTTACCTCATCATGGATTTTATTGCATTGTTCTGATGATTAGGAATGTTGAACATCTTTTT
This sequence comes from Otolemur garnettii, assembly GCF_000181295.1. Lineage (NCBI taxonomy): Eukaryota > Metazoa > Chordata > Mammalia > Primates > Galagidae > Otolemur > Otolemur garnettii. The sequence goes on from NW_003852412.1 coordinate 16,220,780, forward strand.
AAATACCTGTTGGTAGTTTGTATGTCTTCTTTTGAGAAATGTCTATTTATGTCTTTTGCCTTTTTAATGAGATTATTTTTGTCCTTGTTGAGGTGTCTGATACTAGTCTGAATATCAGTCCCCTGACAGATGAATAGTGTGAAAATATTTTCTCCCATTCAACAAGTTGTCTCTTCACTATGTCGATCATTTCTTTTTCTGTGCAAAAGCTTTTTAATTTAATTAAGTTTCATTAGTCTATTTTTTTTTTTTTTTGTTGCTTGGGCTTTTGAGTCTTAGTTATAAATTCTTTGCCTATACTAATGTCCTAGAGAGTTTTGCTGAGGTTTTATTTGAGTATTTTCACAGTTTTTGGTCTTATGTTTAAGTGTTTAATTCATTTTGAGTTGATTTTTTTTTACATGGTGAAAGATTAGGGTTTTATCTTCTGCCTGTAGCTATCCAGTTTTCCTAGTACCATTTATTGAAGAAAGTGTGACTTGCAAGAAAAATGACTTGCCTTATTCCTGGGTTCTCTATTCCATTCTATTAGTTTGTGTACTGTTTGGGTTACTATAGCTTTGTAGTATATTTTGAAGTGAGGTAATGTGATGCCTTTAGCTTTATTATTTTTTACTGAAGATTGCTTTGGCTATTTCAGATGTTTTTGTGATTCTGTGCAAATTTTAGCATTATTTGTTCTAATTCTGTGAAGAGTTAGATGTTGGTATTTTGATAGGGGTTAATTATATTGAATCTGTAGATTGCTTTGGGCAGTGTGATCATTTTACATGAGATGTCTTTCCATTTGCTTGTCTTTCCGTTTTCAATTTCTTTGATTAGTGTTTTGTAGTTTTCCTTGAAGAGGCCTTTCACCTCCTTGGTTAAATTTATTATTTATTTCTTGGCATTTATTTGGTAGTTTTTGTAAATAGGATTGCCTTCTTAATTTCTTTCTCAAGTAGATTATTATATTTGAAGAAATGTTACTAATTTTTGCACCTTGATTTTTGTATTCTGCAACTTTATTGAATGCTTTTATCAAATATAAGTTTTTTTGGTGGAGTCTTGAAGTTTTTGTAGATATAAGATCATGTCACAATCAAAGAGGGTCAACTTAAATTCCTCTTTTTTAACTTGGGTGCCTTTTCTTTCTTTCTTTTGTTTAATTTCTCTGACTAGGACTTCCGGTTCTATGTTGGATAGAAGTGAGAAAAGTGGGCATCCTATGTCTTGTTCCAGATCTTTTAACTTTCCCCCTTTCAGTACATGTATAATGTTAGGTGTGAGTTTGTTGTATATGACCTTTATTATTTTGTGGTGTGCTCCCTCTATGCCTTGTTAGTGAGAGCTTTTATCATAAAGGGGTGTTGAATTTTATCAGATCTTTCTGAGTCTATTGAGATGATCATATGGCTTTTGTTCTTCTTTTTCTGGGGGTGTTTTCCCTTGTCAAGAATGGGGTCTTTGGTTCCCATTCTACCTGCAATGTATCGTGTTTGTTGATTTGTATATGTTGAACTATCCACCTGATCTTCACATATTATCTTTTCAATGTGCTGTTGCATTTGGTTTGCTGGCATTTTGTTGAGGACTTTTGCATCTATGTTCACCAGGGATATTGGCTCATAGTTTCCTTTTTTTTTGGTGTGTTCTTATCTGGTTTTGGTATTAACATCATGCTGGATTTGGGGAATGAAGTATGGAGAATTCCTTCCTCTTTGATTTTATTCAGTATACTTTCATGAAGATTGGTATTTTTCTTTATACTTTTGATAGAATTTGTCTGTGAATCCATTCAGTACTGGGCTTTTCTTGGTTGGATGACTTTTATTTCTTATTAAATCTTACTACTTGTTATTGATCTGTTCAAGTTTTACTTCTTCCTGATTCAATTTGGTAAATCGTATGTTTCAGGAATTTATTTCCTCTATATCTTTCAGTTTGTCAGTGTATAATTGTTCATAATAGTCTCTGATGATATTTTGTATTTCTGTTATGTCAGTTTTAATGTCTCCTTTTTAATCTCTGATTTTTAAAGTTTGAATCTTCTTTTATCTCTTCTTGCTTAGTTTGGCTAGAGTTTTAACAATTTATTAACTTTATCTTTTCAAAGAACTAATTCTTCATTCCATTGGTCTTTTTTGTATTGCATCTCTACTTTTGTTGACCCTTTGTATTATTTTTTGTCTCTATTTAATTCTGCTTTACTTTTATTATTTCTTTTCTTTTGCTGATTTTAAATTTGGTTTGTTTTTGCTTTTCTAGTTCCTTAATGTGCATTGTTATATTATTTGTAATCTTTCTCCTTTTTTGATGTAAGCTTTTATTGTTATAAACTACTCTCTTAGTCCTATTATATCTCACAAATTTTGGTATGTTGTGTTTTTATTTTTATTTGTCTCAAGGAATTTTTTGATTTTCATTTTAATTTTTTCAGTGATTCCATGGTAATGCAGGAGCATGTTGTTTAATTTTCATGTATTTGTATAGCTCCCAAAGTTCCTCTTGGTATTGATTCCTTTTTTTTTTTTTTTGAGACAGAGCCTCAAGCTGTCCCCCTGGGCAGAGTGCTGTGGCGTCAAAGCTCATAGCAACCTCCAACTACTAGGCTCAAGTGAGTCTCCTGCCTCCGCTTCCCAAGTAGCTGGTGGTACTACAGGTGCCTGCCACAATGACTGGCCATTTTTTGGTTGCAGCCGTCATTGTTGTTTGGCAGGCTCCGGCTGGATTCAAACCCGCCACCTCAGGTGTATGTGCCTGGCACCCTAGCTACTTGAGCCACAGGCACTGAGCCTTGATATTGATTTCTACTTTGATATTGTTATGGTCTGAGATGATATTTTACATGACTTTGATCTTTAAACATTTGTTGAGACTTCTTTTGTGGCCTAATATATGGTCTATCCTGGAGAATGTTCCATGAGCTGATGAAAAGATGCATATTCTGCTATTGTTGGATAGAATGTCTGTCAAATCCATTTGATCTAAAGTCTAGTTTAAATACTAGATTTCTTTGCTGATTTTCTGTCTAATTCTAAAAATACAGTGTTGAAATCCTCTATATTATTGTATTTCAATGTGTCTCTCTCTTTAGATCAAGTCATATTTGCTTTATAAATCTGGATAATCCACTGTTGGGTGCATATATATTTAGATTGTTATATTCTCTTGCTGGATTAGTACATTTTTCATTATAGAGTGACCTTCTTTGTTTTTTTTTTAAAACTTATTTTAATTTAGTGTTTTTTTTTTTTTCTGATATAAGTACAGCTACCCTGCTCACTTTTGGTTTCCATTTGCATGGAATATCTTTTAATATTCCTTTATGTTTAGGCCATATGTGTCTTTTATGGTAAACTGAATCTCTTGTAAGTATCATAAAATTAGATCACATTTCTTATCTATTCAGCTATTCTATCTTTTAGGTGGATAATTTAATACATTTATATTCATGATAGTTATTGTTATGTGAGACTTTGTTCTTGTTATACTATTAACTATTTTCTGATTGCTTGATATGTGCAGCCTTTGTTTCTTTCTTTGTCTCTTATTATTTGTCTTGGGGTTTGGTGTATTTCTGTAGTGGTACCGTTTGAGTCCTTTCTCTTCCTTGTGTGATTGTTTTACCAGTGAATACTTTTGTGTGTCTTTGTGTTGGTAAATGTCATCCTTTTGCTTCCAGATTTAGGATTCTCTTGAACATTTCTGGTAGAGCTGGTCTAGTGTGATCAATTCCCCAGCCTTTGCTTGTCTGGAGATGACTTTATTTCTCATGTATGAAGGATAATTTTGCTGGTATAATATCCAGGGATGGCAGTTTCTTTCAGCACTTTGAATATACATCTTGATATCTTCTGGCTTGTAAGATTTGGCTGAGAAATCTAGTGTTATTCTGATGGGATTTTATTTATAGATGACTAGATACTTTTTTTTGGATTTGATCTTTATGCTTAACTTTAAACATCCTGATTATACCCTTCTTGGAAAGATGTTTTTGCATTATATCTACCTGGGCATTGTTGAACCTTCTGTATCTGAATGTCTAAATCTCTTGCTAGACTTGGGAAGTTTTCATCCAGTATTTCATTAAATAGGTTTTCTAATCCTTTCTTTTTTTCTTTGTCCTTGGGGATACTGACAATTCATAAATTTGGTCCTTTATGTTGTGGCAAATGTCACAGAGGCTTTGTGGATTCTATTTTATTCTTTTTTGTTGTTTATTTTTGACTGACTGGTCTATTTAAAAAGATCTGTCTTCAAGTTTTGGGATTTATTATCTTCTGGCTGATTTAGTCTATTGTTGAAGGTTTCAAATGTATTTGGGTTTCCTTCTGTGATTTTTTAAACCACAATTTCTATTCAGTTTTTTTTTTAAAAATCTATCTTTGGTGAATTTCCTTTTCTTTCTTTCTTTTTATTCTGTTTTTCTTTTTCTTTAGAGTCTCAAGCTGTCACCCTGGGGTAGAGTGCCATGGTGTCATCATACCTCACAGCAACGTCCAACTTTTGGGCTCAAGTGATTCTTTTGCCTCAGTTTTTCTATTTTTAGTTAGAGATGGGGTCTCGCTCTTGTTCAGGCTGGTCTTGAACTCGTGACCTTGAGTAATCTACCTGCCTGGCTTCCCAGAGTGCTAGGATTACAGGTGTGAATTTCCTTTTCATATCCTAAATTATTCTTATGATTTCTTTGTATTTTTTCCTGAACTCTCTTCATTTCATTGAGCTTTTAAAGCATCAATGCTTTGAATTCTTTATCAGGGAATTCAAAAATTTCTTTTTGAGTAAGAGCTATTGCTGGAGAATTACTATTTTTTTCCTTGAAGATGTCCTATTTCCTTGCTTCTTCATGTTTTCCATGTCTTTGCAATGCTATCTATGTATCTATAACAGTCACTTCTTTCTGTTTTTGAATTTACTTTTGTAGGAGAATACCTTTTTTAATGAAGATACATCTATGGTCCTGCTTGGGTAGAGTACTCTGGCTTAGTTTCTGCATGATTTATTCGTCTATAAACAACATTCATATTATCTATAATTTTCTTGATGTATTAGGGTATGTTTATTTGTGGAGGCTGTGGTGAGTTTGTGGTTGGGTCTGGGATGCTGATGGGCCAGTCTTCAAGCTCCAGTGAAGACGGCAATGGTCTGAGTTTGCCTATCTTTGTGCTTCAGTGCAGCATGCACTGGCACCTGTGTTCGTAGTTATTGGTGGGCCAATATTTGGACCTCCCTGTGGCTTTCTCAGATGTTGGTACTGGAAGCAGTGGAATGATCTGGTGGGTGAGTCCTTGAGCCCCTGGGAAGCCAGTATGGTGTGGGAAATGGCAGTAGCAGTGTTGGGACAATTCTCTGTATCTCAGTGGTATGTACTGATGTTAGCAGTGGCTATGATGGGCTAGATAGACCAGTTTCCAGGTCTGCAGGTGATGTTTGCAGGTCTGTGCCAACTGCAGTTACTGCAGTGGTAGCAGCCAAGAGTTTAGGCTCAACCTTAGGCTCCTGGGAGGAGTGCCCAAGATGGTTAATTGGATTAAGCTATTTCCTGGATCCTGGGCTGTGAGGAGAGACATAGAGGAGGAGAGACATAATAGTGGGCTTATGCTCAGGACCCCTCAGTGGTGAGAGCATGCAGTTTGCCATATGAGGTGGTGCTTAGGTCTCAGAGAGGGTGTGGGACCCAGTGTGATCATTCTTGTCCCACCATGGAGTGTTTTCATCCTATCGTCTCCCAGTAACAACCTATGTTAATTTCAGGAGTTGGGAAGATTGAGGGGTTCTCATATAGCCAGGATTTCATGATTCTACAGTGGGGATTTGGCAGCTGAAAGTTGCTCGCTCACCCTTTCCCTGAATTGGGCAGTCACTCCTGGCTCCCAGCTGAGCCTAGTAGGAAGCTGCGTCTCCTCCTTTTCCTTCACCACTTTTGGTGTCCCTTATCACTTCTCTGTTGAACTGCAGCATTCTGTCTTGGACAACAGTCTTGAAGTATACTATGCTTCTTCAAAGTGGAGGAGGCAGGCACAAAATAAAGCCCCCTTCAACATATTCATTTTATATTAATTAATGAATGAATTAAGCCCCTTCAACATATTCTTTTTATATTAATTATATGTTAATTTTAATTTAGTAATGTAATCAAATGTTGCCTATTTTATGATAAATGTTATTCATAGTTGACCAATGAATCATACCAAAACCAAGTTTTCCCATGGAATAAAGATTATTCATTACATGTACTTTTTCTTTTTAAGAGAAAAATGGGCTAGTCTCAAAAGCATGAAAAACATACAGCCCTTAGTTTTGTGTAAAGCATCTAATGAAATAAGAAAAATATTTTTCCTCTTTGAAAATGTATGGATAATTGTTGAAATTCTCCACTTTTCTCTTTAGTGCACATAGAACCTAAACCTGAACATTTGAGATAGAGATATATATTTCACTTGTAGAAATAAGAATACCTTATTTCTGTTTATAATATTGTCAAAACATTAATTTTTTCCTACAGAACATCTTGCTGTTATAGCTAATTTGCAAAAATGGTCAACATGCAAACATTGAGCAACAAGCAATTTGTCGTAAGTTTGGCATTCTCTTGTTAAGGTCAGGGTGACCTTGATTATGCAGTCAAATGCCTGTATAGAGTAATAACATCTAAATTATAGTGCATAAGTTAGATTAATTATAGTATGTATTTTATTAATACTCATATATTTTACTAATATATCACATATACTTTTGGTTTCAGGCATTGTGCCTATAGACTCATACAGATTCTCATGGCCCTATTATTACATTTAATACCTTCTTACTAGAGCTGATTTCTCAAACTCAGTACTTTTTGGAGCCTAGGAAGGCTAAAAATTTGATGTTCAAAGTGTGAGAAACTGGGAAATCATTTTAATTAGTTTTATATTATTTAAGTCTTCAAATGTGGTATGACAGAATGTAAGTATGAAGCATTCGCCATCCTTAAAATAGATATTCATTCACTCATTCTTTCATTTAACAAATAGATACTGAGCACCTACTATGTGCCAAATACTCTGGTAAGTGCCAAGACACATTGGTGAGAGTGTTCAGCCTTGCTTAGAGTCTGGTGAAATAATACCTAACATTGAACATCACATCTCCTGTTGCCTCTGGAGTTCTGACATTCCATGAATCTATGAATCATTTAGTTATACAGGATGGACATAAAGTTCATTTGCAATTTACAATACTTTACCATACTAAATTGCACAGGAATTATATGTCCACTCTGTAGTATGGAACCTGTAATCCTGGCTTACCACTTGTCATCCAGGCAGTCTGCTTACACATTGTCCTATTTTCAGATGCCATCTAGACTTTAAGTTGGTTTTGCTTCCTAAAGTCTCTCACTATGGTTTTCTGGGTGGGTTTACCTATCTGCGACTTCTGAGACACTGGAATAGGCTATACACTGATGCCACTAGTAAGTGCCAGGAATTATATGAGCTGTTTATGGAAATGTTTAGGGGATGCTATGAAGCAATGTCCAATGACTCTCCGCATGTCGAAAGTTTTGTCTTTCATCAGTGGAAGATGTAGTAAATGTAACCAGCTAACATGGCGGTTAGGGTGATGCTGTCTGAAAGTTCCCCTCACCTTTGTTAATAAACCCAGAGCCATGGATGAATCATGCTGAGGAACTGGGTTTCAAGGACTCCTATTTGGCCATGAAATAATTTAAAACAGTCAAACAGAAGTTGCAGGCCCCATGGTTCCTTCCTCACAAGAATAGACATTCTTCTAGTGGAGGCGCCAACCTGATCCCGTCCCAAATCAGACTCATTCCTGGAATAGCTAACAACCACAGCTAAATATTTCCCAAGTACACCCAGCTAAGAATAGTGTCTTATTTCTAGAGCTCTGACACAAGAAACTCAACACCCCATTGGAGTCAGATAAGCTGAACTTTTTCCCAAGAGCTTTGTTAAAGTGAGACTGAGGATGATGGAGCCTGACACTGCTCCAGGTTGAGTGAGTGTCTAAGAAGACTTCCTATAACATGTGATGGCATTGACTGATGCCAAATTAGACTAGAAGTGCCTTTGGGAGTGCCTAGCTGCTGAACTCACTCATTGTCAGTGCCTTGGGACCAAATAGATTTACATAAAATCTGATCAGTAGTCAAATTAAAATTTCATTCTTAGTATCTTAAGTGTTAACTAATACTTTATGACATCTCTCCTACTTATTGTACTAAAGTTTGTTGGAAAGATGATGATCTATCTTGCTGCTTTAAGCCAGAAAGATGCATTTTCTTATTAAGAGGTTTAATTTATAAGGTCTTATTTTTAGTCTCTAAATTTACTATCACCTTGCCATTGACATGGTACTTGATCCTCTTTCCTAAGGACTTTGAAAAGGGCAGGAATAAAAATCTTCCCATTTTTGTTTATGAGAAATAGAGGCTCAGATGAGTACCTACTCATGGTTCATAGTGAATCCTTGACAGATCTGGAACTAGATCCTAGGTCTTCAGACTTTCTTTTGTGATATTCCCATGACTTCATAGGGACTAAATGTCTCCCCGGCTGATCTTGCTCATGTATCTGTTTTAGTTTGCAAAGAAAAAAGGTTTTGGGACTAGGAATGCATCTCAACCCACAGCATGTTTGAGGCAAATATCCTAATTTCCCCCAGTACCAAAAGGGATCATTTCTCTCATATTTCTTATATGATTCTCCATAACCATAAAAATATCACAATATTCTTTGTCTGAGGCACTAACTCTATTGTTTCAGCATGGCTGCTTTTGTTTCACATAAATGGTTTGCATTTAAACCGCCTTATGCTTTCTTCTCTGTCCTAAATTATTTCTTCCAATGCTTTTTCTTCTTTGGCATCCATTAAAAATCATTGGCAACGTGGCCCCTTTCCAGAAACACTTCTGTAATGCCAGCCATAGGACTTGGTGTCTAAAAATAAGAATTGAAAAAGAGATTTAATGCCCAGAAAGAAATAATTCCATGTGTCTTTGCTAAAATTTGGTAAAACCTATTCTAGGGAAAAGTGTGAAATACATGAAAGCCTTATTGCTGCTTCCTACGAAACCCTGTCTGAGTAATTAGTGACTCTCTCCTATTAGCCACTTTTCATTCTTTAGGGTTATGTGCTTTAGGAAGAGATTCTCATTCTATCCAGAGCCCACAGCTGGGCTCTGCACTAATCATTCCCAAGCTCTTCTAAAGTTTCTATTTTCATTTGGTCATCCTTTGTTGCTTCCTTTACAGAACTGATCAAACTCACCAAATAATGAAATATGAAATCAAATAGTCTGGGAACAGTGTGGCTAATTTAAAGGTGGTTTAAATGTAGTGTGGGAACTATAAAATAAAAAAAATTAATTAGCTGGGATCTCTTTACCTTTTTTCCCATCTAAACCTCCCAGTTTATTAAAAAAAAAAACTATATCTTAAATCATTATTATTTGTCTTTTATAAGTCTTCACTCAGCTTTTTCCTGTATTTTTCATCTTACTTCTGATTTTCAAGTATGTAGTCCAATGATAAAGCCTTAAGTGAAAAGGCCAATGGTTAATAATGCCTTGAGCACAGCAAACCTGGTGTTGCTAGTCAGTTCTCCACTCCGCTCCCTCCCCTCCCTCCCTCCTTTTCTTTCCTCTTTTTCCTTCCCTCTTCTCTCCCTCCCTTCTTCTATCTTCTTTCCTTCCTCTCTCTCTCCCTTTGTGTGCACAAACTATCACAAATTCTTAGGGCAGACTGTTAAGGATTAGTAATAATTATAATTACTTTTTCTAGAAGACACAAACATAAAAATCAGTCTGGATCCAAAGATGAGACAATCAACTCATCATACAACATGTAATGATTATTGACATTTTTCTTATTTCATGTTCGTTTTCTTGTTTTTTTTCTTTTTGTTTTTTTTTGAAACAGAGTATCACTGTGCTGTGGTGTCACAGCTCACAGCAACCTCAAACTTTTGGGCTTAAGCAATTCTCTTGCCTCAGCCTCCTAGTAGCTGGGACTACAGGCGGCCACCTGGCTATTTTCTGTTTTTGTTGTTATTGTTGCCATTGTTTTTAGCAGGCCCTGGCCATGTTCAAACCCACCGCCCTGGTGCATGTGGCCAGCACCCTAACCTCTAAGCAACAGGCACAGAGCCTTTAGCAATGATTTCTTTTTTTTTTTAGAGGCAGAGTCTTATCTTATCACCCTCGGTAGAGTGCTCTGACATCATAGCTCACAGCAACCTCCAACTCCTAGGCGTAGGCTATTCTCTTGCCTCAGCCTCCCTAGTAGCTGGGATTACAGGCACCCGCCGCAATGCCCATCTATTTTTTGTTGCAGTTTGGCCAGGGCGGGGTTTGAACCTACTACCCTTGGTATATGGGGCTGGCGCCCTACCCACTGAGCCACAGGCGCTGGCCTTCTTATTGTATTTTCAAAGGTTTTATACATGATTGGAGAAGTGTCATGGACATCAAATCTAGAGAATAATAGGGTGATTTCTCAGCTATTCTTGCTCCTCAGTAATTTATAAACCTTATGGCACCAGATTTCCCCCTATTGTCTAGATTTAGATTTGTTAATAGATTTAGTCACTCATCCAGATTTGGGAAGTGTCAACCTTGTTGTTGCTTTCTAAAAGATATCTTAGTTTCCTACTTTCTAATGTTATGATGGTCTTGTTGACTGTGCATTACTGCGGATTCATACAAACATAAAACTTAATTTCCCCAAAGTAATTTTCCTCCATGTCTTTTGATCTCATGTATTTCTGCTAGACCTTCTTTTGTGTGCACAAGTTATGTTCAATGCATTTGGTATTTTAAAGATCTATGGCAGCTCTTAGGATGTATCGGCACATTTTTTCAGTGAGACGGTCCAGCTTTTGTCCCAGGCTGAACCTAGACAAATCAGCTTTCAAAATGTTGAATTTTCTCTTACCAAGGTGATCATACCAGGAACCAATGGATCAAAAGAAGGATTAACAAGTCCATGGTTCACAGCTTGAGATTTTATCTTTTTACCCTATAAGACTCTTATTATTTTTTTTAAATGAACAAAGGCTTATGTAATCTTGCCAATATGTTAAAAATAATTGTCCTTAAGATACTCATGTATTTTCTGCAAGTTTGCTCAATTTCCATTAGCTTTTCCCCTTCTTGATTATTCCATCAAAGAAATGATTTTTGCAAACATTTTTTTATCTCCCTGAAAATCTGGGTATGTCTGACAGATAGTTTCTTGTGAGCCCAGGTGACCTCTGAGAGCCACGCACTGCAGGCCAGTCTGATTTGGGGGCCTCAGTATAACCTTGCAGACACAAGGTCTTTTCTGTGCTGCTGTCAGCACTTTGCTGGGAGCGGGGGAAAGTCATGAAGCCTCTGGACATGAAATCCTGGAGACCCCCAAGTCAGACGATGTTGCCAGGACTTTCCTAGCAGATGCAGGGCTGGGTGATGTCTTGCAGATTTCCAAGGTGTTTCCATCAGGGCTTTGTGGAGTAACAGTGAATCCAACTGCGGCAATGACAAGGGCTGGGTGTGTTTCCAGTGAAGTCGGTCCAGCTTCCTCTGGCACTACTGACGTCTGGTGTCACCACTGTTGCATGTGTGCTCTGGGGAGCGCAGCATTGTGCCAGTCACAACAAGCATCTGCCATAAAGGAAACAGGCAGAGGCCCGTTTCAGCTGCTTGTCTTCACTGCCCATCCACATGTTTAGGGAAGTGCATAAATCCAGAACCTGATCTCCTCCATTAAAGGGCAGCTCCTGTAAGTTACTTACGGGCTTTGAGGGCTTAAAGGTGATCTAACATTTTATTGCATTTGTCTGAGTCCTTACTAAATCCCCACTGAGGTCTCAGTTTGTTCAATCAAATGCAGTCGGTATTACAGCCAGAGGCCTAGATTCCAGTCCTAGGGGAAGGTGGGGACAAGGAACCCCAAGTGGTCAAGGTTTTTCTGCTCCTCCTGCCCACACTGAGGTCCCCCAGTGGAGGAATCTGGACGAGGGCCTGACACGCTCGTGTCCCGTGCGTTGGCACTCAATTGGACCTCACAGATGATCTATCACAGAGTTTGTGCTCCTTCGATAAACTCAACATGTGACTTGTCAGGAACAGTATTCTTCAGTGTTTTAGCATGTGCCTGGGAAGGGAAATTTAATCCATATGTGTCAAAGATTCACTTACATGTAAATCATTAAAGCATTGTTCGGAGTTTTTGATGTCTAACAAGTCTTTTGACTTTTTTCCAAGCAGTTCTAAGTACTTTGCCGAGGGCAAGTCTAATCCCCAGCACCAGAAAATTGAGGGTTTTTTTCTCCTTGAGTCAAAAACCCTTGCCCCCTTCTCAGAGAAAAGTTCCACAGCAAGTCGGCATTGTTTGCTCCGGATTCTAAGTGCCTGGGAGGAGCAGAGAGCTCTGGAATGGTAAAATACGATACGGCATGATTTACACATCTGGCCCTGTTTTCTAACTTGGCAGGAGGGACAGGATGTATTTTGCTTTCATCTACCTCTGTTTCACTGGAGACGTTGTGGGGTAAAAACACCAGATGATGTTGAGTTCATCTGGGTGATGGAAGTGGGAAGAAAGAAGCATCTCTTCAAGGAAAGGATTTGGGGCACATATATTGAAAGGGCATGCCCAGAGAAGAAGTATTACTTTTTTTTCCTTTTTTTCCAAGACAGAAGCTACTCTGCCACTGGTTGGTTCTGCATCTTACCCACAGTCCTTTGTCCCCCACCTCACTGACAACTTCATTTACCCTAATTAGGGTTAGGGCTGGCTCTCGGGTACTGTGGTGATGCCCCCAGAGGGAACTCTTTCAGAATCTTTCCTTTTTATTTCCTTGTTCACATTTCCTGAATTCCTTTCTTTGGTGATCTCTGTTCAGAAACCATCCCAGGTCCTTCCCGTTATGGAGGAAAACAGGAGATAAATTAAGTCCTGTGACGTTGTTCCTGAGGACATGCTACTCTCCCAGGACTGAAGACAACTCAAACCAGGGGTCACGTGCCCTTTGTTTCTATATCCCTCATGCCTACTACAGTGCCTGGCAGACAACTGAAGCTCAAGTAGTGTTTGCTGAATAAATGTGGCGTCTTCGTCCATGAGAGAGTCATGCCGACACCAAAAGGCGGAGCTTCTGACCATGAAGTTTCAGCTGTAGCTCTAATCTCAACAAACAAAGCTCTAATCTTTGTCTTTCTGTGTTTGTGGTTTCACCCATTCAAACCCCAAATCCACATAGGAACATGCACCAACTAGTGGCAGCCCATGGGGTTTGAGTGAAAGTCTGTCCACTGCCCTCCAGTCACCTCAGAGAGGTCAAAGATGATCCTGCTGTCAGGACAGAATGAGGCTGACCCTTCTCTGGTGACCGGCTTGGGCTCATGTTGAGGTGGCATGTGGGGCCATCACTTGCTTCCTGAGAGATTCTAGTTTCTTCTTCATGGGCTCAATTTCTCTAGACGGTTCTGTGCAGCCTTCTACATCTTTCATCCTTCATGTCACTTTTTCTGAGGATACTCAGAACTTTAGAAATGAACAGGCTTCCAGTTATTAGGGAAAGGGACACCGCCAGATTATTTCGTGTGTTCTTCTTGTTCTCTTTGTCAGAGTCTTGAGAACTCCTGTAAGCCTAAGTGGACAGCTTTGTTTGGCAATTACTGCTAGGCCCCAACATTAGAATGAAGTGGGAATTACATTTCTTTTTCTCCATACCCTGGTCACGGGGTGTTAGGTACCAGTGAAAGCAAGTCTCAGGTGGAATTCTGATGTGTAATCTTATGTGCATTAATAAGTAATCGTGTAATCTGCTCTCATAAAGCTCCATGAGGTTCTTTGCTCTTGTAGGCAGTTGGAATAATACTTTGCATGAAAGTTCACGTCCAGGCTGACAGAACAATATTCTTGGAAGGGAAAAAAGTGAGACTTCTAGTTGAACAGGTAACATTGTCCTCCATTAAGTGGTGGATGACTGGAATGGACCTTTGGTCCTCACACTGAAGGTGAAGGTGGCACATTTGTTTACTTTGGTCATGCAAAGTGTGAGGTGCCCGCATGCAATTATTAGACCACATATGTAGAACATGCCTTACTTTGCCAGTGAAAATTTATCTAACATCATTTACACTGGTTAATTTTCTGGTAGAAATTTGGAAAGCAGGATTTAAAACTGCTAGTAGGCTTCTCTGTGAGAATTCCTGATAGACATTCCCTCTTACAGACTAACTGCCTTTTGGGAGTCTCCATTAAATTAAAATTAACACAGAGATATATTGTCCTGTTTGTACAAAACTGTTGTAAAATACATTAAAGGCACCATAGCACACTCTCGAGAACAGATAGTCTCTATATTTCTATCCATAAAGGTGTGATCAGGCTCTTTCCATAGGTACAGAAAGGGTGGAAATACCAAACCAAAACAATTTGAATGCAGCTGAGAAGACTTTACTTTTTTTTTTTATCTTAACTGCAAATAATATACAAAATGATTTCAGGCTCTGCTGTTTCTAATGTGCTTATTTTAAATAAAAAATGTACATAATGCTTTTAACAATGAAATAATTTATTGACATCATCAGTTTATTGGATCCGTGGTTAATATTTTAAAAAGTCTTAAAATGAAATATTTTCAAATAAGTCATTTTGATAGCTTAAAAAATTACATAAACAATGATACCTGTGAGATCATGTATTTGTGTAAGGAAATTCATTTTAGTCACAGCCAGGAAATTATTCATCGACCTGATCCAGGCACAGTTGTGACGTGTGTTGGGAATACAGTAATTGTGTTCTTTAGCGAAAAAGATTGTTTTATTGTCATCATCTATTGAGATTTTTGATACAAAATTGATTTCTGTCATATTTTGCCAAAAATGAGCTACGTTTCCAAGCAATTTATACTATTTATTTGTAATTTGAGAATGTTTTGCTCATATTAAGAAATCTGCCTTTATCAGTGATATATGAATTCTGATCTCAAAGCACACTGACATGTGGATGGGAGGGGGAAATGTAGAGGTGGGACCAGTGGTTTGTGCATTCTGTATTTCTCTCTCTCTCTCTCTTTTTGAGACAGAATTACACTGTGTTGCCCTGGGTAGTACCCCAGTGTCATAGCTTACAGCAACTTCAAACTCGTGGGGTCAAGGGATGCTTTTGCTTCAGCCTTTCTAGTAGCTGGGATTACAGGCGCCTACCATAAGACCCAGCTAGTTTTAGAGACGGGATCTTGCTCTTGTTCAGGCTGGTCTTGGACTCCTGAGAGCAAGGGATCCACCTGCTATAGCCTCCCAGAGTGCTAGGATTACAGGTGTGAGCCACAATGCCTGGCCACACTCTTTAATTTACCCTGAGTACCTGCTACATTGTACCAGGCACTATACTGAGCACAGGGGATATGTGGGTGCAGCAGTGAGCTGGCAGAGGAATCTTCAGCCTTGTGGAGCCACATACCAACGGGAGATGTGCACTGGTTTAATGGGCCAGACAAGAATCTTATATTTTCCCACTCTGAGTTCCACAGAAAGGTCTGGGGTTACCTCGTAATTTTGTTTCCTCTGTGTGTGTATGCGTGTGTGTGCATGTGTGTGTGTGTATGTGTAGAGGGGTAGGGGTAGAATATTATAGCAGTTAATGTAAAATACAATATACATATGATCACACACACAAAGATGGGCTAAAACAATCTTCTATGTGCTGGGTACTATAAAAGTCTCCCCGGCGTATCAAACCCACTTTCAAAATTTTGATACTCAAATATTGATGATTCCAAAATATTAATATAGTTCCGATTTTTTGCTAGAGATTCAGATTTGTAGACACAAACTTCAGAAACCATACATTCAAGGTGATGCAAGCTGATGCCTTCTGTTGTATATCTGGACCTACATGCCGCACTCTCTTTCCAGTTAGTGGTGATCCCAGTGCGGAGGTGGAAACTAGGGAGCCATTCTAGATTTCTCCCACTCTATCAGATCCACAACCAAGCCAGCGTCAAGCCTTACTGATGCTAGGTCCTAAATCTCACAGCCATCACCTTCTCTTCCTCCCTGCCATTTTGGTTGTAGTGTGGACCCTCATTGCTGATCACCACAAGAACCAGCAGAACCTCCTACATGATCTGTTCTCTTCCATTCATCCACCCCAAAGTCAAATTCCTCACAGCCCAGAGAATAATTTACTGAAATAACATATCCACATGGGGTACTTCCTTGCTGATATATTTTTAACAGCTCCATATCAACCATGGCATCAATTTTTCTAGTGTGGGCATGAACCCATTGGGGGTTACGAAATCAGTTTAGCCATTTGTGGCCAGAGTTTTATTTATTTATGTTTTTAGGATATAAAAGTATAAGTTTACTTTATATTTTAGAAGGAGAGGGGGAGAGAGAGAAAAGCTGGGAGATAGTTTGGCATCCCATGTAGCCAGAGTTTTAAAGAAAATTAAGTAGGCTCTGTTAGCAATGATTCTTACATGGTGAGAGTAAGTAATGTTTGTAAGATTTTTGTCTCGGCTGTGTGTGCGTGTTCCTGGGTGGCTATGCATTTTGTTCTTGCTGTTGTTTAAAAACTGGGAATCTTGAGTTTTACAAAAAACTCTTGATATAAAGAACTCAAAATTTGCTGAACATTTTCTCATTTTATTTTTACTATGTACTCAGATTTTGCATTCTCTCACTACTAAACCTACATTTGTCTTATTATACATGGAATATTTAAAATTATTCATCTTTACCTTGAGGCTATGCACACTCCTGCCACATGCCAGGGGTGCTCATTCCCTAGTATCAAATCCAGACCCACTTTGCCTGGTGTTTTAGGTCTCAGAAATACCCTTTGTATTGTGGGAGAGGAATTCTCATAATTCTGACAGGAGTGCAGCCACTTTAGAAAATCAGGTCAGAAATCAGCAACCTCTCCCAGGATTCCTGGAGCACCTCGAGGCCAGCGTTCCTGGAAACACCTTTTTCCTTCTGACCCTAAGGATACACCCGTAATCCTGACCAGCACTAGATAACAGCCCCAGGCGGCGCTCTGGGCTCATTGCCCATTTCAGCTAGACTGATGAGACTAATAAAAGCCTTTTGCAAGGGTGTGGGAGCTGAGCAGACACCTGGTCAGTGTCCATTCCCCTTTCCCCTCTATTAAAGTCTTTCCTCGTCCTTGGACTGGCCTCTTCTCCTTTCCTGTGGACCTCCCCCCCCCCCCCCCGTTCTATGCCAGAACCTCTCTTGTGTCTTCTCTCTCTGCCCATTCATGACTGTTTCCGTCATCCTTTTGCTCTTGCTCTGGCTCCTGGCTGAAATGCCCTCCTCCCCCTTCTCCAGGCTAAGTCCTCCTCCTGTGTCAGCACCTAGCTGAGGAGTCATTTCCCTGTAGGAAGCCCCCCTACTCTGAGCACACCACATTTACTGCCTTTGCCCTGCCCTACCTCTCTCTTGCACCAGGTGAGACATGCTCATGTTTTAAAAGTCCTGGTTCCTGGTGACCCTGCCTCAGCCCAGCACAATTTAACATCCATTTCCTGCTGTGTTATTGTGGTGAAGTGTTATCTTCGTGTTGTGTTTGCTGCAGGTTTCCATCTCCCATTTCAGCAAGTGGCTGCCAGGGATTTGGAATCTTTGTCTCCAGGAGGAAGTGAGGAGGTGTTCAGAGTGTCCAGTGATTATGTGAATTGTGCCTGATGGGATGGAGAGGAAGGAGTGGGGCCCTGGGGAGTACTTCTGTGGACAAGCAGGAAGAGGAAAGAGGGACACCCAGGAGGGGCAGAGAGGGACCTCAGAGATGGTCATGTGGTGGATTGTGGGAGGCTGGACACAGGCTGGATGTCCTGATCCCCAAGAGAGGCAAGGAGGTGGCAGAACTGTTGGTCCTGAAGGAATCGTGTGGGTAGGACATCCCAAGCTGCAGAAGGCTCAGCCTTGGGAGGCTGGGACTGCATTCCTGGGGGCTTTAAAGAAAATGGAAAAAGTGATTCTTCTTACCCATTTAGCCTTGTGGATTAAGATTCATATCTGTTGTAGTATTTATTTTGGCTTTATATTTGATGTTTCTGTAGTTTTTTCCCCCCTTAAGTAATGGATAGCTGACATTTATATGATAGAAGTTACAGATCACGTATATAGACCCATTTAATTCTCATAACCATTCTTGGAGGGTTGGCCTTGTTGCTATCTTTATTTTGCACATGAGAAAATAGTAACATAAACAGCCTGCTCCTAATTCCAGCTAGGAAGTGGTAGAATCCAAACTTAACCCCAGGCAGACGGGAACCGGAGTCCCCGCACTCTCCTGACACCATCGTGCCTGGCCTGGGCTCTGGTTGATGGCATCTCCGCAGACCATGTCTGTGCCTCTGTCTTCTTCCCTGGGTGACCAGCAATATTGGTGGATTCACTGGTTGATCTCATTGGTATCACAACAATTTACCTTCCTGTGAAAGAACCCAGTCTCAGTCCTGGCCCCACCTGACACCATTTGGACAAGAGGAAAGGGCCGTTAGAGGTGAGTGCTCTTCCATCTTCACTCTCCTCCTTCTCTCCCTTTCCACCACCTGTCCAGCCCTGCAGAGAGGAACAGCCAGGTCACATGAAGCTGTCTCTACATCCCCCATGGTTAGGGTCTCTCAGGCTGTGTGAGGGGTCACCCAGTTGAGGAGTGAGGGAGTCTGGAACTCAGTATGCAACACTTGGGCTCCTATCCTTGACAAACTCCCCAGGAGTCTTTGAGGAACAGGCCCCCAGGGACTCTGCAATGAATACCAAGGATGTTTGGTGCTGGGGAGGTCACAGAGCGGCCCTCTAGGAAAGATCTGAGATTATCTTTCTTGGAAGACATTTGAGAGTCTCTTCTAGTGCAGGAACAAGACCCCAGTGGAGATATAAATTCCCTTGCAAACTTACACTCTTATTTCCTAGGGAAGCGGTCATTTTCAGCTTTTGTAACTTTGATTTGGAGTTAAACACGTCATCAGGACAGAGGCCCCCTGTACTGGGGCTGTGTCCACAAAGGCAATAGTGCACCTACACCAGGGCCCAGCCCAGGAAGACTGGGTGACGATTAGAACCTATCTGGGGGCTGTGGTGCTGTGACCTCCAGGAGGAGGCTGCCTGACAGGGCTTCTGTGGCTCGGGGGCTGGAGGATGAAATATGAACCATTTTTATTTCCTCGTCTTGTTCTCATCTAAGCCGAGGAAGTGGGATGAGCTGAGGTCTGGGGAGACAGGAGAGCAAGCTGTTTCTGGAAGGCTTGCCCTGGCTTCCCACGGGACTGTGGGTCTTTTTCTACTGTTTCCTATTGGGCTGACCCCAACCCACTCAGGGTCAGGAATGTCAAGCCTCCTCTCAAGTTTAGAGCAACTCATCAAACACAAATAACTCCGGGCTGAATTGGCCTTTCCTGGAAGATGCAACCTTAGCTGTTGGGGCTATTGGATTTAGTGGTTTCTGAAGAGTACACAGGAGCTGCAGCTGGTGCTGCTGGGATCTGCCCCAGCTTTGCCCTGAGTGTCGGATCTTACAGCCATGTGCTGGTCCACTCCTGAACAAAGGAAGGACAATTACTAATAACAGTTTAAGTCTCTCCAAGGATGTCTGGAGAGAGCTAGCCATACACTCATCTTCTGGCCTTTGCTTTAAGTTCCATATTTGTTCAGTTGTCCCTCCTCATCAAATCTGATTAGGGGACTGAAGGGGCCTTTGTTTCTTCATGGTCATACCACTTTTTAAAACTTGAGAATACGGCTGACTAGCCTTCATTCACATAAGCCCCCACTTGTGTGCAAGGGCTGGGCTTAAGCTAACTGTTCCCACTGCTCAGCTGGCCCCTGGCTGATGATGGGCACATTGGTCCTCCCACTTGTGTATGGATGACACAGACTCAGAGCCCCCACCTTGGCCTGGTGCTAGGCAGGGCCTTGGGGCTATGGGCGGAGTGATGGGCGAGACACATACCTACCTACTCCCTCGTCCTCAGCCTGAAACCCACATGCTCCTGGATGGTGCAGATGTGTCTTTGGCTCTCAAGATGCAGAACGTTGGCTGGCCCAGTGCTGGGGGCTGCCAAAGGGGGTGTCATATGCTCTGTGTGTTTTTGTGCAATGTGTGTTTTGTTGTATTAATGTGCCCAGCTGGAGTTTGCCCGCTCTTGGTAATAAAACCTCTCTTGGGTGCATGTTCAGCTTTCTCCTGTCTTTCCTGGCAAAGGAGAGAGATGTTCATCATGGGACTGAGTAAGGTTAGAAGAACAGATGCTGCTCTCTCCTCCTCTCCCCCCTTCCTCCCTTCCTTCTGCTTTGGTTTTTCCTGGCAGGACCCCACTCTGCCTTGGGCACTTCAACCCTATGAACTGGCCACACCCAGGATCTGTTTCAGAGCTCAGCCCTGGACTATGCAGGAGTGTCTCCCTGAGGAGCAATGTGACCTCCCATCAGCGACAGAAGATGCCTTTACTGAAAAGGGATCTGAGCACTCCTCCTTCATGGCCTCAGAGGCTGCAATCTTGAAGGATGCAATAAAAATTACAAGGAGGAAAAGAAGATATGCATGAACTTGCTGGTTCCTTCCCCAGCCAGTAGATGCAAGATGAAAGATGGTGCCTTGAGCTATCTGCATATCCACCTTGCAGACATGCCCTGAGACCCACTTCTAATCTCAGAGTTTTGTGAATTCTAACCACTGGTCTATAGTCTACTTCTGAGGTCATTTTTTTTTTT